>NC_140591.1:744817879-745346490 GCF_964204655.1 Triturus cristatus | reverse complement strand
AGTCAACAGTTTAATTGGTATTTATAATATCATAGGTATGGTACTTTGTACTGGTGTGGTGTTCCCACTATCCAGCAACACGATAGATCAGTTGTCGAAGTGGGGGGAAAAAGTAGGGGAACTGTGGGTGGAGAATCAGAGGGCAGGAATAACCCAAGGATTGGATCAATGGGCGGAGCAGAGGCGTGGCCAGAATGCGCAAACATCTCAATTTTTTGTATTTGTTTGGTTTCACTGCCCAGTTTTATCAACCAATGGATACACATGATTATTTAAGGTTATAATGAGTTATTGACAGTAAAATGTATTCACAAAGTGGGATATGCTTCTATTCACAGAATGTCCCCAAATACGATAAAATGTGGAAGCACAAGCCATTTGTCTCCGAGCCATGGAGTATCCGTCATCAGCACTTCTCCCTTTTCCAAAACAGCAGTTCAAACATGAATGGCTAAAAATCCTAGTTTGCAAATGTTTTCTAAATAATAATGGCTCTGCCATATTTGCCTCATAATGCAAGATCTGCAGCATGATCTGACCATTTAAACTAATAAATTGTTTGTAGCTCAAACGTATCAAAAGTTAATAAAAAATGTGACTTGTGTTGCTGTGGAGTAGATGACAGTTAAAAGCTCACTGTTCTATGTTAGGATTTTAACTTATAAACTGCAAGTAACAAAAGGATCTCTCTGACAAAAGCAGTAGCCCACTGGCCTATTTACATTATGTGCACTTTGTGATCTGCATGGTACATGTTCTTTGCCGCAGGTACATTAAACCTCTGAGCTACCTTTCCATGAGTCAAATCTTCCATTAGACAAATTCCGATCTCTCTCTAGGAAGAACATTAATCACCAGAGTCATCATGACATTTTTATTGTTACCGAAAATTGCTGGAGGCCAGGAAGGAGGCAGCAAGCGCTTTTAAAACCATAATATACTTGCAAAAATTATGCCTCCACCTAAAGTCAGCACCTGGTGCGGTCACACCGGTTGCACCGCCCTAGAGCTGGGCCCTTCTCAAGGGTCCTGTGATCTCAGTGACAGGGTCACTGTTGTTCTAGGGTGTACTGCTTCATAGGCATGCCCGCAAGACTGGAGGTGAACTTCAGTATGGATAGTGGTGGACAAGCCTTGAAGGTTAACCTACACTTGTCATGCTAGGGTCCACCTGCTGGTGCTAAGACACCGGGCTTCTAATGTCTTGCGAACCCTTCTAAGGTCTAGCATGGGATTGTGCTCTCTCAGGAGAGTGGTCTGGCGGACTGGTTATTAAGGCTGAACCTGGTTCCCCAGTTCCAAATTCAGCAGCTCTGGCCATAGTGCCACATCCTCTCCCCCACTGAACACCATACTGCCCCACTGAGAAAAATTCAGACTGCCTTCAACTGGAACCCAATTGTGGCCAGCTATAAACACCTGGATGCGGCTCAATTTAAATTACGCACTGGGCAAGAGCAATATGTGGCCTACAAAAAAAAGTGACAGCATCCTGGAAAAAGCAAACAATCATAGGGAATGCAAAATTTTGCAAACCATGTGAAATGTAAGCAGGAACAACATGGTTACCTTAACGCTTTTACACTCACTGTTCAGAAATCAGTGAGTGCTTTTGCCTGAAAAGTTAAGGACATGACAACAGGGCCCTGAATGGACCCATTTCAATGGCCATTGCTTATACCCTTACAAAACGTAAGCAGTATGGTAAACAAAGATAACATCCTTAGATACAGAGCAGCAGTACAAATTTTGTTTTTCAATCTCACTTTGCAGTACCTCCAGGATTGGTGCACTAGTTCCAAGCCCAGGGAAAACAAAGCCAAGACAACAAAAATAGCGCTTCACTGGCAAACTCTGTAAAAGTGCCGCTAATGTGTTTGGGTGTGAATAAAATCAATCTGGCCAGTTTGCTACCACTCTGTCTTACTTTATTTAGTTATTTATTTTTCATATTTTTAAACTTTTATTCCAGATGCTGCACTTTGGAATTAAATGTCAGAAAAATACGACATTGATTTCCAGCAAAAGTGATTTTTTTTTTGGATCCATTTCACAGGGAAGCAAATAAAAGAAAGGAGAGGAGACAGTGCGCACTGCGCACAGGCACCTCCTCCTCCTGACAGGTCAGGTTGCTCTGCACACCGGCCCTGTTGGTATCACCCCATGTGAGGGTGTCACCCGGTGCGGTCCGCACCCCCCGCACCCCCATAGTGACGCCGCTGGTAAATACATAGGGGCTTATTTACAAGCCTCTTGCGACACTTTTGCATCACTTTTCCCATCTTAAAAACGACGTAAAAGTGGTGCAAGGGGCTTGTAAATCTGCACTATTATATTTCCTCTTCCTGCTTTTTATGACGTGGCAGGGTTAGGCCCCGGGCCACACACCTGCAGCGTGAGTGACTCAGTGGTCAAAGTGGGCGGGATCGGAAGGACACGGCGCGCCCCTACTTCTTTTATTAAAACGATTCCGTTCCCCTACTTTTACTTTTCCAAGCTGTGTCCCAGGACGGCAGAAATGGCAAAGGCCTTCAGATAAGGCTCGGCTTGCTTTCGTGGCCGTTCAGGGTCGGGCAGGGAAGGAGAAGGACTCTGGGGCATATGTTCTAGGCGGCAATAGAAAATTATCGCTGCTTTTGCGGCCGTTTTCGGCCGAAAAGCGACGATAATTTTATCGCCTAATTAGCAAGGTCACGCTAACGCGTGAAACCTTGCATTAGCGCCCGGATTCTTAACGCCCAGATTTGTGTCTCTAATGAGATGCAAAGTGGGCGTTCCTGACCTGACATGACTGGAGAAATGTCGCTAAGCGACATTTCTCCTATCATCAAGCCCCACGCTATGAAGCATAGCGGCAAGAAAAGTAGCGATAACCCCTGTTATCGCTACTTTCTTTACGCCTGCTTCAGGAATGACTTAGCCATGATATCCTATTGAAGGTGGATATCATGGCTAAGTTTGTGAGGCCCTAACAACAAGCTAACGCCACATTTCGTGAGATTTTCGCTGGGTTTCCAGCGATAATCTTACGTTAGGCAGTTAGCGCTAGGATTTTTATCGCTTTTGAGATAAGCGATGCTTATAGCACGCTATCGCAGTGATAAAAATCCACGCTAGCCGGCGATAATTATCCTAGCGCTAAGTGCGCTTAGCGATAATTATCGCCGGTTGTTGCTGATATGCCCCAATGTCTTCTTCTTTTCTGAACTGGCAGCTGCCCCCCCTCTTCCTATTATTTCCTCTCTTTCTGTCTTGCTCCTCACTTTTGAAAACCGTGACATGAAGAAACGGTTCACAACCTAGTTGCTTCCCTGTGAAATGGTTAAAAAAAAAGAAAAACACTATTGCGGGAAATGCCCTTTTTCTGTCATTTTTCTGTTCCAAAGTGCACCCTCGGGATGGAGAGAAATAAAAGGTTTTAAATATGAAAAATAAATACATAACTAAATAAAGCAAGACAAAGTGGTTGCAAAGTGGCCAGATTGGTTTTATTCACATCCAAACACATCAGCCTCACTTTACAGACTTTGCAGTGAAGCGCTACTTTTGTTTTCTCGTCTTTCTTTGAACAGCACTGTTGTCCCCAGGTGGGAAAGTGTACCATTCCTGGAGGGACTGAAATACCTTGTTGATGGGTGGACTGCCCAGGTTTTGATTGGAATCGGCGCTTTCAGTCACTGACTGTCACGGGGCATCTAAAACCCCAAACAGCCCTGAGGGAACGTGCCTAAGCCCCTGCTGAATAATTCACCAGTGGCTCTTCAGGGCTTCACTCGCTCCACCCTGATGGCCGTCTCTGTTTCCACAGCACTCTCTGCATCTGCACTGTCCCCGGAGCCACGAGCCTGTTCTGCTGCTGCCCCCCTTATAGATCGGCACTGACTGTCCTTGGACAAAGAGAAGTTCTAGCCTTGAAAGGGAAAACATAGAACACTGCGCGGCACTCGGTGCACACCGGCCCATTAAAGCACTGCCCTAAATCACCCTGATCTGGAGAGTGCCAAATGATCTTCCCTGGGCTTCAGTGCACCCACCCTCTTTCCACCCTCACCCTATTAGAGACTGTTTTCCTCTATAGACTTAATGGTTTCACCAGAGATCTGTGTTCACTTCACCCGTTAAGAGACTCAAGAGGGTGGAACAATTATAGAAGATGCAGCGACCGAGCAGGTTTAACCCACCGGGGCGATACATGTGATGGAAGCTGATACGGCACTCAGGACAGTCACATTAAATATATATCTGCTGCATGTAGATTTGAGGGTCACTTAATGAGTCTGACCTCTGTGGGGAGCCCAGCACAGGCGAGAATTACCCATCCGGTGATTTAATAACTGAAGATAAACCTCCGAAAGGCCGGGAGCCACCACTGCTCCCAAAACAAGCGCGGTCAGCAGGGACGAGACTTCCTTCCGGGCGGCCCTCCGCTCTGTATAGTGGTGATGTGGGCACAGGAGTCCTGGTTGCTAGGTGACCGTCCGGCTCCCCTCCAGCTGCAGCGTGGCTCCTCTCCTTAGCGAACCCGGGCTGGAGTTTTGTCACGCATGCGTACGATGTAAAGCATAACGCGCATGTGACACAAAGAGTGCCAAATCACCCACCAATGAAATTACAAACAAGCATTGAATATGCAATCGGACTCGTATTTCCACGAGACCGATTGCATTTAAAACGGCAGTGCGCCCGTGAAAGAAGCCATGAATGGGAGGAGGTGGTGGGGGTGTGGCGGTCTAAGAAGTTATGGACTACGGGAGGGAACAGGGAGAGGTAGGGAAACAAAACAGTTTTTTAAGTAAAGGGGCTGATAGCCATGGAAGGACAAAAATGTTGTCATGGCAGTCAGGAGGCGGGACTAATAAGCCAGCAACCAATCTGAATGAAGCATTTCAGATTTGAGGCAATCAAAAGCATGGGCGGAAAATGGGCGGAGCTTTCCCCACTGTACTGTATACAGCATCTCTCAACGAGACAGCGCATGCGCTGCCTAGGCGAGACCTAAAAAGGGTAATATGTTTTTGCTTCATCAGCAGCTCAAATTTAAAAAGCTAAAAGAAATGGAACTGTTTAGTCATCCTAAAGTCTGGCGACTAACACAAATTCCTACTATTTATCCGACTTTGTGTGCGTCACGTGACCAGCAAGTAATAGCCTGTGCACGTGTCCGCCTTGCATCCTCCGTGATTCCTAGGCTTAGAAAATAGTGCAGGGGAGGATGGGAAAACTCGAGAAGAGAAAGGACAGACTGCAAGAAAGTGGACAGGATGAATAATAAGTGGGGAGGGGAAGCCGACAGATTTGGGTTAGAATTATAGAGGCCAACCAATTATGCCAAGAGGAAACTGGGCAGACATAGAGGAGATCAGAAAATGGACATGCTGCGGTTGAAGCGGCCACATTGACTTGAAAGTAGGCAGGCTGAGAAGAAAGTGGGCAGGCTGGAGAGATAAATAGTAATGTAGCAAAAGCGGGCTGAGTCGAAAGTGGACAAATTATATGGAAAGCAATGACTCACTCTCGCAGAGGCGTGGAGACTCGGAGGAAGAATGGGAAAACTAGGGAAAAAAGTTTAGAACAGGGGGAAAAGAGAAGGCCCAGAGAGAGAAAAGAGCAGGCTTGTGCTGGGTAGACAACCTGGAGGACAAAGGCGTGCTTAAATGAACACAGGCAGGTTTGTGGTGGAGAGTGGCAGGACTGTGGAGAAGCTAGCAGGGTGGAAGAAAAGCAGAATCGGTGGAAGAATGGACATACGAAAACAATGGGGGCTGGTGAAGTTTGAGAGTGGTTGGGCTGGGCTAGGCCTGTGGTAGGGGGTCAATTTAGTAGGCACACCATTTTTTGGGAAGTTAGTCGCCATTTCGGGCCTCATTTATGAGAAGTGACGCATTGCTGCGTGAAAGTAGCGATGCTCAAGTGTTCAAGAAATACTTTATTCGGTTCAGTTACAAACACCATAAAAGTAAACAGACAACAAGAACAGGTCCCCTAAAAATACAGTAATTTTCCTTTTAAAAAAGAATATAAAAACAAACATTATGTAGAAAAACCATTCTAAAAAATGTATCTGACCAAATCAGTAAAACAACCCAAAAAACCCGCTAGGCTACTCTCTTCCAACTTATCTTTTTACTCAATCTCATGGCTATGGTCAGAAAATTCGCAATGTTAAAAATTTCCCAAATATTTGACAACAATTGCAGGTACAAAAGGGCCGGTTTAACCTGTCTAAAGCCTTTATCCTTAATTAATGGTAGTATGAACTTTTTCCTTATTGGGGTAAAATATGTGCAAAAGAACAAAAAGTGCGTAGTGTCCATGATGGAAAATCCATCACACGGACAAATCTCTAAGTCTTTCGCATTTGTCCACCCTGGGCGGCCTGTAATAAGAAGGTGCATTTTGTTTAATCTGAATCTGGTCAACAAAAATCTATGGTTGGAGTTATTGACCACTCTCAGATACAGTTCCATCTCCCCAGAATTTATTAACAGCTGATAAGCTCTAACAGTAGGTTTAGACAATTCTTTGTCTTCCCTTTCTAGTCCCATGATGAGCCTATATGTATGTTTTACCCATTTCGCATCCCCCTTAACTATTTTGGATGACTGATTATACAAATTCAGGACGACCTAAATAATCCGCTATCTTTTTGATGTAATTCAGCCACGGGATGGAATTACATTGGTCAAGTGCTAAGCAGTCCCTTAAGACCTCATGGTTTAATTCTAGGTCTGCATTCAACCACACTGAAATCCATTTTAATAGTGGTGCAAGTGCAATTCGATCCACCGGGTATTCCACCCCACATTCTTGGTGGGCAATAAACCCCAGGGTGGAATGTGGTACAGACAAAATGCTTTTTAGGAACTTATCCTCCACACACTGCAACAATTTTGCATCTTTAAAGCCCCATAAATCTGCACCATACATAGCCAAGGAGACACATTTAGCGTCATACACCTTTAAAACTGCCTGCAGTGGTTTCACACCTATTTTCCGTGCAAATCCTAATACTGACAGAGTGGCCCTAGAGAAGACATTATGCTTGGCTGCCATTTGAGGCAGCCATGTGGATCTATCATCGAAAATGACCCCTAAGTATGGGAATCTAGAGACTTTAGACAGGACATTTCCGTTACAATACAAGTTCTTCGTTAGTTTGCCCTTTGGTCCCACTGTCATTACATGGGATTTGAGGTAGTTAACACTTAAATCTAAAATATTCATAAAATTATAAAATGAGTTTAAAAGCCGCTGTAAACCTACCATGGTACGTGCCAAAAGTGCGGCATCATCGGCATAAAGTAGTGCCGGTATAGTAAACTTACCCGCCCTTGGTATGTCCTTACATACTTTCCCTAGGACCATACCAAGGTCATTGACATAAAGGGTAAACAGAAGGGGGGCTAAAATACAGCCCTGCCTGACCCCACTCAGAATCCTGATCTTACCCGTACAGTTACCCTTACGATCATACCTAACTGTAGCAGTAAGGTCCCTGTGAAGATCTGCCAGGAAGTACACTATGTTTTCATCAATGCCTAATTTTAAAAGTATATCCCACAACTTTGATCTATTTACTCGATCAAAAGCTGATGAGAGGTCCATAAATGCTATGTATAGTGAACCCCTTTTGGCAATTGTGTACTTCCCAATTAAAAGTTGGAGATTAAGGCATTAGTCTATAGTACCACGGCCCTTCCTAAAACCAAATTGAAGAACCGAAAGGATATTTGTTTCATCCAATTTTTCACAGAGTTTACTCAGGACCACCCGTCCTAGGACCTTTACAGCAGAATCAATGAGCGAGATCGGGCGGTAGTTACTGGGATCCCCTCTGTTACCTTTTTTGAATATCGGCACAATGACTGATTCTGACCATGTGGTTGGAATACCAGATTTACAGACTCTATTATAAACATTTGCTAAAACTACGGACCATAGCTTGACATCTGATTTGAACAGGTCAGCAGGGACGCCATCTGGGCCCGGGGCCTTATTGCTAGTCATTTTCCCTATGGCGTCTGCCACCTCTTCCACCGTAACCGAAAAAATGTATGGATGCAGAGTGACAGCGGGTGAGCCCTCCTCACCCGAGTTTGTTACTTCATAAACTGATTTAAAATGCGAAAGCCATGACTGTTCCTGTATGTTGCAATCTAACACATGATTGCCAACATCATTAAAAAAAGGTTTATTAACAACGGACCAGAATTTAGCACTATTCTTCAGGACATCAGTGGAGGTCAAGTCTTCCCAGGCTGTTTCCCTAATCTCGCGCTTTCTAATCTCCATAGCCCTTTTATAAGATTTTCTTAAGGAAGCCACGAGTGTCCTATCTACTGGGTTCTCCTTCAGGGCCATTCGTAGTTTTTGGTTGGCATGTGTACATTTATGGCCAAACCAACCGACCCCCTCTGATTCTTTTACTTGACCTGGACATTTGAGGTCAACCCCTATTTGAGTGCAGACTATTTGGTACGCATCTAACACCTCCTGATCCCCTGCTTCCAAATCCCTGCATATGTCCAGCTCCCTACCAACATTAGCCCTGAGATTGCTTAAAAATTCCTCAGGGACAACCTTGCCCCATCTTAATCTTCTCCCCTGATCCGTTGGGACGATCTCTTTCCTACTAGCCCTATTCTGACCTTTCTCCGGAACACAAATGAGATCCATAATTCTAAGAGTAACTGGGTTGTGGTCACTAAAGTGGGACCATTCCGCACTGTAACTCTTGATGTGATTCCCTAAGGTAAGGCTGATAAAGATGTAATCTATGTTTGAGCCCCTTCCTCTACCTTTAAAGGTGGGTATATTCTCATCTTCCCTTTGTGGGAGCATCAAACCATGGTCTGCCAAAAAATTTTCAAGAAGTACCCTGTGTGCTGAATGCTCAAAGTGAACTTCCCCTAGCTCTATCGGTCCCATCTGGTCCAAAGAGGAACAATTTTCTGGGCAGCCATGAATGTTAAAATCGCCCAGAAGAATAATTGAACAATGATGCTTATTGGCCTCCCTATATTTTTCCAAAAAACAATCAAGAGAGGCCAATTGGTCAGTCAGGCCTGATCTAACAAAAGAATTATAAAAATTCACAATTAAAATATTACATGCCCCCTCACAAGCAATTTGTACTGCTAAACAGCATGGGAGACCGGTTTCAATCTGTGTAAGTGTCCCTGAAATAGTAGCCACAATTAACGTCACTAGCCCCCCCTTTGCTCTCCCCATAACCGAGGGTATTGCCGGTAAAAAATAGGTAGAATAGCCATCTATACTTAAAATATTTTCTAAGTCCCAGGTTTCTTGTAACCCAATGATAGCCACTGTCCCCATGAACTCTCTCCAGATGGGATCATCCAATTTATTCCGTAGACCCGCAATATTCCAGGTTACAATTTTTATAACAGTAGTAGTCAGGGAATGTACTAACCCATCTGAGACTACCATCGTCCCCACTAGGGTATTTACGTCATCGTTTTGAATCGTAACATTTGGGGGCAGGGTCTCACCCTCCTCCCGGGAGCCTGGTATAACTCTGTTCTCTAAGCCATGCCATAGTCAGTCTATGCAGCCTAGGTTGGACAGAACATCAAACTGATTAAAAACCGGGACATTGAAGAAATTGTCTGGTCCCAAGGTATGACGAGACTTATGTTGGGGATAACCTTTGTGCGATAGGGGGATGGGCAGTGTCTTTGTAAAGTGCCTCCTTTGAGCACCATTTCTCCCAGGAAATTGCATAGAAAAGTTCTCCATGCCAGCCATTTGGGGGGGCCATGGGTAGAAATAGCTCAGGTCAAAGGTCATGATTCCACCCCCATTATTGTGATTCGGGAAACCGCTGATGAACTGGACCACACGTGGGTTTCTAAAGTTCACTATAATGCAGTCACCCTCAATGTCCTTTGCCTTTTGGCCTACCCAACAGACCCGTCTCACATTTATAATTTCCCCATATAAATCTCGACTTAATGGCCGGTTTTTCCCTAACCAAAACATCACCTTATTTTTTAATTCTTGATAAGACTCTGCCCTATTGTTCACCCACTCAGGAACCCCCGCCAGAACAATCACAAATGGATAAGACTCCTCAGGGAGATCAATTCCCTTATGATTGCTCAGAGCATTTGTTCCCATAGGCACCGCTTTAACTTGAATGTTGTCAGTTGTCTGTGTGCCTTTCGGGTTTATCTGGCCATGATGTACAGCTATATTGCCTATCTGTGTGTCACTAGCTACCTGAAAAGGCATACCCTTAGATTCCCCCCCCCCCAGGGTTAAGATGTACTCTACTCTCTTTAGCCAATTTTTCCTTAAAGCAAGACTTCTGGCTGGTTTTTGGAGGATTAACTAAAGTAGACACACTATTCTGTAGCTGATGTACTTCCCCCACATTATTAGGCATATTTAAATTAGCAGAAGTAACAATTTGAAGGGCGTCTAACTGCGAGCCTATCCTTCTAAGTCGTTCGACTATTGGGGAAATTATTGATTTTAACAAGCATTCAAACTTATCCAATAAATGAGCAATATCACCAGCTCCATCAGCAACATCAATTTTATCAGGAAAAGAGTTAACTTGGGGGGGCACAGGAGTCACCTCCTGTAAAGAGGTATTTTTACTACCTCCCTGAATGCCCCCCTTGTGGCCGGATAGTATAACTTTGGATCTCTTGCGGCTCCCCCCCTTCAGTTCTCTGTCACAGCGTTTACGCTTTAAAGCTAGCGCTGGCGTGCTTTCTAGGGACTCGTGTACCACTCGATGATCTAGTACTGGTACTGGCTCATTACTTTTCCTAGTCCCTTTATCCGCACTTGGGTAAGCCATAAAAGAAGCCAAGCTAGCATCCACCCCACTTATATCCGAGATAACGGACTGCTCCATGTTTATATGATTTAAAGGAGCACTCTGGGTCAGTGTAGAAGGTGGAGACACTACGAGTGCAATGTTCCCAAGAGAAGATCTTTTTTGAAAAGCGGGGTCAAGAGATAAACGACGGACCGTTTGGTCGATCTCCTTTTCCAGGGCCGAAGCAGCCATTGTAATAAAGGTGTCTATGGGACCTATAATCCCCCCTGACCCTCCCTTAATACTCAATTTCTGGCCTTTCAGTGATTTTGATGCAATGCTTACTCCCACACAGGCTACACGTTAAACTTATCAGATGACTAACAGACACTCTGCGATTGGGAATTATAAATCAGTACTTTACGTGGGACTCCTATTCCCCTCACCAGCACACTATCCGTGTCCGTCAGCCAAAGGGTATGGCCCAGTCCAGTCTCTGACTGTCTCTGACTGTCTCAGACTGTCCGCCCTTTGTCCGGGCTTCGTCCCGCGCGCGTCCCGCTGAGCGCGGGTCCAGTGATGATTTTATGCACCTGGTCCTGGTGTGCTGGGCGTGGCCGAGGTCCCCACAGCCTTGTGGGCACTGTAGTCCTCTCCAGAGGTGTCGCCCCGATGTAGAAATGAGCGAGTGTTTCCCGCGAAGCGGGAAACACGAGAAGTTGGTGCAGGTCTATGAAAGGGCTTTTCCCAGTCTTTCCAGTCTGCCCTGATCCGCTACACAGCCAAACACGATTGCCAGGACTCTCCCAGTGCACCCTCCTTGCGACATGATGGATGCGTCATATTTACTGTATGACTCATCATGTCGCAAGGAGTTACAGATACGTCAGTATTTCTGATGTATCTGTAGGTGCAAAATTGACGCATTGCTGGAGTGTGTCAAAAAAGTGACTCAACTCCAGCAATGTGTCCTTTCACATGGGGCAAGACCTATGTGAAAGGGCCTATGTCAGTCTTACGCCTGTTGTGAGGCAGAAGTATGATTTTAATGCATTTGCACCCTAGAAGTGGTGCAGTGAAATCTCGTAGACTTCACTGCGTCACTTCTACGAGGCTTACTTATGTGGGAACGCCTACCCTGCATACATTATACCTGACGCAGGTATAATGTAGCGCAGGGGTTTACAAAGTGACGCATCTGCTTAGATGCGTCACTTTGTTAATAGGGCGCAACAGGAGGCATGTTTTATGCCACCGATGCGTCACAAAAAGTGACGCAACCGAAGCGCAAAATTGTCGCAAGGCCTCATAAATAAGGCCCTTCCTGTGCAAATGTTATTAAACTAAAATGAGATA
Organism: Triturus cristatus; assembly: GCF_964204655.1. Classification (NCBI taxonomy): domain Eukaryota; kingdom Metazoa; phylum Chordata; class Amphibia; order Caudata; family Salamandridae; genus Triturus; species Triturus cristatus. Next base: position 745,334,342 of record NC_140591.1, on the reverse strand, counting down.
AAATGATGTAGCTTGTTGGAGTGTGCTTACACTACATTCTAGTCTCATTTACAATATGCACTAAAAAAATGAGGAACATTGACAGGTAATCACACTATACTGTACAGACAATGTACACAAACTGGGAAAACACACTGTGGATGCACAGTATGCACAAAGACTGTACAAACCCTATATAACATACAGGCAGGGCATCAAAATAACTGTACATTAACAATAAGCACACATATTGTACTCATGCACAGGTCACATGCAATTATACCGTATACAGTGTGTGTATGCGCCTACAAACTAAATAAACCAATATTATTCTGAGCACAAATAGCATTGTCACAATATGTACTCTAAAAAATCCTGTACAAGCTAAGACTGATCACAATATGCTGAACAAATGGGGCATGTAAACACACAACAGGCGTGCAGCTGCCATAGCACTCAAAGGGCTTCAGCCACCCCCCACCGTCGTGTGTGGCAGCCCGGGATGAGACAGCTTCCCGGGCACACACACAGCCGCACCCGAGTACTTCACAGGTCTTTAAAAGACCTTTTGCTTGTTAATGAGGCTTTGATGTTTTTCACCCCTTCTTAGAGTCCCTGCACCTTTTGCTTGAAGAATCAGCTCCCCCCGAAATCTCTTCCTAGCCCCCCAGAACTTTGGCTCCTGTTGCGCCTCTGACACACAGCATTCCCAAAATCTGCAGGATACACACTGAGTGCAGTTACGCATGCATGCCGACTGTTCAGCACTTAAAAAATGCAACAAGGAGATCTAAATAAAACAAGTCTTTTTTATTTTAATATGCATACACACAATTTGCACCCACATACTGGGGTGGGGTTCTGACCATGCAGAAAGCGCTCACAGCATCCAACAAGGCGGTGGCAGGAGACTGAGGCTGCCAAGCTGCTCTTGGACAAGACAAAAGTAAAGTATTTTAAAAGTCAATAAAGAACATCAACTACACAAATCAAAAGTCTTTATAGAAGCCTCATGAAAATCCAATCATCCCTTTAAGGAAAAATCTGATATTACTTTAAGGTCTAGTTAGAGAGATTGAAAATAAAATGGGACAAACTCTATTGCTCACACGCAAAATAAAACCCCAAACTTTGTCTCGCTCAGGTACATGCAACCCAATACACATATTACTTAGACACTGAAGGGCACAGCTTTCAGGCTTTCCAGCTATTTACACATACTGGCTACAGGCTACAAGAAAATGGATAAGTGACATTAGCATGTGTCAATTTAGAATAACGGCTGTTGGTGTCAGGTCCTCACCAAACACATCCAAGGACTGCATTTGCATTTAAAAAATTGAGCTGAAACAACATAGAAATAAACACAGTTTAATTGTTGCATTGCCCCACCAGACAAAGACGAACGAAATCGGATATCTGGCTGCTTGAAATTGAGTGCAGCACAATTATTTTTCTTACCTGATGTGTCACGATGCAAAGTGACTAAAGGTAACCCGCAGGTTCAACTTTGAACGCCGGCTCTATGTGGAAAATGTTTTCAATATACGTGCCGTCCCCAGCCTCCCATTTTAACTCTTTGTTGATTAGAGTGCAACAGTGCAATAAATTATTATGCTTTTCGGGAAGTCACAAATATTTATCCAAGTGATTCAAAGTGATGTATTTATGTCATCCAGCTCACTGACTTGATTTTTTTGTAGAGTTCAGAATAGGAACTCGTCAAGCGTCTCTGCAAATCCCACAATGATAGTTAAATAAAAACAGCTGTTGTCTTTCAAAACCCTCCAAAAGCATGAAGGAGGGAATAATTATGCAAGCAACAAAACGGGCATTAATTTTAGCAGGCCAGGTCCCCAATAACTGCAACGAATCAAATTGCCCAGTCGGCATTTTTTGTACCTCATCTAACATGGAGGGACTCCTTCACATAAACACAGCACCTTCAGTGCGTAACACTTTGTCCTTCATTCCACGTCCCCATTAATCTGTTGCTGGCAATAAATCTGAAGACATGCCATAGCTCATAGTGCCAATATCGGCAACATTCACCATCCCCCCCCAACAGCAATATCAGAGAATTAACCAGACAAGACACCTTCTTTGTGAGACCCAGTCTCAAGTTTTAAAACAAAATTAATTGACACTAATTATAGCTCACAGTACACTTTGCTGTAAAGCACGACTGCCCGTCGCAAACCGCTGGCTGCCAGCTAGACAGACGGGGCTCCTGTTAAACGGAGACTGTCCTGACGATGGGTAGGGGGGTAGCGCTCTCCTGCATGCGACACTCTTGTCTCCTTTGATGACGTGACACGTGATCGCAGGTGGGGGGGAGAGGTGAGCTGCAGCGGCCTCCCCGCACCTGAGGCCCACCCCCCCAATCCTTACTAAAATTGAGGGCATGTTCGACTCGGCACAAGGACCCAGCAGACCCGATCGGGCACATGCCTGTGCCAGCAGGCGACCTACGATGCATGGGCCTAAGCCCTGGCACGCTCCCCGATGCCCTTCCCCCACATGCTCCCGGCATCGCGTGGTAGCCGGGGCAAAACTGACACCTACGCAGGACCTCCCCTTGCGTCACTAGTCACCTCAGGCACCGTCGGGCCCAGAAGCAAGGCCTCGTTGGCCCAGCCTGACCCTATGTCTCCACCTGACCTTGCATAGCCCCCGCACCAGCAGGAATCCCACCAGGGTGGGGGGGCACGCGGGCAGGAGGCCAGTAGCCCTGCTCCTCAATGAATACACTAGGTCCGGGCGATGTGTCACGGCCTACCCCACACCCCCCTGCATAATGGTGCCCCGTTGCGCTGGCCTCCCCAGGTTCGGCAGGCACTCCAGAGCCCCGCAGACCAACCCTGTAGCACCCGACCGAAGACACATCCATAACACACACAACCTTCCTGTTCAGAGCCCCCTACCCAGAACCATGCCAGAGCGGCCATGGAGGAGGGGGGGGCAGGGAATGCTGCGCAAGGCAGCAGACTAACCTCGTGTCCAGCAGCAGTCATATAAACGGCATCAGGGGTAGTGGGCAAAGAGGGTGCCCAGTGGGCAGGGGAAGGTATAATTACCTCACCCCGCCCCCTCTCCCCGCAAGTGACGTGACCTATCAGACCCCTGAGGGTCCCAAACACTGGGAGGCTACCTCCTGTGCCTTCTTGTGGCACTAAAGCGGCCGCCCTCTTAGCGGGTCTCCTGCGTGGACCCCGAGCAGCTGGCAAATGGCATCTAACTGCGGCGCGGGAAGCAAGATTCCTCGAGCCTGCGCAGTGTGTCTTCAAAACCGATGACAAACTGCGCAGACTCGATTTCTTGGCTTCCTCCCTGCAGTCTGTACCACACCCTTTACCGCCTTGTGACGAGTTGGAAAAGGGTGTGGTGACAATGCGCTCCACTCCCTGATTGAAGTGGAGACCTAGTGCCACAGGGCTTGAGACTTAAACGCCCAGGGCTAACTTTATCCTCATGTCATTAGGGGGTGGAGCCTGGTCATGGATGCAGTGTCTTTGCCGAGATGATGACCTCGCAGGCCTCAGGGCTGTGAGGTTTTCAGCCAGGCAAATACTCTAGAGTTGGACCCGCCCAGGAGAGCATACTTAGGGGAAAGCGTCACGTTATTGTCACCACAGCAATAAGTACGGTGAGTAGGAGTGAACAGCAGCTCCCAGAAAGATAATTCAGTGTGTATTGTGAATAAGGTTTTAAAAAAAAAAATAAAGCAGTTAACTTTGCATCTGTTCAAAGCTTTCTTTTGACTGTGAATGTAAAGGGGTAGGAGCCCGGACGCCCTCTAAGAAAAACCGCCGCTGTACGGAAATATAAATGACTGCGGATATTGAGCAAAATGCTATAAACGTAGGACATACTGGGGGGAAGAGGGCAGGCTTAGAGGAAAGTAGCAGGACTTGTTGGAAAGCAGAAATACTCAGGGAGAGACTCAGACAAGCAGGCTAAGTGGAACGCTGGCAGGGCCGCTACTGGGTACATTGGGGAGCGAGTAGGCAGCTCTCCAGGGAGAATGGGCAGGCATGGGGTAAGTAGAAAGGCAGAAGGAAGAACTGGCAGACTTTGTGTCAGGGCCCCCATCAGTACACCTAGAAGGAATGCCACCGAAATCTTGCAATTTAGGGGGGGCACATATTCCTGGGCAGCACTGTGGTGTAAGCAGGGGAAGTTTCTCCATAGAGACATAAGGACATTGATCCCTGACTGTGAGACATTATCTAAATCACATTCACATTATGTATGCCACTACAGGTTTACTGTTTATACTAGTAGGTGTGATTTATTGGCGACCCGCAGCTAGGGTTGTTTAAATTAAATGCGCATGTCAGGTTGATCAGGATTTTGCTTATGGCCAGCCTGACAAGTGCAGTTCAGGCTGCCCATGTCATCGCTGTCAGGGAGCTAGGGAAGCAAAGACTCAGCTCCATCGGTCTTAGATTGAGCACTGTGTTCGCCTGTCCTAGCTGAATACTATTATAAACAGCATGAGAGCAGTGCTTTGATTGGGTGAGATGCATGGAGCTTAGTTTCACTTTGGCTGCCCGGCATTCATTTCGCAGCTCTTCAGTGTGCATTGTGGGTGGATTTCAAAGAGTCAGCCCACGGGTGTACAAAGAAGATCAACTGCTCATTAAGTTAATTGTTTATTTATTATGTTTATTTATTATATAACATAATGTCCCGCTTCGTTTCTGAGGGCATTCTGTTACCGGAGCTGCTGCTGCCCCAGGAGGGGCTGTGTCCCCGGGTGTCATGCTGTTCAGGAGCTGCAGAGGGGGAAGGGTGGTCATCTGCACCGCACGTCACACGGGACTCCAGTGTCAAGGAGTCCGTGCGCCCCACCAGCTGTGCTGCGGCCCGCCCACCCGCCCACAAGCACCTTATTACTGCTCGCGGAACCCGCTGGTGCGGGTCCCGCTTCGTTTCTGAGGGCATTCTGTTATCGGAGCTGCTGCTGCCCCAGGAGGGGCTGTGTCCCCGGATGTCGTGCTGTTCTGGAGCTGCAGAGGGGGAAGGGCGGTCATCTGCGCTGCACGTCACACGGGACTCCAGTGTCCAGGAGTCCGTGCGCCCCACCAGCTGTGCTGCGGCCCGCCCACCCGCCTATTAGCTCACGCCCCCTTAAAACATCATCACTGACTGCGGCGCGGGACGCGCGCAGGACGCGCCGGACGAAGCCCGGACAAAGGGCGGACAGTCTGTGACAGTCCGGGGCAGGAGGGGGCTGGGCTGGGCCTCGGACTTTGCGTGCTGATTCAAGGAGTTCGACTACCCAGGTTGCCGTAACAAGACCCTATTTACCCAAGTGAGACATTAATATTGTGACATTCACTGGAAAGGCAACTGCGAAAGAGGGGAAGGGGGACTGCGTTTCATGCTACTGTTGTTTAGGATTTCTGTTATTCAAGTCTGTCGAACCAGGTTATAAGCTCACCAAGGTCAACTGGTTATATTTACAATGTCCAAAGCCAAAAATGCCCCAGTGACAGCCACTTTGGACAATTACCTGGTTAAGATGGTGGACTAAATTAATCAAGAACGGCGAAAGTCCTTGGGTCGGGGGGGTCCCCCTGACTCAACTCCTCCTTTACCCAATCCACCTATTCCCTTGTCTACCCTTCATCAGGATGTTAGCTATAACCCTAACCATCTGGATAGTCCAATCTTGGCGGCGCCCCCAGACCCAGACCGCTCTGATAGTTTAATCCCGGTGGCTCTCATAGACCCAGAATCTAGTCAGGCTGCCCCTCAAGACTCACCGATACAATGCCTGATGGCCCCAAGATCTCAGAGAGTACTGCGTTCATGTAGGAATAACAGTAGGAATGTCCAATTAAACGGGGGGAAGTCGCTTAAACAAGAGAGCAGATCCACTATCAATTAGTGCTGTCTGTGACCCTAAATTAGCACCGGATAGCACCTCGGTCATAATAGACACCGAGCTAATCAGAACTATAGACGCTAAGTTTGATCTGATCGTCAAACCTTTATTGATCAAACTTGACATGATCACTGCCGAAGTAGTCAGATTGGGAGGTCTTTTGGGATCACAAATTAACACAAGTATAAGTCCCCAAGTTAAGGACAAGGGTCTCGGAGGTAGTAAAGTAACTTCTAAGATCTCTAGTAAGGTGATACCTACGGCTACGTCCAAGACATCTAAGCCATCTTCTGGGGTTCTTTGCGAGATGGTATCTACTGCATCTAACCCCCGCAGACATCTGGTCGAAACCCTTTATCCAACACAGCCCCAGGGATTCAGGCAGGACCTAGCGCAGGGAATACCAAAAGTTTTGTTAACTCACAGTTTGATATACCACCAGACTGTGCACCTTTTGTGGCAGTCTTAACTAACGTTCCACCAGTTAGAGGGTATGGGCACAATAACAATTACAGAGAATCTCATGACTCCCTGAAGAACAAGACTGTGGCTTGGCTTCACCGGGAGTGTGGTTTCCCAGTAGCTTTAGCAGATGAGATCCTAAGTACTAGAAGAACCAACTGGATAGGCAGCTCACGCAAGAATTTTAGTGGTGACTGCATCGTTGTTAATTTTAGAAACCCACATCTCGCCACCACTGCCTTGCTAAGAGCTACTTCAATTCCCTATTGAGATCAAGGGATCTCTCTTCGTCCCTTAGGTTATTTCTATAGGCACCTAAACAATCAGTCTAATGCTGATCATACCAGGGGGGGGTAGAGGTTTGAATCTGTACACTGGTTTTAAAATTGCCACTTCTAACAGATTCCAATCTTTGAGTGGTCGTGACTCCAATGATTGACTGGAATCTGCTCTGCCGAAATCCCCCCTCGGGGAAGTGGCTGTTTTCCCTGGAGGTGGGGGGGGGGATGTAACATCGGGGTACCCAGATATTGCTGGTATAAGTGGCAACCGCAGTTCCAAAGTTAATCTCAATAACGACTCTAGAGGTTGTAGAGATGCAAGGCTGGTCTTTGATGGCCAGGGTGTGGACCCCTCCCCCAAGACCGTATCCCATGGACACAGTAGACCAAACTCCTTGATCAATATGCCCATTGAAAGCTTTAACCCCTGGACTTGTTCAATCGCTAGCTGGAACGTTGCAGGATTATCGTCTAAGGATGCCTGCCTGGGCTGGCCTGAGTTTATTAATGTTTTTAATATAATTTGTTTCCAAGAAACATGGTGTAAGGACCCAATTAATTACAATGGCTTTGCTTCATACCAATTACCAGCTGTGGCCTCCCCTTCGGGTAGGGCTAAGGGAGGGCTCCTGGTATTGATATCTGTGGAACTCCCTATTACTGTTAAAAAACATGTATTGGTTGGGGTCCATTCACAGATTTTATGGCTTTATCAGGAGCTAGGTAGAAATATTCTTTTAATTAACTTTTATAATAATATCTTTGACAGCACTAGGCATCAGGTAGTGTCTGCACTCGAGACCGCTTTGGCCGACATTATAATGGGGTTTGATGTTGTTTTTGACCTTATTTGGGTGGGGGATTTTTATACTGCAGCGTGTTCCCTTTCCGACCAAAGGGTCTGTGGAGTTACTAATTGTTTTGGGGATGCTGATCTTCACTTCCCCCACAATCCTTATGGGGACTCGTTGAATAAGATTTTGGCCACCTATGATTTGGAAATTTTGGTAAATGCGAAAAATGCCTCTGGAGAAATCATTCCCACGTTCACGGGAAGGAATGCAAACACTGTAATAGATTTTATTTGCATGTCCTCTAGCCTCAGCCCGTGGTGTAAGGCCCCTGTGGTCGTGGATAATTTGCTTAGTGATCACAATTGTATCACTATTGAGGCCATACTTTGGAAGGAGAAACATGTACCTAAAATTTGTACCATTGCTAACATAGAGCCGCACAGACCCAACGGAACCAGAATTAGATGGAAAGGGGACAAAGCGGAAGTGATGTCAAATTCTATTGTTAAAAGCTGCTTAACAGAAATCATTACCATCCTAGAGAGTGAGGAGGTTACTGTTGAAACTGTGTGTAATTTTATTAACATCAACCTCACAATTGACAGTAAATTCACCAAACTTGGTAAGGGCAAGTTACATCATCAACAGGGGTGGTTTGATCACGCGAGTACTACCGCGCTTAAGGGGCTTAAAGCGGCATTGGCAGCCAAACCAAGAGATAATAGTGTGGTTGGGGAGCTTAGATTCACCTACCAGGCTGCAGTCAAACGTAGGAAGACCGAACTAAGGCAAGAGGCCTGGGATAATTTAGATCAGGCAGCCGCAAATTCGGACTCCTCTTTATTTTGGGCCACAGTTAACTGTCCGTTTTTTAAGGACGACAAGGTGCCCGAATTGACGGCTAACGTAAGTGTGGAAAATTGGGTTACCCACTTCTCTTTGATCTTTGATTTGGATAGACCGATGGGTGTGCATGAGGACTGCTGGCCTATCGTTCCGCTGGACATCTCCACCGTTGAAGTCCTGGGAAGCATCACCTCCAGTAATGGTGGGAAGGCCCAGGGGCCCGATGGGGTGCCCATCGATGTGTATAAACTAGTACCGAAGTTGTGGGGCCCGTTGTTAACTAACGTTTTTAATGCTGCTGTATGTAAGGTTGTCCCATCTACCTGGGAGGAATCCATCATTATTCCAATCTATAAGAAGGGAGATAGGGGGGATGTGAAGAACTATCGCCCAATTTCCTTGCTCGATTCTTCAGTGAAAATAATGAGCAGGGTGCTTTTGGTCAGGCTGGAAGAATGGGCCGAATCCAAATGCATTCTGGCCAATTGCCAATATGGCTTTAGAAAGGGACGAGGGACTATTGAACAATGCCTTAACCTTGAACTCTTAATTGGGAAATATACGCAGGCTAAGAAAGGCTCTCTCTATCTCTGCTTTGCAGATCTGAGTAGTGCCTTCGACATGGTGGATCATAACGTCCTTTGGGCTAAATTGTTAGAAATGGGGGCACCTGAGGGCATTGTTTATTTTTTGGCCCGACTCTATCCCAACCTAAGCACCAGTGTCCGTTATGGACCTGGCAGTGAGCACACCCCAAAGTTTAAGATCAGGCGTGGCATAAGACAAGGGTGTGTTCTCGCCCCCCTACTCTTTACCCTCTTTATCAGTGAAGTTGACTTGTCTTAAAGACGATTGCGGCAGATGCCCCAAAAATCAATGATCTTAACGTCCCTGTATTACTCTACGCGGACGATGCCGTGATCTTGTCCAGGACCCCCATAGGTCTACAACGCCTGATGGACAGGTTTTCGCTGTTCATCAAGGATAGAAAGTTGTTGATCAATTAATCCAAAACCTACATTATGGAAAGTGGAACAGGGCGAGGGAAACCCCATTCCTATTTTAACGATGGGCACAGGGTGCAAACGGTGGATACCTTTAGCTATCTTGGCACCACATTTTCTAAGAACTGTAGCTGGACTAGTTAGCTTACCAATGTTCGGGCCAAGATGGCGAAATGCGCCCATGGGGTGTTCAAGTTTGCTACCAAATTAGGGGACAAACGGATCAAAGACATGCTAAAAATCTATCAATTGAGATACCTTTCCATTGCCCTCTAGGGTGCTGGGGTTTGGGGACACGTCACGGCAGGGAGCCTACAAGTGGAGGAAAATCTCTTTTTAAAGAGACTCCTGTGTCTGCCCAAATCAGCCTCTAACGACCTGGTGCACAGAGAGTTTGGGATTCAACATCTTTCAGATCTGATTGCCTTAAGACCACTAATGTTATGGCGTGCTATTTGGTTGAAGGAGGAGACTTCCCTAAATAGAGCCATCATAAGAGATTGTCTCTCTACCGATAACCATTTAAAGATTCCTTGGATTAAATTTGTCATCAATAGTTTTTCAGAGATTTATGGTCTCGATATAAGAGAGGATAGCTATGTTGCTTCTAGTCTGTCCAAATCCTAGATGAAGACTGCCTTCATAAGCTATAAGCCAGAGAGGCGGGGGAGGGACTGTGGCAATCTCCCCACCTGTGTGCTCTATGGAAGATATTGCGAGAATGTGGGCTACCAACCGTATTTGAGTCATGTCACCAGAGCTTCCCACCAGTTTGTCTTAACGAGACTAAGGTTCGGGATCGTGCACCACCTGGTGGCCTTCCCCTGCAACAAAAAACATCCGACTGGTCCGTGCCCATGTGACAATACTTCAGCACAAAGCACTATGCACTTTCTATTGCTGTGTAAACTTTACGGTAACTTTCGTTCAGCCTTTTTAAAACCTATTTTCATTAAGTTTGGAGTTAGAAATGTACATGATACCATGAAGTTGCTTTTTAACATACCCCACTCTGACGTTTGTTTTTTTACCGCTACCTTCCTTCTTCATGCTATTAAGGCAAGGACTAGTATGATTTTTAACTGTTTTTTAACCATGTATTCTGTACTGCATTTTCTACCATGGTTTTTATTGATTATTGTTTATGTAATGTAAATGTATGTGTTTTTATAGACATTGTCTTTATGCTCCAAATTAAGCCTTATGAAAAAAAAATATAACATAATGTCTTGAGTCTTATGTTATGTAATGGTACTCAGGAAATGGACTCCAATATTGTTCATTGTGTTTGTGCTGTGTAAAAATTGCACACAAAAAAAATTAATGATGTGAAGGTAGCGCCACTACCCTAAAAATTCCACACCATATTTGAGTGTCACCAGCCGCCACTGAGTGTAGGTATTTTGGCATATCTCCCAGAGGATTAGGTGGAAACATTGGTGTGTCGGATGTCTCACACATAGTATGCACATGCACAGTATTAGCTTAGCACTGCCAAGTACCACACCTTAGGGATAAGACTATTGCATTATAATTGCTGTTGTATGCCTCACCACATTACATTGCACTAGTTAGTCATGTATCTTATTGTGCCCTAGGGCCTTGCCAGAGAACGCTCTATTATGAGAAGCTGCAGTGCTGCGAGTTCCCTAGCAGTGAGTGCGTTGTGCTTCTAGAAGGGAGCTCACAGTGCTGGTGTGTTTTGTTTCATTTTATTTAACACATCAGTGTCAGAAATTGGGTTTTTGGTTAACTGGGGTGTAAACCATGGTTAAGCAGCAACGATATTCCTTGTCAGGGTAAGGCACAAGCAAACCCCATTTTAAACTGTACACACCCCCTTGGTAGCTTGGCGCAAAGCAGTCTGGATTAACTCAGAAGCAATTTGCAAGGTACTTGTGCAACACTTCAAACAGTAAAACAGTGAAAACACACCACAAAAGGAATCCACAACAGATTTAGAAAAATAGAGGCCTATTTATTAAATGAAACAAGACCAAAATGGCAAAAATCCAATTAGTTCAACTGGAGATATTGAATTTGAGAGTTTTTAGTGAAAATAGCACTTAAAAAACACAAAGGGCTACTAGGGATATCTGGTTGTGCTGGACCGGGACAAAGCCTACGATGAAGGGCAGGCCGGCCACATGGACCCAGTTAGGCCCACTGAATAGAGTACCTTACATCCTGGTTGCGGAGCGTTGCATGGATCCCCATCAAAGATGCGCCGCACTGCCGAAGTGAGATGTCGGTTCCGAGATGAGGCAAGGCTGCGGTGCAAAGTCCTGTTGCTTTATCGTCAAGGATCCCGTTGACGGGACTTGTGATGCAAAGTCTGGCATCGGGGATGCGGTGTACTGCTGGCAATGCATCAGTTCTGAGGAGCTGCGAGGCTGCAAGGCAAAGTCCAGCATTGCCATCGAGGCTGCCGTTGATGAGAGATGCAAGGACCTGGGCTGTGGATCCCTTGCACCATCAGGAGCGATGCGTCTTTTCAGAGGTCAGAGGAAGTGATGCAGGTCTTTGCGAATAGTCCAATCAATGCAGCATTGTTGATGCATCGATTCTGTTTGGGGGTGTGCTGGTCAGTGGAGGAGATACATCAGTTCTGCTCGGGGATGCGTCCTTCAGCAGAGAAGATGCGTCACTTCCGCTAGCAAGCACCTTAGGCCCATTTCCAAGGGTACAGGACTGGGTTGGCACCACTTGGTAAGGAAGACTCACAGATGGCATATTCCAGGTGCAAGGTTGTTAGAATGTATACATTCTTATTAGAATATATAGCTTAAGGAAGAATTAAGAGACAAGTGTCATGGTAATGTTCTATTTATGATTATTCAGATCAGTAGGCCATCTAACTTGCCCTAAGAGTCACTTGGGGTTCTGGATTCAAGAGATACATGTCCAGTACTTCTCACCCAAGCAAGAGGACAGTAGGCAGCAGGTCAGTACAGCATAGCAGAGACGCAGTCCTACAGCAGCACAGCAGACTTTCTTCCTGGCAGGGGTTCCAGAGGTATAGAAGTGTACTGAAGTGGTGGTGTCTGAGGTCTTTCTTTTATATACAGTTGTACAATTGAAGTAGGGAGAAGCTTCTAGTGACTTGCCTTTGATGTGCACAGATCCCCTCACTTCACTACCTTGACTCCAGACTAACTACATGGGGTATGCAGCCCTTTGTGTAGAGACAGGAAACAGCTTATTCAGGTGTAAGGGAGGCTGGGCCCAGCCCATCCTGCCAGTGTTGGCCCACTCAGTCACAACTAAGCTCCCTTTGTAAGTGGCTGTCTAGGAGGAAAACACAAATCCCAACTGCCTAACACACCCAGTCGTATGACCAGAGACAGTCTGCAGGCACCAAATGGCTTAGGCATGAAAATGACAACTTTCTACAAGTGCCATTTTCAGAATTGTAATTTCAAATCCGATCTTACCATAAATTAGGATTTTAAATTAGGATTCAAGAGACACCAAAATTAAATCAGTTATATCTTCCCATCCGAAAATTGCATTTATAAAATGTAATACGGTGATCCCAATGTCACCCTATGGGAGATATCGGCCTTTCAATAGCGAAAAACAAATGTAAGAGTTTTTCACTACCAGGATATTTCTTGCTTTTTAAATATATTGCGCCCTGCCCAATGAGCTGTCCACTGCCTACCATAGGGGTGACTTGTATGTGTTAAAAAGGAAGATTAGGGCCTGGTAAGAGGCTTATTTCGAAAATAGAAGGCTTCAGGCATGTTTAAAGGACTACTTAAGTGGGTGGCAAAATCAGTGCTGCAGGCCCCCTAGTAGCATTTAATTTACAAGTCGTGGACACTTATAATATCTCTTTACTAGTGACTTATAAGTAAATTAATCTTGCCAATTGGATATAAGTTATCATGTGTGGAGGAGAGACCACATGCACTTTAGCACTAGTTAGCAGTTGTAAAGTACTCAGAGTCCTAAGCCCAGTCAAAACGAGGTAAAAAATAAGGGAGGAGGAAGGCAAAAAGTTGGGTGGAATTTCAGTGATCATCCACAATTAATCAAGCTGAGCTAGTGCGCGGGACTCTGTTAGCATACCAAGTGGTCTTTTGAGTGTCAGCACTACATAAATAAGCAATTTAATTTGACCCGGCTGTGTGTCCTCATGTGGATTTGGGGGGCAACACTTTGCATGTTGTTTTTTTCAGGCAAGGTGTCTGCCCCCAACTGTCACCATGCAGGTGATTGGTCACAGAGCACAGCTCAGGCAGTGGGTGGCCTCTCTGTTTTACGTTGCTATGCTGGCCTGCCGCCATTACATTTGTGGTGCCTTTTTCCGTTGTCCATGCGCAAATGTAGAGGCGGTCATGCTCGTTGGCAGGCAGTGCGCTTTCAAGTCCCGACTTGCGCAGCCCCAGTGCCTCAGCAGCCCCCTGAATCTGACAGACATCAGTGTTGTGGCTCAGCTGGTATGGATGAAAACAACTTGACATGACCTCCCACTTGTCTCCTCATGTGTTGGGCGGGTAGACGCTGAGGTCACAGGTGGTGTATTAACAACACCAAATTGTTTCCTGTCTTTAAAAGGTAGCTGCGCTAACCTATGACTGGACAGAAAAGAACTGCATGGCACACATCAGAACAGAGTCACAGACCCTCAACTCAGCCCCGGTTCGACAGACTAACAGCAGTATACATTACCAGCTGTTTTCCACTTGTGTTGAAGGTTGGGGGGCAAAGACAGACCCCTGGCTTTCGAAGGCACTGCGCATCTGGCCAGCCTATGACTGTCAGGGACAACAGACTGCAGTGAGCTCAGAGGCTGTTGTGTGGTGATTCATCCCCAGAAGCACTAAAACCCTCTGAAAGGGTCAGCGATATCAGCATAATGGGGTCCTCCAACCAGCATTGACGCAATTAACAGATAAAAGCTGTACTGTGGCAGAGTGCAAAGACTTGAAACAAGTTTTTTAAAACTGTGGGGCATATCAGCAACGAGGCGATAAAAAATTATCGCAGCTTTTGCGTCTGTTTTCGGGCGAAAAGCGGCGATAATTTTATCGCCTAATTAGCAAGGTCACGCTATCGCGTGGAACCTTGCATCTTAACGCCCAGCTTTGCATCTCTAATGAGATGCAAAGTGGGCGCTCCTGACCTGACATGACTGGAGAAATATCGCTAAGCGACATTTCTCCAATCATCAAGCCCCACACTATGAAGCATAGCGGCAAGAAAAGTAGCGATAACCCCTGTTTTCGCTACTTTCCTTACGCGTGCTTCAGGACTGACTTAGCCATGATATCCTATGGAAGGTGGATATCATGGCTAAGTTTGTGAGTCCCTATCATCAAGCTAACACCACACTTCGTGAGATTATCGCTGGGTTTCCAGCGATAATCTCACGTTTGGCAGTTAGCGCTAGGATTTGTATCACTTTTGAGATAAGCGTTGCTAATAGCACGCTATCTCAGCGATAAAAATCCAAGTTAGCCGGCGATAATTATCCTAGCGCGAAGTGCGCTTAGCGATAATTATTGCCGGTTGTTGCTGATATGCCCCCGTGTGCTTAGGCCCCCTGTCACGTGTGTGTGTGGCTGTGTTGCAGCTAGCAGTTGCATAGGGCTGTGGGGAGAGGGCACCGAAAGAGAAAATTGTGGTAGTTAGCTCCTATTCTAATGAACTGTTGTGTTTTGGGTGAGCGAGCTTTCTTTTATTCAGTTCCAGCTGGGCTCAACTCAATGCCTCACTCAAAGAGCCATCAGAACTCCTTTTGTTCCAGTGTCATCCTGGCTGGGGGCAGCCAACTGCAGCTTAACACCCTGATGGCAAGGTGTAGAGTTCTAGGTTAAAAGAGGGAGGTGATGTGGTATTCTAGAGTGTGTATATGTCACCTGGCTGTGTCATGCTGGGTTATTGTATTCTAGTGTGGAATGTACTTGAGGGAGAATGTTGTCCCTTGAACACAGAGTCAGTTGCTGTTGGGAGTTGAAGGATGGGGTTTCTTGGATACCTTCTACAATAAAGAACCTACCAACCAATCTTCATTTGTGTCATCTGTTTCCTGGATGTTCAACACTTCATTTTGGCGACAAGTGGAAATTGACAAGAGACCCCAACTCACCGCTATTTTTCAGCACGTTTTCTGTGGAGTTTAAGCTGCCCTTCAGTGTCTCGACTTCAGTTCTCGCTGTTTACACACAGCCGCTGTGGTTCCGGTGCACTGGCGATCGTCCGAGAGTGCGGGAGGTCCTACCAGAACCACGATCGCTGCCGCTGTACTTTTGGGTTCTCTGGTGGCCGTTGGAGAGCGTCTGCGCTGTGCAGCTGCCCACCGTTTGTTTTTCGTGCCTGACTCTTCCGTTTGCTGCTGTCCCAAGGGCACAATTAAAGTTTTGGTTTTTTTTTGCTTCCAGGGTGCTTGTGCGCAGTCTCCGCAGTCTTTGGCAGTGTTGCCTAGCAACTCACTCTGCGTTAGGCCCAAGGTGTTGTTTTCGCTACTTCCAGTTACCTGGCAACCGAGGAAGTGCCGACGTCGCTCTATACACGTTTCAATACGCACTGCTGCAACGTAACATACGGAAGTGGAGGCAGACACGGATTAAGGAAGTGGTTATTGGATGTTCCAAGGCTAAACTCAAGGTACTGTTCGGCGATTTGATCATTTTTGACAACGCTGATCTGCACAGCTTTGTGGTCTTTCGCTGCAGATCGTTTCTAGCGTTATGATTTTTATTTTATTTTTTCCGTGACATTTGATGACAACGCTGATCTGCACAGCCTGGTTGTCTTTCCCTGCGCTGATCTGCTCAGCTTATTTTCTTTCTCCATTTGCAGATCATTTACTGTTGTACTTGTGTGAGGTGCTCTTTGTCTACATTTTGGTGCTGCGTTACGCTTACTGGGTCCTTCCCAAATTAATCCTCAAAAAAGTATATGAGTATAGGGGTTACAAGGTGTCTTTTGCAAGTCAGTTACTGTGCATTTGTCATGGTTTAAGATATATGTACAGGTATTTGGAGTAATGCAGACAAGCACGACTGTTTGTTTGATATAAAAGAGAGGTTTTGTTGCGTTATTACCCATTTTATATTCTAGCTTTTGTTATTTGCTCCTCACTTCTTCTCTGTGTGGTCATGCAGAACGTCACTGCTCCTCCTTTCTTTCTATCCGCTCCTGGTGATCCCACCATTCCATGGATAAAATGGAAAAAAGTTTTTGCCAATTACGCCAGGGTTTGTGGTACATCTCTGAGTGCAGAAAGAAAGTCAGCTCTATTCTTACATTGCCTAGGCTCAGAGGGCCAAGAAGTATTTGAACACCTTCCTGACCTACCTGATGGGGACTCCCTCAATGAGTACGAAATTTGTATTAAGAAAATGGATTTACATTACCTACCAAAAATTAGCATGATTTTAGAAAGATATCATTTTGGCAAGAGAGTTCAAAGGCATGATGAATCTGTGGAGCAATATGTTACGTCATTACGCAAACTGGCTTCCACTTGTTCGTTCGCTGGTAGTTTGGAGGAAAGACTTAGAGATCAACTCAGGTTGGGTTCTTCGATTGAGAAGGCGAAAGATGCTCTTTGGCAGAAAGATAATCCACTTTTAGAAGAAGTCATCACCACATTGAAAATGCACGAACACTCTAAGGCATGTTCTGAAGCCATAAAAAAGGGTTCGGACACTGACAAAGGCGCGAACACTGATGTAAAAGAAATCAAAACAAAGTCGTCTGAGGATTCCGACAAACTAGTCAGGTCGTCGTTACAATGTGTTTCAGGTTCCTCTAAAGTCATACGTCAAAACTGGAATCCTAAATTTTCAGTAAAGTGCTTTCGGTGTGGGAATGCAGGACATGTAGCTAATTTCAAAGACTGTCCTGGATGGAAAACTACATGTTCCATTTGTAAAAGAAAGGGTCATTTTTCTAAGTGTTGTAGGTCTAGCAAAAATACAAAAAATGTGAGGGAGGTAGACATCTATGAGCAAGAAGAAGGTGATCTGATTGTATCTCAAATATGCAGTCAGGTCGCAGATGGACCTATAGAAAGAGTGTTGGTTAATGATAATCACGTAGATATGTTGTTTGATTCTGGAGCCAAGATCACTTTAGTATCAAAAACTTTTTATGAAAAATATCTAACCACCAAAGTGAAACTATTTAAACCAGATATTATTCCTAGAGGTTATGGTGGTCAAGTTATAAACCTTTTGGGATATTTTATGGGAACAATAGACTTTAAAGGGAGGATCACGGCAGGGAAGATTTATGTCTCAATGAAAGGGGACTCTTTGATCAGTTGGTCACACCAACGTCATCTTGGGGTTTATTTAGATCCCAATGAATCTCCTTCGGTGTGTTTGAGAGATCTATCCACTGTTGCTTCCATCTCTGATAACAGTGTATGGATAAGTAAGTTTCCTAAAGTTTTTGAGAAAAAACTAGGGTGTCTTAGGAAGTATGTACATCTTATTAAACTAAAAAAGGATTCTATTCCTGTCGTGGCTAAAGTCAGGAATGATCCTTTATTAGTAAGAGACAAGATGAAGGACGAGTTGAAAAAATTACTTGATGGTGGGGTCATTCAAGAGATTGAAGCCACGGAGTGGGTTTCTCCGGTAGTTATGGCCCAGAAGGCCAACGGAGAGGCCAGGTTATGTATTGATATGAGAGAATTGAATAAAGCTGTGATTGTAGATCATTATCCTCTTCCGAATATTACGGAAATGTTATCCTCGTTAGGTGGGGCCACACACTTTTCTACGCTAGACCTATCTTCTGCCTACCATCAGTTCAGACTCCATCACTCGTGCCAAGATTTGACGGATTTCATCACGCCGTTTGGCACCTTCAAATTTCTTAGAATGCCCTTTGGTTTAATATCAGCTGCATCAGTGTTTCAAAGGGTGATGGAGAATGCTCTACGGGATGTTGGTGGAGTCAAAATCTATCAAGATGATATCCTTGTTTATGGGTCGAGTTTGGGAGAACACAATGAAAGGATAAATCAAGTTCTCTCTAGGTTGGAAGATTCTGGCCTCACCCTCAGGTTGGATAAGTGCAAATTTGATGTAAAAGAGATTGAATACCTGGGGCATGTGATTTCTGGGTCAGGGATCAAGCCAAAACCTTCTCTGGTAGAAGCCATTTGTAAGTTGAATTATCCTGCAAGTAGAGATGAACTCACAAAATGTTTGGGGATGGCAGAGTTTTATAACAAATTTGTTCCTGGTTTTGCTCAGAATACAGAAAAGATCAGGGCGTTGCTAAAGAAAGGGAGTGAGTTCAAGTGGGATGAATCTTGTATTGCTGAGTTTGATTTGATTAAAGATTGTCTGAATAGAGCTCCTAACCTTTCCAGTTTTGATCCTACTAAAGATTCTTATGTTATAACTGATGCCAGCTCTAAAGGATTGGGTGCGGTGTTACTACAATCTGGTGAAGTAGGGGACAATACCATTTTGTTCATATCCAGGCCTCTTAGAGGGGCAGAGTGTAACTACTCGGTGGTTGAGAAAGAGGCTCTAGCCGTGTATTGGGCTGTTTGCAAACTGAGAAAGTTTTTGTGGGGTAAAGGGTTTGTTGTAGTCTCTGACCACAAACCATTGAAAGAAGTTTTCGGAAAAAAGGGTATTGACCGTGTGTCACATAGGATAAGGAGATGGGTTGTGGCGTTGCAAGATTTTGAATTTGATGTTCATTATTTGCCAGGGGCTAACAATATTCTCGCAGATTGTTTGTCAAGACTTGGTGGCACCACGGTCTCTGATGAAGATGATGATGAGGAAGATTATTTTCTTGGTGAATGTTCTGGGGAAGAATGGAGTGTGTGTCTGGTCACCCAGGGGGTGGTTACTGAGGAAGAATGGAATGCAGTAATGATTGATGATGCTGTTCTTCAGCGTGTGGTCTGTTTTGTCCGTGATGGGTGGTGTGAGAAACACATGTGTGATGAGGAGATTAAAGGTTTTTGGAATGTTAGAGAAGAGTTGTCTGTTTCAAGTGGGCTTCTTTTTAGAGGAAGTAGACTTGTTGTTCCTGGTGCAGTACACCAAAAGTTAGTTGAGAATGCACATTCCAGTCATATGGGCATTGCGAAGACGAAGGAAAGACTGAGGGAGGTTTATTGGTGGCCTGCAATGGACACTATGGTCGAAAGACTGGTTCGCGCGTGTCCTCAGTGTGCGGGGAGAGACAAGGTTCTTAAATGCAGGACTCAACCCATGGTTATCAGGAAGCAAGCAAATGGCCCTTGGACAGATATAGCTGTTGATAATCTTGGGCCGGTCAAGGTGAAGTCTCGAGATCAGTATGTTTTGGTCTGTGTGGATATGTTCTCGAGGTGGCCAGTCATTAAAATAGTAAACAGTGTTGATTCTGCTACGGTTATTAACTTTCTTGATGATCTATTTTCTGGTGAGGGTTTGCCAGCATCTGTGTTGACTGACAATGTTGTGCAGTTTGTGTCCAGGATGGTGGAGGAATTCCTCAGTGAAAGAGGGATTACACATAAACGGGCTGCTTTGTACCATCCCGAGTGTAATGGTGTTGTTGAGAGGTTTGTGAGGGTGCTCAAGGAGGCCATGCAGTTGGCGTTAATGTCTGAGTATGACTGGGAGGAAGCGGTCAATAAAAAAGTACATGAGTATAGGGTCACTCCTCATTCCTCTACTGGAGTATCTCCTTTTACTCTATT
This sequence comes from Triturus cristatus, assembly GCF_964204655.1. NCBI lineage: Eukaryota > Metazoa > Chordata > Amphibia > Caudata > Salamandridae > Triturus > Triturus cristatus. The sequence goes on along the minus strand of NC_140591.1, from coordinate 745,314,408 downwards.
TAGAGGAAGGGTGCCTAGCATGCAGGTGAATCCTCCTTGGGTGACATCCAGAAGGTTGGAAATGGGTGGTGTTATTGACAAAACTGAAGGTTGGAAGGATCGTGAAATAGATAAAATGATAAAGAGAAAGGAGTTGTATGACACTAGAAAGGGTGTTAAAAAAACGGTTATTCAGGTTGGTGATTGGGTCAGGGTAAAGCTGCCTGAAAGGAAGTTTGGGAAGTCAAAATTTGGCCAACCAATTAAAGTAACCAGACTTCTAGGTAATGCTGTCAGAACCCAAGATCATAGAGTTTGGAATCTTAACAGGATCGCGAAATGTCCTTCTAAGTGTGTGGAAGAAGGTTTGTCTCATGCATTGCCAGTTCCCTCTCTTCCCTCACTTCCTGTATCGTCGAGGCCTGTCAGGTTGAGGAGAGTTCCTCAACGATTTCAAGATTAAGTCTTAATATTTCATACTGTGCATTTTGTTCATGTGCTTATTTTGTGTTTTGGGTTTGGTTGGTTTGTAAAAGAGGGAGGTGATGTAGAGTTCTAGGTTAAAAGAGGGAGGTGATGTGGTATTCTAGAGTGTTATATGTCACCTGGCTGTGTCATGCTGGGTTATTGTATTCTAGTGTGGAATGTACTTGAGGGAGAATGTTGTCCCTTGAACACAGAGTCAGTTGCTGTTGGGAGTTGAAGGATGGGGTTTCTTGGATACCTTCTACAATAAAGAACCTACCAACCAATCTTCATTTGTGTCATCTGTTTCCTGGATGTTCAACACTTCACAAGGCCATTAAAAGAATTCAGCGTGCCACTTCACAAGTTCTTAAATTATGATTTGGAGGCAGGTTTTGAGGGTCCATGATCAGTTTTATATAGATATGTACACATTGTAAGAAGGTCAGATATATACGCTTAAAGAATAACTTACAAATAACTATTTATACGGCACTAACTGGGAAAAACTGAGAAAAAAATAGCAGGGATCCAAACTTATGCACTGCAATCTGCATGCAGCTCCTTGATGCCAGTTAGAAACTCGTTGAGCTATAGTTCAATGTCTCTAATTTGTGACCAGCGGCTAACAAAAGGCTCTCTCAATCATAAGCAGTAAGTGACTGAGCTGTCTACATAAAATACAAATCTGTGAACTGCTTGTTACACGTTGTCCTTTGCAGCAGGCACATTAACCCTTCATGCTTTTTTAAAACTAGACTGCACAAGGAATTATCTAGCAAGTGCATTGCCCATCAGACCACCAAGTTATCTAGCGTCAGTCAGTCTTCCTTATCAGGTGGTTTGCAGCAGTTTCAAGAACATTTTTGAGCTTCTCTTTGCTCAAAAAGGGACATTTCTGATATGTATCTCTTTAAATGGACTTTATTGCTTTATTTGATTTGCGAGAACGTGTCACTCGCAGTGTCACACATTTGTGGTAGCATGTCACTTATAAGTGGTCTAGAAATTTGGCGGGTATGTTAGCACAGTAACGTTCCTTACACACATTTTTATACAGACCCCTCCAGAAGAACCTCAGCCATGACTCAACCTTGGATTGCTCTGTCTGAGCTTTCTTCCACTTGTGCAGTAATTCTGCTGAGTTCATGTGAAATTTGTCTGTTCCTGTTGATAACTTTCAACCTCTGTAGCTACCTTGTTTGGCTGGGTTTTTAAACCCTGCCCACAGGTCTGCACAGAGATGTTAGGGATTAACCTGATAGGTGCTACTTTACAAGCACATTCACTCGGAGTGTGTCGAGTGGGCAGTCATTTAACACTCGACAGTACACTCCACTCAAAGGTGTGGTGCTGAGAGCAGTACACCCCTATGATTTGTAGGGGGTCAGGGAAACCACTAGTAGAGACTTCACTTCGATTGTGACAACCTTGCATCCTGCAGGGTGAGCAAGAGAGCATGTATGGAACCACCATTGGAAGGTATGGTCCTGCAGAGTAAGAATGGGGACCTCCACCCATCAATTGGTCTGTTTCGTATACAAAAGGGGAATCTTTTCTCTATCAAGATTTGTTCCTATTGAGATTGGTTGGTCATTAGTGTACTAGGAAAGGTGCCAATGGTTCTCAATTAAAGAGGGGTCAATTGAGAACAAATCTGAAAACTTTACCTTTTTAAGAGAACAAATAACCACGGTGTTCTTTCATACTTGTTTAAACCTTTTTAAGTCTCGCCTGAGCCAGCACATGTATGCGCTGCTCTGGTGAGACATTTAGTAAGCGGGGTTTTGAAAGTGCTACCCCATGCTTTGGCTGGCCTAGCGTTTGCGTTCACACCAGCGTGCACGCACGCACGCAGCCGCCATCTGTCTTTCACGGGTCATTAAGTGAAGTGCATCGCGATCACTTTCACTTTCGCAGCGCACATTAGTAAAGCCCACTTTGTTGTACTGTGTAGTTTTCTACTTGTTTTCAATGCTCTAGGTTCAGTATTCGCAGTGTTTAGCCATTCTAACAGTTCTTTAGACCATGTTTTAATACTTGGTACCCGCCTTCAGTTCCACTCTTATTACACTATTAACAGTATTTTAATACACTTCCCCATAGCGCACCGCTTGTTTCAACATTCCTTGCTTTTTTTAACCACTGGCGCTATATCCCAGCGCACAACCTGCCCTTTTCAGCGCGCTCCATCCTTGTACTTCAGCCCACAACCCCAACATTCACAAATCTACTTATTCGTCTTTGGATCCCCATTCCAGTATGCTCTACTCCACCAAGGACCCGCCTGCTTTTCATTTTCAATCCTTTACTCTAGCAGCCCCAACTTTGTTTCACCTGTTCAGCGCCGCTTTCTTCTTAAAACAAACTGTTGTTTCATCGCTTTCCGCAGTTGTTTCAGCTGCCACCCATTTTTATATTCTTTTCCACAGCCTTGTTTCAACACTCATCCTGTTCTACACCCCTATTCTGGCACTTAACCACTCCTTTAGCTTCCTTCAGCATTCGTCTCAAGCCAGCACCCCTCCTCCCCAACAAACTGAGTCCCAAGACTAACTTTCAGCAGTTTTACTAAGCACTCATCAGACGCTCGCACAGCTGCACCTTAGAACTGAGATTCAATTTCAAACCGATGAATTTCCCCACCCCTGACAAATATGCTAAGGCTTGAGTCCCCACAGAAAATAGATCTTACGGCAGGAAGTGCATGACTTTTATTTTCCATTTGACTTGCATTGAAGCGATGGATATTTTTCGAGAGCGGAAGTAAAACTAGGGGATATGCAAACGTTATTGTCAAAGGCGAGAGAGATTTATAGCTAAATGGCAACTTTGTATGTGTACTCTCATTTAGTCACCGCCGTCACACTTAACCCTATCTCTCTTAAATGCTCTTGTCCCGTTTCAACACTCAAAACCCCACCCATCCTTCAGCAGCCTCCTTTCTTAGGGAACGCCTCAACCCCTGCGCCAGCCCACTCCGAAACTCCTCTGGTGTTACTCCATACATTCTGTGCCTTCATAAAACAAGCATTGGCATAGCCAATAGGTCTTTGCCTTTGGGACCTTATAAGTGTTTAGCCATGCAACAGTTGATGTTATTGCACCAAGGATATTGTGCTGCATAACTAAATACTTATAAGGTCCCAAAAGCAAGACCTATTGGCTATGCCAATGCTTGTTTAATGAAGAATATGTGTAGAGTGGTTTTGTGAAGCTTTAATTTGGTAAATTCCAATGATTTACAGAAAACAAAACAAAGATCAATGTCCTGTACAATCAAATGAGAATTTTCAGAGCACCTATAATGAATGATGCACATAGAATAAAGGGTAACCAAGATCTTCTAAATAGTCCTCACCAGCACTTTGCCATGTATAAATATAGATCCCACCTGTTCAAACACTCATCAAGTGCTTAGAGCCCTGGGGTAAAGAAGGACAGAGGTTTTGATCTTTTGTGCCTCGGTAGAGCAGAAACTGGTAAATAGCTTTTTGTCAGCAGGACTGCCCATGTCTCTGCTGAAAAGAAAAACTGTCATTCACGTGGAGTCAATGAGTGCTCCTTTGTTTTTTAAAGCTGAAGAAAATCAAGCAATCTAGATCTGTATCTCAAAGACATGTATCCCTTACTGATCAGCCATTACCTAGAGGGAACGTTTGTGAACATTGTTGTCATGGAGCTCTTTTATGTGTGCAACAACTCCTGGGTTGTAGTGGAACCCAATCATTTTAGGACATTGGTGGTGACTTATGTGATCTTCTGTGTTTGCTGGAAGTATCCTGTTTTATAAGAGACTTATAGAGACTGTAGCACTCAACGTTGTCTGCACAGTGATTCCAGGACCAAAGCTGATGTGTGCTATCTTGTATCTGTAGACTTTTTCTTGGCACAATGATGAAAAACTTTGTAATGCTAACCAATAGAAACATTTAATTTAACTAGCACATTAACCGTGAGAATGTAGGGATGAACTGTACTTGAACTGCATGTTTGCGTATCATTTTAAAAGTTGAGCACAAACTCAACCCTTTTGATGAACATCACGGAGTTTCATCAAAGCAATAGAATTACCATGGCACTTGTCTCTCAATTCTTCCTTAAGGTGTATATTCTAATAAGAATGTATACATTAAAATAAACTAATACCCTGTCAGACCCCTTCCAGAGTGCCACGGGTGTGCAGGGATTACTAGTACCAATCGTTGGGATTGAGGCCTTTTACTTCTGATGTGCCAGGGCCCGACCTACTGTAGATTCTGAGCAACTGGGCCAAATACCCCTCCTGCACTTAACTCTCAGTTGTGGATGTGAATGAGCAGTCTAAGGCTCCTTCAGGGTGGCAGTGATGATACAAGAAGTGAAGAAGGCTTCTAACTCAAAAAGAGCACAGAAATAAATCACTGTCCAGCCAAATACAACTTATATAACCAAAAGAAGTATTTATTTCTAAGTTTTCTCATTCAAAGCAAGGTTACGGCAATCACAGACAACACATTTCACCCTTGATGTTGGGGCTCTAGTTTTCATTGGCAGGTCCCTGTCCCAACCATTCCTCATAAGGTATTTGTGGTTATTCCCCATTCACTAGTAGCCACATCCAGGGAATGCTCACTAGAAGGCCTTGTCTCAAGAGTCCACCTCGACTCATCAAATGCAGTCAAAATTGACTTAGCGCTGCAATATTTGCAGCAGTGAATCCCCCAGGGCCCGGTAGGACTGTAATAAGTTCTAGCCACTCTGGCAGGGTGGAAGCGTACAGAATCTTGGAAGGTGCTCTGCCTTCAGATGCTCTAAACAGCTCAGAGGAGTCAGCTGCATGCAGACTTAGCAGCAGCACTCGGCAAGTGCCGGATTTCTCCTTAGCCCACATGGTAGTCCTCCAGCAGCGATCAGAGGTGTTTCCACTCTCCTTCTGCAGATTAAGTTTCCACACTCCAGAAGGTGGGGTGGTGGTGATTTTGATGCTCCAGATCTCAACTCTGCTGAGGTAGTGATGCTTCCAGTGCATCGTCATGCGGTCCACAGGGTCGGCTCAGTTACAGTCCTTGTTACTCCTGCTGACACAATTATCCCAGCAGCCCCTCCCTACATACGGAGTTGTACATCACTTCCAAGCAAGACTTCGGTCCTCACCGCACATCAGTCGCTTCTGTAGTGGCTCCTTCTGGCATACAAGGTCATTGCTATGGTATTGCACAGGCTTCGGCTCTGATCCCAAGGCAGTCTCTTCCACAGCTGTTCCTCCTGACTCACAGGGTTTGCGCAACAGTGCCGCACAGGCTTACGCCCTTACCACATGTAAATCTTTTTAAACAGCTATCTTCACGGTGGCCCCTTCCTGGCATATGGCTGTCACAGATTCATTCCTGCACACGAGCAGTAACATAGTCGGTGCAGCACCTGCCTCCTTACACCTCGCACCAGGAGTCCACACTTCAGGACTCCCTACTAGACCTTGCCTTCCATTGCCTTCCTCTTCCTCACAGGGCATGCTGGTCTTGGCAAGCAAGCAGACACTGGTGCTCCAGGCTCCAGATCAGGTGGCCTTGGTTCACTGAGTGACCCAGCAAGGAGACTAGCAGGCTTTGGCCCACACTCCTGGTCACAGGCAGCAGTCTTGCAGAGCTTCCCCTTCATACACAGCCCTTCTGGCTGATTGGCAGATTACAATTTTTGGGGTGTCAAACTCCGCTTTTTATAGTCCATTATCAGACACCAAATGTGATTCAAGGTCTGGGTCTTTAAAGTTTTATTGAGGGTTTCTGCTTCTTTTAAAGTACCTACTTCTCTTCCTCTTGAAAACCTGTCTGTCACAGCAGAAGAGATTCCAAGCCTGGCCAACACAGGCCATGGGAGTGACTAGAATTCACATCAGGATGTAAGCCATAGTTGTTTATGCATCAAAAGGATATTCTTGGGCTCCCAGCCCCACTCTTTATGATTTCCTTATGGATCCTGTTGGACTTGACCCTCTCTGCAGAGTCATTCCCAAATGTTTTGCCTTCACACCTCATATGTTTTTGTTGGCCTTTGGGGCTCTGTGAACTTTAACACTGCTCACCAGTGCTAAAGTGCTTGTGCTCCCTTCTAAAAGCATGGTAAGAGTGGCTTAAACCAAATTGGCATATTTAATTTACCTATGAGTCCTTAGTAAAGCGGTATACCATATACCCAGAGTTTGTACATTAAATGCTGCTGGTGGGCCTGCAGTTCTTATTGTGCTACCTATTTAATTAGCTCCTTAAAACATGTCCCAGGTCTGTCATTGTAACCTAAATGTAGTTTTAAACTGTGAATTCGATTTGGCAATGTAACCCCTTTGCCAAGCATTATAGTCCCCTTTTATTGAATATAAGGCACTCCCTAAGGCATGCCCTAGGTAGCCCACAGGTCATGGTGCATTGTAACTAAAAGATTGGACATCTACTTTTAAGTTGTGAATGTTCTGGTAGTGAACAACTCCTAAATTAATTTTTCACTACTGTGAGGCCTACGTCTCCCATAGGAAAGATTGGGTTGCCTTATTACATTTAATAAGTGCTAACATTTGATTGGGAACAGGTAAACATTTCATGCTTGGTGTCCAGGAGACTGAAAGTGAAAATCCTCTTGAATGGCAAAGTCAGATTTTAAGTAACAATTTTGAAAAATCTACTTTTTAAAGTTTGGTATTTTGCTGCCATAACTATTTGGTGCCTGCAGCCTCTTCCGGGGGCACATGACTGGGTACAGTTGGTAGCTGGACTTTGTTTATTCAACGTAGACAGCCACACAATAGAGGGTTTAGGTGTACCTGGATGGGCCATCACTGACAGGCTTGGAAGGGAGAAACTGATAACAGCCCTGCCTGCAACTAAATAGGCTGTGCCCTGCCTTCACACAAAGGATTTGTGACCACTGCATTGTTCACGCAGCCAGATTGGAGCAGGGTATGGAACTTCAAAGTAAATTCTGTAGAAACATCTCCTACTTCAGAGAAGGTACCAGGTATTAAAAAAGGAACCTCTGACCCACTTCTCAGTTCATTCTTGACCTTTGGAAGGACTCTCACAGTACTGCCTGCTGCTGTGGCCTGCTGTGTACTTCAGAAGACTCCTTTGCTGCACCTGGAAGGACTGCTTTGCTGGCTGAAGTCTGACTTGAACCCTCAGGGGCCTACCCTGCTGTTTGAGCCATGTTCCACGGCTGAACCCAGGTCTACCATAGTGAGTCCAATTGCTAGTTGGCTGGCTTCCTAATCAGAGCCTCAGGGACAGAAAAGTCTCCAACCATCTTGAATCTGCACCTGGTACCATCCTGAGTGAGCCCTAACCTTAAGTGGCGTCCCTCCTGTCATGGTTTCTAAATGTTGGTGCTAAAGGTGCCCAGATAGCCAAAATCCAAAACTTGGAACTTAAAACCTTTTTGGCTAAAACCTGGTTGAAGAACAGAAAGGAGGCTTTGACCAACCCACTTGTCGATATGTGCAATGTACATCATCGGTCAGCCTGACTTCACAGCAATTTCCACTACATTCAGCTCTGCAGCTGCAAATCCTGTTCAGTGGTCTTTTGTCAAATGGGTACCCGGCCTTATGGAGCTCTCATCGGCTACAGCCTCCAGCTGGAGAGCTTCAATGTCCAGAAAACAGTCCAAACATAGAAATATTCACCATGCCTTCGTCCAGTGGCTTCCCAACGGCTATGCCTCCTCCTCGAACACCACCGTGAACTTCTACCTTCACAGAGATTTTTATCAAAATTTCTTCTAAATCTGAAGGTAAGTGCAGACTGGTCCAAATACACTTTTTTGTATCCTACTTGCCGTCCATCGCGGTTGGCCATGTTTTTCAACTTTGACCCAGTCTTGTATGATAGATGCCTTTGTTTAGTGCATTGAGGTTGCTAGGTGCAAGTTTTTAACTTAAACTTAAAAAATTAATAATGTCAGGTCTGCTGATTGGATAATTTATTAAAATAGAATCTATTTTTCTAAATTGTTGTGGGCTGTTTCTTGTGTTTTGTTTTCACTGTAATGCAGTTGGTTTTCTTCGTAAACCCTTTACTTGTTGCCTCTAAGTTAAGCCTGACTGCTTTGTGCTAAGCTCCCGGAGGATTAAGCACAGATTAATTCAGAGACCTTTGTGGCTTAGCCTAACAGGGATTGCAGTGGTTGCTTGCGTAGGGTTATCCCCTCCCACTCAACAACAAAAACATTTCTCACAGGCCCCATTTTGTTCCTGAGATGTGTCCAGGCCTGAGTTTTTAAAAATGAAACCCAGGGTCCATGTAATGGACCAATACCGGCACACTTGCACTAAGTGTATGTACACAGCACTCACACTGTTCATCACTGTTACCTTCCTGTATTGTGCCACCACAGGCTCACATACACTCAGAAACCCGCCACCCCCTCAGAAAAAATGGACTCAGGATTACGGGCACCTTAAGACACCTAATGAAGTGCTCACGTTTGCGTAGGCTGTTCTCAATGTTGTGGGAAATCTGGAGGACCGTAGACCTTGCCTCCACTACCTTAAAAATGGCAGATAAGGGTGGCACCATCGTGATTCTCAATACAACAGACTATAATTATAGCTCAGAATGTCTCTACCAATTGGCGGATGAAAGACTCTACCATCGGATAGATGAGAAACCCATGTCAAGACTCAGGACAAAGATTAAAACCATGGTAACTGAAGCAGAATCCCAAGGATGAATATCCAAACATTTATGAGAAGTGACGCATCGCTGCGTGAAAGCAGCGATGTGTCACTTCTCAGTGCGCCCTCCTTGCGACATGATGGATGAGTCATATTTACTAAGCCTGGGCAAAGCACTACGCTACGCTCGCGTAGTTTGCGAAGTTCGCGCTACTTCGCACTACGCGAACTGCACGTAGCACAGTGCGAACACGCGTAGCGTAGTGTTGCGTAGTGCTGCGGTCATTTTTTGCTTGCTCGCGGTCCTCAACGTCAAGTTGGCGACCGCGAGCAAGCAAAATGACATCCCGGCGAGACTTTTTCCTTGTTCACTCTTGACCCACATAGGGACCCACATATAGACCCAGAGGAACCATACGAATTGCAATCCAAAAAATTGCATATATGTTTTTCACTGTCTCTGTGCTATCCGGTATGTGGGGATGAACACCAGACCCATTAAGAATAGAATATTTGAGCACCGGAGCAATACCAGGTGTCAACAAAGTACCACTAAGATGTGTTCCCACTTCTTACGAAAGGAACTCAACACACCCCTGATGACCTTAAATGGACCATCCTTGAAGCCAGCAACCAATAGGACAAACAAACCCTGTTCCAGAAGGAACTATGTTGGGCCTTCTGCTTTTCTACCCACAGAAATGGTTTGAATGATGAGATACCATGGAATGAACTTTAGTACTGGGTACTACTTAAGAGATCTGTCACATTAAGTCCACCAACATTTCCCCGGGGGGACCGGCTGATATCCCTTGTAGACATCACCCTCTGTCCCCATTGCCTCTTGCTATCTATCATAACGTCCTCTTGGGTGCATACTACCAAGTCCCTGACAAAACACACTCCTGTTTGCCCCATGATTTTAGAATCCTAGCTGAATGGACTGCATTTAGCCCTCTGTATCCGTTCCATCTCTCCATCCAATTTGGCTGCCATTAGGGCTTTGACATGGACACTGCAATAAGCCATGTGCGGCCTGTTCACCGTCTTCCTGGGTATCAGGTTTACCCAGAGAGATTCTTAGTCCTGTGCAGTGTACCACGTGGCTAATCTGAGATTTTGAAGTGGTTTTTATTTTGATTGCTGAGACTGGCTTACTTCCTTGGCTCCCACTACTGTTATTTATTATGAGTTGCCATGTATGTTAGTTTCCGCACAGGAAGGCATGAACCTCTGCCACCCCTGAGGGGCCCTGTCACACAACATTTGGGAAAGTTTACCCGTTACATCTCCACCTTGATTTTAGCATGCCCATTCATCATTATCCTGCCTCCAGGCACCGAGGCAAGAAACATGTTGACCCGATTCAACACTCACAAAGCTATTTTTGACACATTGCCACTAACAACAGCTCTCGTATTTTTATTGTGTCAGGGGGACCTCTATTAAACACCTTTTGGTAATCTATACCCTCACAACACGCCCCTTTGTCGGCCCCCCACGAGAGAGTGCCATTACAACTTAGCTCCACAATAGTATCTGATGGGGCCCAATTTAGATCCAATGGGAGTACTGTCGTCCCCACCCATCCTTCCCAAATTACTCAGGTCCCCTCTGATACCAGGTCGGCTGGGAACTCCCCTCGTACACATAAAGCAGCTCATATCACTAACAATAATAACCTCCAACATATAGGTGCTAAAATAAAACCCCCAAGACCTGATCTCCCCCCCGAGTGTAGCTCGTATGTAGTGGTTCTATCTGGCGTCCCTGAACTCCATGACGAAAAAACTGAACCATATTCGGCTCTGAAGAATAAAGTCATGCACTGGTTACGTGTCAATAGACCCCTGCCAGCTTTCCTTGACGGGGAAATTATGATGGTCCGTAGAGTGGAGTGGGTGGGCAGGAGCACGAAAACCATAAGGGGTGATTGCATCCTTGTAACCTTTAGGGACAAAAGGGTGTTCAAGTTTCTGGGGGACGGTGGCTGGGTGAGCCCTTCGGATGGAATCCAATCTCTCCCCCTCTCTTATTTTTACCCTATTAAAACATCCTATTCTGAACTAGGACTTGTCGACCAAACTGGGGCCTTCAGGGAAAGATGCAGGGATCACCTTGGGAGCAGAGCAGCCCCTCACTACAACCCACGCTCCCCCATTCAATGCCACAATAGGTTTAGCACTCTTGACCTCGTTGACTGACTGCAACTAGCAGATAAGGCCACTGATAACTGCCAATTCCACGGGCAGACTTCCAACCAGGTAGGAAGCGAGCAAATTTTCCCTGAACAACGTAAGGCTCATAACATCCATGAATCCCCAAGGGCAGTACCCCCCGCGTTACAGGAGCCACTGCAGCATATAGTCTCGCTCATGGAACACACCCAAGACCTCAATACAAACGTGCCCACTACAAACGCTGTTCCAAATCAATTAATGACCGACAGCTCTCCCTTAATAAGAGAACCACCAGAAAACGGGGTGGTCCCTACCAGTCAACTTTCACGGCCTCATATGAGCCCACCCACAAGGGATGATATCACCCAAAATCCAAAACATGGAGTGTCCCTAAAAATCTTATCTTGGAACTTGGCAGGTATTGGCAATTTGTTGAATTGCCCGGATTGGGGGGAGTTCATAGATGGCCACGATATATGCCTCCTCCAAGAAACCTGGGCTATGCAAGCATGCCATCGACTTGGGTTCGCGACGTACTGGACCCCGGCTGTAAGGGCCACAAGAGGGAGGCCATCAGGTGGACTGTGTGTGTGGGTGAAAACACATTTGGACTGTGGCATTAGAGTAATTGACACCGGTTCACTGGATTTCATGTGTCTAGCCCTATCATTTCGGGATCATCGCGAGCTTAACCTGATAAACATTTATTCCCGCCCTGTAAAGAACGGTCAAAAATCCAGCACCTTGTCTAAACTAGAAGATTTTTTACCTAGGCAGGAACACTTGCTCATAGGTGGCGACTTTAATTGCCACTTCGAGCCTTTGAATGATGTCCCTACCTCTGTCACCCAAGAAGAGGATGAAGTATGGGCAATTCCACCTAGTAATACATATTCCACGAAAGGTTGGTCACCTCTGGTTTTGCAGCTTACTACAATAACCCTTACTCACTCTCTGAGGGCATGTAATGGAAGGCTCCCAGCGGACAATCCTGGCAAACCCACATTCCAGCGGAACAGCTATACATCGCTCATAGACTATATACTGATCAAACTGGACATGTGGCCTAGGGCGGTGGATTTACAGGTGGTAAATCGCAGTGAAAGCGACCATAATCCACTTGTACTCACTCTTGACGGCTACGTTAATTTCCCCAATCATCCTAGGGGCATTATTCCTCTCCCCCCTCTGGCTACATCCTGTGGAGGACGGAGAGTGAGATGGGAAAAGATAGCCAAATCCCAAACGGAGCTTGGTGACATGTACAGGGAGATCTATCCGCTTCTAAAGCAAGTATTAGATCCTGTTTCCGCGGGAAAAGATCCCCTTGACATGGATATTATAGGCTCCACCCACGCAGAGCTATGTGCAACTCTAGAGGGACACCTCCACCAGGGAACAAGGAGGCTACCACAAAAGTACAGAGAGAGATTCCTCTGGTTCACTAAACCCTGTAGAGTGGCAAAGTTGTCACTCCTAGAAAATTTAAAAGGGGGGAATAAGACCTTGATTAAGGAGGCAAGGGGCCACTATAAGAAAATGATCACAGATGCCAAAAAAGAATGGGAGTATAAGAGATGGGAGGACATTTCTACTTTACTAAAGAAAAGGGACTCCAAGGCTTTTTGGAATCTGGTTAAATCCGGCTCCTCTGCTTCCCAAGTAGCCGTCCAACCTAATCTAGGGGAAGATGTATGGCGCCGGCATTTTCAAGCCCTTTACGCCAGTAACTCTATAGGCCAAGAAAACCATGAACACCCACCTAGGCAAGCCCTTTCTTTGATCACGGGTGATAACGATTTATGTTCACTAGGAGAAGTTGAATTGGCGCTGAATAAAGTCCTTCCAAATAAGGCACCCGGTTTAGATAGAATACCGGGCGACCTGTACAAGAGCGAACAGGTTGTATGGGTTCCCTACCTACAGAATCTTTTTAATGCTATTTTATTAGGAATGCCACCGCCCCATACCTGGGCTGGGGCTGAGATCATCCCGATACACAAAAAGGGCTCGCCCCTAGACCCGGCAAACTGCAGGCCGATCAGCCTAATAGACGTGGCTCAGAAGATTTTTGCACGTGTTCTATTGGGGAGGCTCCAAGCTTGGATGGAAGAGTCCAACATTTTGACTCCTCTACAAGTGGGCTTTAGAGCTAAAATGTCAACCATAGATCAACTCTTCAGATTCCAGATGATATATTGGAAAACGATCAAACTGGAAGGAGGTAGTCTCTACCTATCTTTTGTTGACCTAAAGTCCGCTTTTGACATGGTAGATCGATCCCAGCTATGGGACCTTCTGAAGGGGATGGGCGTTCCTCCACACCTATGCCACATCATGGAAATCCTACATAAAAACACCTATGCTAGGGTAAGGTTTGGCCAAAATGGTGAATTAACATCTTCTTTCCCTGTTGAAAGAGGTGTGAGGCAGGGCTGTGTGCTGGCACCGACCCTCTTCTCCCTTTTTCTAAACGGCCTTGTGGAAGAACTGCTTGCCCTAACAGATATTGATGCACCTAGACTATCAGGTAGGAAAATACCAGCATTAATGTTTGCAGACGATACTCTGCTCTTGTCTAAGACAGCAATGGGTATGGAAAGAGTTTTGGAGGGTTTTGCAACATTTTGCAGGAATAGGAACCTGGTTATTAATGTCAACAAAACCAAATACATGGTTCTGCATGCTGATACCACAAACTGTCCCATCCCAAAGCTGGACGATTTACCGTTGGAGCGTGTATCGGTCTTTGACTATCGGGGCTTACACTAAGTAATAATATGGACTGGGGACCCCAGATTCTGAAGGCCAATTTGAAATTGGCCCAAATCTCTGGGGGAATCTTGAAGATGTATCGGGATAGCCCGATAAAATTAATTGGCCCGCTTGTAGAGGTTTACAGGGTACAGGCAAGAGGAGCGGCGACCTATGGCGCTGAGCTTTGGGGCCATAGTGCTGTCCAGTCCTTAGCTAAGTCAGAAAACCATTTTATGAGACAACTTTTAGCTTTACCTAAAAGCACCCCCCTACAACCCCTGAGGATGGACCTGGGAATCCAGCCAATAGTCGATCTGGTTGCTTCCCGACCGGTTATGTATTGGCGCCGTTTGTGGAGCACACCAGAACTCAATATCTTCAGGGAGGAATTAAAATCAATTATGATACTCCCAGGGGCTGGTTCCATTTCATGGCTCGCTTATATTAAAAAGTTTCTAGGTGAAATTGGTAGGGAGGACCTATGGCATAACCCAGAGGCTTGTGTCTCCCTCCCAAAAAAACAGCTGGCAATAATGATTGAGGATCATAAATTGACCCAAATATTACGTTCTGATCCGGGTGCTAATTTGACCTCTGTATTCCTTGAAATGAAACTAAGCTACAGCTTTGAGCCCGCACTTGACATGATTCAACCTTTGCTTGCCAAGAAACTCTATATACAATTCAGGCATGGTTCCCTACCCTTATTTTGTAGGACGAATAAATGGGTAGGCTCAATATATCGTGTTTGCCCAGGGTGTAGCTCGAACGAGGAATCAGAGGTCCACGTGTTATTCTTTTGTAAGGCCTACACAAACCCACGTAAAAAATGGATTATTCAATTAGCGAAAAACATTGGGGTAAGCAATTACAGAGACCTATATAGGGTAATGAAATCTGATACCTCCCCCCTATTTGTCACAGTTACTGCGAAATACCTCTTTTCCATGTGGGTAACAAGAAAACATTTAGTACTGTAACGCCTTCTTCTTTTTATATCTTAAGTCGTGTCCACTTTTTTTTGTGCTAAACATCTTATATTTTTTTAAGAAAACTTAACCAACTAAATTATTGTTTTATGAGAGGTTTTAAAGATTATTGAGTGTATATGTAGAATCTTTTTAAATGTGATGTCTGCACTTTTATGGTATTTTTACCGAAATAAAGTTTTCTGACTGACTGACTGACCTTTTGGTAATCCTAAACTCTTTTAACTCACGTACGCATCACCCTACTCATTATATTCTCCCTCACTTGCACTCATCATACCGCATAAGATCTCCGAAAAAGAACCCCCACTGTGTGGCCTGTCGAGTATTGCAGTGCCTACTCGACAAGGCGCTCCCTATGATAAAGCATGACACCCCTTGGGTGTGTGAGGGCATTGAGATCTCATCACTCAGATCCCAGCGGTATCCAAGCAGTCACCTCCACGGATCCCCCTGTAACACAACCACCCCCTCCTTCCCACCAAGGAGGAACGGTACACCCACAGTCCATCAGTACACATATACTCAACACACACATTCACTCTGCATGCACTCCTCAGTACTGTAGCTTTTCTGTATTGTGCCACTTGCAGGCTCACCTACAGCCAGCGCACACATTCACCAGTTGTGCTCTGCACAACATATACCCTTTAGGTACCATAATATTCACAGTCACACATACACCCAGTACATGTACTCACCATGCACACACTGCATCGTACTATATCATTCATATACTATACTTCTTGCAAGTACACACACACCCAGGACATGCACTCACCATGCATGCATTGCATAGCACTGCTCTATCCCTGTATTGTACTCTTCCCAGGTACGCATATAACCAATGTAGAGTCAGCGCTTCTGCACTGCACATCACTTCACATCTAACTGATGTAGGCCAAGGGTGAGTTAAGCACACAGCAGCAGAACTTTTAAAAGTGTGTAAGGCCTGTAGGCCTCACTCCAGTGACATAGCTTCAAAATTAATTTCCACTGCTACTGATCACTACAAAGTATGCTGCCAACATCATGCTCACTCTGCGTAGTTCCTGCTCAAGGCAGTAACCTTCTACCACTATGATGATAGCACTTTGGGTGCCCCCCAGTACAACATGCCCACAATCCAGGAGAGAGGCTTATGATTTAATGGTACACACGCACGATCCGTGTTTACCTATGACAACAAAAATCAGCATTAGAGATTCAGGCAACAGTGCCATTGGGCACTCAGGGCAGGGACACACGTCTATTACCATGTAGAGGACTTTTACATCCCAAAATAACTTAGTGGTCGACCTTTGTAATTTGAGGCTGTCATTTAATGTTAAGTAGTACTGCTGGACCCCAGAAGTCCATGCTAGAACAGTCCCAAGAATACTGTCAACAAATCAAGGTCATAAAGAGGATAGAAGGTTGTCCATTTGAGGATATCTGATCAGTAGACATTTGTGAAATCCCATGCATTCTTTAACAATCCTGGTGATCTCAGTGCTTGCTTATCTTCATAGGCACTGGATGCACATCTACTGTTTTATTATTTTGTGTTTGCTAGTTTACTTTTGTTGGAAAATGGGGTACTGGTTGAGGGGGTGTCAAACCCTACTCAAACAGCAACCACCATCACTGTCAGAGCGAAATGCAAGCAAACCCCAAATTAACTTGTGCTTAACCCTCTGGTAGCTTGGCACAAAGCAGTCAGAATTAACTTAGAGGCAATGTGTAAAGTTTTTATGCAACACTTCAAAACAGTGATAAAGTTGAAACACAACACAAGATGAGTCCCAAACAATTAAGAAAAATAGTGTAAAATGTGATACATTATTTGAGACTAAAACAACAAAAATCCAATCAGTCAAACTGCAAATATGCAATTTCAAAGTTTTAAGTAAAAACAGAGCCTAAAAGCAAAAAATGTCAACTGTGTTTATCTGTTCGTGCTAGACCTGGTCAAAGTCAAGGGTTTAGGCTGACCACAATGGAGAGTGAACCGGAGATAAGACCAAATTAAGCCTGTTAAACAAAAGTACCTTAAATCAAGGTTTGCAGAGCATTGCAAGATCCCTCGTCGAGGATGTGTCGCACATGATTGGTACAGAGGAGTTGCAGGGCTGCGATGCTGTGCCGGGTCCATGAGCGGGTATCTGAGGAGACTGCGAGCTGGTATGCGATGTCCGGCGTCAGAAAAGCATCACGCTGTGGCAGTTCTGAGGAGGCTATGAGGAAAGGCAGTTTGCCTCATCGGTTCTGCTTTACAGAACCACAGTTGAGCTAGTTGAACATCTTCAGGCCCACTTCCAAGGTCCCAGGACTGGATTGGCACCACTTGGGAGGTAGGACTCATCACATACAGTGTCCAGGAGCAGGGTTCAAGGTGGTTAAAGCCTTTTCTGTTCCTGAGGTTCTGATCAGAAGGCTGCCAACTAACCCTTGGACTCACTCTGGTCATCCTTGGTTCAAGATGCAGGTCCAGTCCTTGCACTCAGGCAGCAGGGCACAAGGGCAGCAGGGCAACAGAGTATAGCACAGCAGTCCTTCTGAGTCTTCCTCAGGTTGAGAGTTGTACTGAAAGGTTGGGTCTTAGGGTTCAATATTACTACGTATTGAAGAAGGAGAAGGTTATGGAGGGTTCAACCTTCAGAGATATCTGGAATCTCCTGACTCCCTGCCCTGGCCCCAGCTCGTTTGGTTCACTAAAGACTAGTGTCAAAACCTTTGCGAGTGTGCTCAGGCAGAGCCTTTGTGATATGAAAGTGTGATAGGTGACAGCCCCCATAAAGCCAGAGATGGCCCAAGTGGTCAACACCTATTGCCTGTTGTTTCACTGTCTGGGAGAAATACACAATGACCATCTGCCAGCTACACCTAGTCATGTGACCCAGGATACAGGTTTCAGGCACCAAATGGTCAGGACAAGACAATGTCAACTTTCTAAAATTAGCCTTTTCAGAATAGTTGCTTAAAATCTGACTTTGCCATTAAAGAGGGTTTTAATTTGCAATTGCTTATACACCAAACGTGAGATTCCTCCCTGATGCCAATTTAAAGTTATCACTTATTAAATGAAATGAGTTAATACAATGTTATCCGATGGGAAAGGGATGCCTTGCAAAAGTAAAAAACAAAATTAGCAGTTTTTCACTACCAGGACATGTAAAAGGTAAAAGTATATTCTCAATCTTTTAAATACACTGGGGCAGATTTACAAGCCCCTTGCGACACATTTACGCCGCGTTGCTTCACTTCTGTGACGCAGCGCCGGCGTAAACCATGCGCCATGTTGCGCCTTATTTACAACGTGACGCATTTAGGGAGATGCGTCACGTTGTAAAGCCCTGCACCACATTAAACCTGCGGCAGGTTTAATGTATGCAGGGTGGGCGTTCCCTCGGAGAAAGCCTCAGAAAAGTGACGCAGTGAAATTTACAAGATTTCACTGAGTCACTTTTCCGATGCTGCTGCGTCAAAACCCTGCGCCTGCTTGAAGCAGGCGTAAGGCGTGACGCAGCATGTTAGATATGGGCAGCCCCTGAGCATTGCTGGAGTTGCGTCGCTCTTGCGACACAACTCCAGTAATGCGCCACCCTTACAATTTCAGATGCGTCACACATCTGTTTATCCTTACGCCACGATGCGCCGTATTGTAAATGCGGCGCATCTGTAGTGGCGCAAGGGTAAACTTGCGTGACGCATCTTGCCTGGCACATCCCTGCTGATATACAGGGATGCGCCAGTCCTTGTGAATCTGCCCCACTGCACCTTGTCCTACGGCCTGGTTAGGGCCTACCCTAGATGTGACTTCTATGTATCAAAAAGGAAGGTTTAGGACTGGCTAAAGGTTTTATTTGTGAAGAAGGGTACAAAGTTCCTCATGTACAGTAAAAAGGGATAAGGAAGGCGGTGGTAGGAAGGTCTCAACCAACCGCTAGTTACCAGAAAGGTATCAAAGGAAACCGGGGGAATTCCCTTGGTGGAACTAGAGCTCTCACACACCCAGCGAGCTAGGTGTCATGCTTCATCATATGAGCACTGCCCCTCGTCAAGTCGGCGCTGCAATCTGCGGTTGGTTGAGACCTTCCTACCACCGCCTTCCTTATCCCTTTTTACTGTACATGAGGAACTTTGTACCCTTCTTCACAGATAGTCTCCTGGGGTTTGTACACTGGACCTCCTTAAACATACCCCTTGTCCCCTCTCTTGATATTATAAAGGTTTTATTTGCCAGTTTGAAATGAAGATTTAAAATTCCTCACATAGACCCCAATGGCAGGCCGAGTTATGGTGAAAGAGCTACTTAAGGAAGTGAAACAATCATTGCTCCAGGGCCACATAGTAACATTTAATTTACAGACCCTTCTTACATGTAGTACCACTTTACTAGGTACTTACAAGCAAATTAATTGTGCCTATTGGGTGTAATCCAATTCTACCATGTTTAAACGATTGAGATAATCACTGTAGTACTGGTTAGCAGTGGTAAAGTGTGCAGAGTCCTAAAGCCAGCAGTAACAAAGTCAGAAAAAAACAGGAGGTTTGAAGACAAGAAATTGGGGGAAAACCATGCCAGGGATATCAGGTCCAACAACTTTGTTATTTGTTCCCAACTCCGTCCTCCAGGGGTTACTTAGTTTGACACAGTTGCGTATCAATTAGCAGCAGTCAAGTGGCCATGTGGGAGCACAGGGTACACACTTCACTGTGACAGTATGGAGAGAAAAACCAGTAAACAACTTTTTGTCTGATCTTTTCGAGCCAAATGGACAGGCTGGTGGAAAAGTGAGTAGGCTAATGAAAAAATGATGGGGCTTGTAGGAAATGGACATTCTGGGGAAAAGTAGGCAGTGTGGGGAGAAAGCACGTAGGCTGAAAAGGAAATGGGCAGAATCAGGTCTTAATTGACAAAGAAAAACAGTAAGGCTAAGGAGAAAATGTACATACTTGAGTGGAGAATGGATGAACTGGCCTAGCAGGAAGAGTTGGAAAGAATGGCCATATAGGACGAAGTGGATAGGGTGGAATGTAGAAACATAAAGAGAAGGAATAAGACTAGTAAGAGGAATACCCGGCAGAGAGGGTATATCAGGAAAGTCGTTCAGGCCAGGAGGGACACAAACACCATGACAACGGCCAGGACCGCACCACCAGTAAGACTATGAGGACATTTAAGAGTAGGACCACGTCCTCCAGGAGGACTACAAACACCAAGAACACAAATACGACAAAGACAACAAGAACCAGGAAGACCAGCAGGATTAAAAGAATGAAAAGGAAAGCCACGGAGACCATAAGGAGGACATGGACAGAGAAGACCAAGATCTTAATGATAAGGGCCAGGTATGTGACCAGGTGGGCACCAATACCAGAACCAAGATGACTAGAAGAAAGTCCCAGCATAGATGAAGGTGAGCCATTTACAAGGGAGTCTGCAGGTGCAACAACACTCGTAAGACCAGAATTTATCCTACTTCCAGTGTATCTGGGCAAGCCCTTAGTTACAGAGGTCAAGTCTCTTGTAAATGCTTCTTACGTATGTTTCATCTACCATATCCCAATCAAATGCACCAACCTTATTCATCCACGTTAAAGAACTGCCATGACTGCAGTTAAGTGGGGTTTTGAGGACCGATAGAGATTATTAAGGGACTGTAATAGCTGTTTGAAAGACTCAGAATGTCAGCAGCGGATAGGAACTTCAATGCTGACAGAGAAAGCTCAGGTAAAGCTTCCAAACATCCCTATATTTTATGTGAAGCTTTGGGCCAAACATGGCATTCTAGTTAACTATGCAATGCACCCTGATACTTGTAGTTCTGCATTTCACATTAGAATTTTGGATTTAAAATTACATCTTATTAAATGCTTTTAAATAAAAATCCAAACTGAGTGACGGTGTCATGCATCACATGTAGCTACTTGGCAGTTATGCTAAGGACCAACAGGGCTATCTTGAGGGTTAGCCCTAAAGGACAGTAGAGGAGTTCTGTGGGATAGGAGAGGTTGTCTGGTACAGGTCAAATAGTCTGCGGGCAAGTGAGGGCTTTGAGGGTCTTTGAAAATAGGCATAGATTCTGAAATAGTCAGTGCACTGTGAGGGACAACTGAAGGCTTCTATTATTGTTGAGGGATGTTGACAAAGGGAATAGGAGTACTGCGAGGTTTAAGAAAACAGACTCACAATTACATGAGGAGCAGCAGGGCTGAGAGAGAGGGAGCAGTAGGGTCTGAATGCTGGAAAAGATGCATATTAGAAGGCCAACAGTGTGTTTTGGTATGGTAGGCTGGTGAGAGTAATGGCTGGCTAGTGTGATGCTAGAGGGGTAGGATGGAGTGCTGAGGGCAGAATTCAGAGTTAGTGGTTAATGGGTAGAAAAGGAGGCACTAAGAGGAATTTGAGAGCTAGCAAAATGTTTTTAAAAATTGGCTGACAGGCTTTCAGAGAGCCAGCAGATTTTCCACCAATAGGCTTGGGTGAATTTTGAGGTCTGAACATCAGCAGAAACACCCAAAGCTGTGACAAAAAATGAGAGGTCAGGAGGATGGCATGGGGAAAGAAGGTTGAATGATGAGAGAATCGGATGCTAAAATGTGTGCTTTACTAAATTATGCATTGACACTAGCACGTTAGTTTTTGCTGCTTTTCCATGGTGAAAATATACTTACCCATGGAAGAACTACTTCTCTTGTTAATAATGGGTGCATTATTTCCCCTTTTAGCTATGGAAAAGCAAACATTCATGTATTTTGGCAGGACTGGTTTGTTTATGTCCAGAATGGGAAACTATCTGCAATGCCTGCCTTCTGTAATATGCCCCACCCTTAAACACTAAGGGCCTCATTTATGAAAGGTGACGCATCACTGCGTGAAAACAGTGATGCGTCACTTTTCACTACGCCCTCCCTGCGACTCCAATGATGCGTCATATTTACGGTATGACGCATCATGTCGCAAGGAGTCACAGATACGTCAGTATTTCTGACGTATCTGTAGGCGCAAAAGTGACGCATTGCTGGAGTGTGTCACAAAAGTGACGCAACTCCAGCAATGTGTCCTTTGACATGGGGCAAGCCCCATGTGAATGGGCCTGCGTCAGTCTTACGCCTGCTGTGAGGCAGGCGCAAGATATTGACGCATTTGCACCCTAGAAGTGGCGCAGTGAAATCTCGTAGATTTCACTGCGTTACTTCTACGATGCTTACTTACGTGGGAACGCCCACCCTGCATACATTGTACCTGACGCAGGTATAATGTAGCACAGGGGTTTTCAAAGTGACGCATCTACCTAGATGCGTCACTTTGTAAATATGGTGCAACAAGGTCCAGTTTTTACGCCGCTGATGCGTCACAAAAAGTGACGCACCGGCAGCGCAAAAGTGACGCAAGGACTCATGAATGAGCCCCTAACAATCGTAGCCTCATTCCTATAGCTGTGAATGATGCTTATTCATCACATTAGTTCAATATCAACATTCATATGTGCTTCTTATGAATCAGCATGTGGAATTTATGTTTTCAACATGTTTTTTGCACATCTTCTTTAAGCCGTAGGTGTGCAGAATGCTTTGTGAATAGTCTCACAGTCTTTGCACTGTGGATCACCAGTCTAGAGCTACGCCGACTGTGTTCTTGTTTATAATACTTTTTCACATACAAAACCATGGGTGATGTATTTTGATGATCCTAACATCTTTATTTAACCTCAGAGTTTCACCTCTTGTCTGTGCGTGTGTTCTTGTTTGTGATTATAGTATACATAGTGGCTAGAGATAATTATTTTAAAAATATTGGTTCCTATTTTTGTATATTATTTGTTCAAGCACTGGTGATGATATTGGTGCACATGCACATGTCATCTTAACTATACTGTGAAAATAACTTTAATATTTAACCACCCTTTTACATACTAGTTAGCTACGGCAAGGCAAACAGGAACACTTCAATTTTGTCTTGGTAAATAGCATCAGTTTTTTTCTTTTTTTTCTTCCCAGAGTTTTATATAGCGCAAACTTAACCTGAAGGTATCCGGACCGCTTTACACGGGCGCCAGTTGCGTTACATGAGGACACATTCATTTTAGTTAGACACGTGGAGATTAAGTCATTTGCCCAGAATCACATGATGTTGTGTGTCCTTGTCGAGATTTGAACCTGTTTCCCCAAATTTGAGGACGACCGCCCTAGCCGTTAGCCCACATCCTCGCCCCAGTTCTTGAAGAATTACCTAACCATCATGCAAATATTGAAGTTTCTCTGATTTAACATTCAAAAATGTCTTATATGTATCAATTTGCTAGTTAAACAATACATATTGTAAGTTAGTTATATGCCCACATTTAAAACGTGGTGCTTCTCTGTTATGTACTTGGTTATTGGTAATGTAGGGCAGACTTTATGTTGCCTACCTGGATGCTGCAAGAGTAGCATAGTGTTATGGAGACAAACACTGGTAAGTAGTCAGGAAGATTTATTGTATTAGCGAAGCACCACTAACTTCTGCTGCCGGCCTGTCAGCTCTCCTTGCTCTAACTGTCTCACACGAGGCAATACCATGGAGATAGAACTACCAGGCTCGGGAAGGAGCATTAAATCATTACAACACATCCCCCTCCCCCATAGTAAAAATGCAAAAGAACACGAAGGGGAAAGAACTGGCAGAGGAGAAAAAAGGTGGAGGAAAGGAAGAAAAGAAAGGAAAAGAAAAGAATGTGACAACAGCTCAAAATTCATGACATACATTTGGATTGCATCAACACATCAGATAGTCTTTGTAACGCTGAGGAGGACAACAAGGCCTTGAAGAGAGCCCCCATGCATGAGAAGTTAGAATAAAATCACACATGGGCAATTTGGAACCTGGTATAGCATCTGGACAAGAAGGAAATAAAGATTTGTCACCTCAAAACTTTACCAGATGGGACATGTTCCACTTACTACCATTGTGGACAGTGACCTCATTCCTGTTCACGCAGGTTATGACGAATGGGCCCATAAATTTAGTGACACCCTTCATATGCCACCTTGGTTTCTTTATGAGAACCCACTCACCAACTCCCCATGTTTTGGTTCTAGTTGATTTTTTTAAATCAAACCTCTCCTTGTACCTTTTTTGATAAGACTCAATTCTGGCACCTACCTCCACTTTATCCAAAACAGCACCTCCAATGAGAAGCAACCAATCAGGATTGAGTTTGGACAAGGCAACCCTGCCTCTCAATTTCTTGGAGGGAGATTTTTGCAAAACTCCATTGAGGGCAGTACGATGTGCCCACCAAGTATCCCTCAGGACACCCTTAAGAGGAACTTTCATTTCAAATGCTCTCTGCACGCACACGTTGACCACACTATTCATGTGCTCCCCAAGCCCATTGGCCTGCGGTGCATAAAGAGCAGTTCTCTGATGAATTATGCCAAAGTCCTTTAAAGAATCTTGCATTTCCTGTGAGGTAAATTGCACCCCATTGTCCGTGATGAGGAACCGGGAATCACCCTCACACGTGAACTCACCTTTAAGGAAATCAAGGACTACTCCGGTGTTAACAGAACCCACAAACCTGGTGGAAACCCACTTAGATTTTTCTGAGGGTCCTAATAATTCAGAGGGACCCATGAGGTCTAGTCCCAGCTTGACCCAAGGCTCCGGTGGGATCTTGACAGGAGACAAGAGAGCGGTGTTGGAGACCTGAGATGTGTCATTGGTGGCGCATTGACAACATTCTTTAACCACAATTTCAACTTGGCCATCCATCTTAGGGCACCAATACCTCTCACGGAGTAGGGACTTGGTGAGGTTTCTTCCCAAGTGTCCCTCATGAGCAAGGTTTACAAGATTGGATCTCAGGACATTAGGGGGTACAAGTCTCTCACCACGCATGAGTTGACCTTGACACAAGGTGAGTTCATTCCTGATAGACCAGAAAGGCAGGAAGTCAGAATCAAGTTTTTTACAGTCAGGCCACCCCTTGATGACAAAATGCACCACAAGGGGAAGTTCCACATCCTCAGATAAGGCCTTTTCCCACTCATCCTCCTGGATAGCAAGTTCCTTAACCTAACAAATCCCTGCAGGTTCAATGTCCTGAACATCATTGCAGCTTTCAATCGGCAGTCTCGATAAGCAGTCCGCAGCTTTATTGCCAGAGCCAAGAAGGTATTGTACTGGTGTCAGTCTTTTCCTCTCCATGCAAGAAAATACTTGAATCAAGGGGCGATGATTGGATCTCACCAAGAAAGGTATGCCCCACAAGTAAAATGTAAAATGTTTTATTGCCCACGCTATGGGCAGAGCCTCCCTTTCTATGCAAGAGTATTGTTGCTCGGCCTTCTTTAGTGCCCTAGAGCTAAATGCAACAATTTTTCCCTCGTTACCATCAATTTTGGAAAGAACTGCGCCAAGACCACACAAGCTGGCATCGGTTGTCAAAACCATTTTCTTCCTAGTGTCAAAATGGCCAAGAGGGGGCATCTTCCTATTGCTTGCTTGACAGAGCTAAAAGCTGCATTGCATTCCTCCGACTTGGCAAACAGTGTACCCTTTCGTAGTAAGGCTCTGATCAATTTGACGATAGTGACAAAACCTTCAATAAATTTAGAATAAAACTCAGCATGGCCTAGGAAAGACCTCACTTGCTATTTATCAGTAGGTGCAGGGGCATTAACAATACTCTTAGCGAGATATAGCTTCGGTTGGATACCCTCCCCAGAAATAACATGTCCCAAATACGTGACAGAGGATACACCAATCTTACATTTCAGTCTCTTTACAGTCAAACCCTTGTCAGACAGTCTTTGCAGAACAGCCCTCAAAACCTTATCATGCTCCAAGTCATTCTTTCCATAGATTAAAATGTCATCCTGGAAAAACAAGATGTTAGACATGTGTCCAAGAATCATCTTCAGATGCGCTGAAAACAAGCAGCAGCTGAGGCTAGCCCGAACGGTATTCTAATGAAACGGAATGCCCCCAGTGGTGTTACAAACAATGTTAAGTGCTTGGAGTTTGGGTGGAGGGGTACTTGGTGGTATGCTGAAGACAAGTCTAATACACTGAAGACCTTAGCACAATCCAGCATGGTAATAGACTCCGCAATATTAGGAAGCGGTTGACGGTCTACCCATATCCACCTGTACAGACACCTCAAGCCAACACACATTCTGATATTTTTTCCTCCATCCTTGGGGCTAAAACCACTGGGGCCAACCATTCAGAGGATTCAATTTCCCCAATGATATTCAAGGTTACCAATCTCTTGAGTTCATTCCTTAGGGGGTTCTAGAATCATATTGGGATCCTTCCTGACCTTGTGTACGATAGGTATTGCATTTTCTTTAAGTACAAAACGTTGTTCGAAATCCTTGAGTAAGCCAAGGTTATCACAAAAGACTTGGGGAATCTTCTCAAAGAACCTTTTGGAGACTGCAGAGTCATCAACTAACATGACTTGCTCGGAGGGATAATGAGCATTAGGATTGAGGAAGTATAATGTTATAATACAATGCGAAATGTTATTGTATGCAATTGTACATAGTTAACATTACAGATATCAGTTCTGCTGTATTATTGGTGTCATAATACTGTAAAAGAACTTTAGAAAAACAGCGTGGGAAAACCTGGAAAAAAGTATGAAGATAGCGTAAGATTAAACTAATGTGTTTCATTAGAGGCCACACCTACTGTGCGGTGCAATCTTCTCCGGGTCCATAGTAGGTGCGGCCTCTAATGAAACACATTAGTTTAATCTTACGCTATCTTCATAGTTTTTTCCAGGTTATCTGTAATGTTAACTGTGTAGAATTGCATACAATAACATTTCGCATTGTATTATAACATTATACTTCCTTTGTAGGCACTCCAAGATGGCCAAATATTGTATTTTCTTGTATAGTACACAGTTTGTCCTCTTTCTATGTACATGACAGAGACTACGTATTCACTGAGTTGACACTTGGTTTTTTGTGTGATCAAGGAAGTTCGCTTCCGAAACGCGTTACCTTGAACCTGTATTAAATCTACTCTGACCGAATTCTGAGAGCGCGTGTTATTACATTTGCTTGGGATATATATATATATATATACATATATATATATATATATGTATATATATATATATATATATATATATATATATATATATATATATATATATATTACCTACTGGCAGTCGCCAGTAGGTTTTTATAGTTAGGACCTATTTTCCATAGGAAATCCGCAACATTCTATTTGGAATAACGTTGGCGCCGATTGACGAATCCTCGCGAAATTTTCCAAACTTTTGGCCAGCTCCGGTCCACTCCTATTCTGAAAATTTTACGGTGATTCGTCAAGCGGGGGCCGAGAAAAAAGGAGGGTCCCAAAACACGTTTTCCCAATGCATTTTCCCATAGGACCTGTTGAAGCAGCTGCAGCCCGAACTGCAGAACGGCATTACACCAAATTTGGCAAAGAGGTAGTCCTCAGTTCAGACTCGTGCCTTTTGCTTAAATGGTGTAAATCCGTTCAGTAGTTCCTGAGAAAATTGAGTTAAAAAGATAGATATATCTGGGCGGAGCCTAACCACACATCTCATCGTGAGATCTGATTGGCTGTCAGTACTTCATCCAAGAAGTCTTGGCAGCCATCTTGGGACAAATATACATGATAGCACCTCATTAAAAAGCATTGCAGTTAATAGAAGGTTTTAAGACTTTAGTTACATTATAAATCATTTGTTGATGGTACCATACTCATTTTAGGAATTGTGGTGTGTTCTAAGGTGATTTTACCATGTGAAAAAGCCTTCTGCTGTGATATCATGAATCATGTTTGAGAGAAAACTATTTTCTCATGCTTTTCCCACAGAGGTTTGGAAGGTTATCTTTAAGCTAAACTGAGAGCATATTTTCTGTAAATTCACATTATCTTTCTCAGTCATGTGAGAATGAAGTCTGACATTCTCAGTAAAACATGTACATCCAACAAGGGCAGAGACTGTCAGTTGATTCCTTTGTGTTCTACTGCAGCTTCCCAGAGTGTTCTAAAGAACAACTAGAGCGTTAACAGTCCTACTTATGACAAACGTATTGCACACCTGAAGCCATCTTGATTGGAATAAAGTGGTAACTCTTAAAACATTTAATTTAAAACGGAACAAAATGCTGGGGTTCATTTTGCCATAGAAAGTATGATTAGTGCTGCAGAAAGAAACATTAGGGCACATTTTGAGTGACTTCTCAAATCCTCTTCTATTTCATTAAAAAATTCTGACATGCAGACTGAAACATGCACTTTCAATACCAACGGCAGACTTCCCTGGTGAGCAGTAGCTTTACTACAGTGATCTAATAAGCAACTAGAATGATAACATTCAGAATTTATGGCAAATGTGTGACACATCTGAATGTATTCTTGATGGAACCAAAGTAAACAAGCATTGAAAATGCAATAGGTCTCGCCCTCGTTTAAGTTAAAGCAATTCTGTTTGTATTTAGATGGCTTTTTAGCTTTGCTTTTATTAGTGTTTTTCAAACTTTCATGTACATAACATGCATATATGTATATTTATATGTAAGCTTGCATTTATATTTGTATTTATATAGATTCACTGAAAAAAACATAGGTTTCAGGGGCGTTATAGTTAGCTGGACTTTTCACTCGTACAAAACCATTGAAATTCCCCCGTTATAGTTAGTTCAGCTAACTATAACTCGCGAGCCCGCAATGCACTGCTGATGACGTCACATATTACATCACTCATGACATGGTCAGTGATATCACACATGACATCACTGATGACATTTCAAATGACATCCCTGATGAAATCACTGATGACATCATCCAGTGAATGTGTGTTTTTCTGAAAATTACATATGTTTTATATATGTACATCTCAAGGTCGATGGAAGAATAAATGGGTATATAAGTGTCTAAATGGATGATTTGTTTTTGAAAAATTGATTGTATAACTGACTGATTAAGTGTATCTTAGTGAATACATGGCTTAGTGAGTAATGTTTAAATATGTAAATATCTGTATCAGTGGCTGCATGGGTTGGTGAGTATCTACGTGAGTGTCTATATAGGTTATTAGTTGGTTTTTAGAGTATCAGTATGAGTGTCTGAGTGTCTGTATGGTTCGGTGGGGGTATTACGTTGTGCATAGGTGCATGAATGAGTGACTCACTGTTTGTATGTGTTGAAGACAGCATGTGTGCAGGACTGTATGGGTGGATGAGTGTGTGCATGGGTGTGTTAGTGAGTGAATGACTGTCTCAATAGTGTCTTTATGAGTAACTACATATGTTTTAAACTAGCATATGTGACTATTGGTATATATAAGTGAGTATATGTGAGAGTGAGAGATTGAAAGAGTTCCTGTATGAATAAGTATGTGTTTCCATAAGTGATTGTTTAAAAGACTAAGTATGTGTAAGTTTCTGTAGAAGTAAGTGTGGTGGTGTGTGTATAACTGTATATGCAAGTAAATGGATGTTTGATTCTTTATTAGCATGAGTGACTATGTGTGTGATTAACTCTATGGATGAGTGGCATTGTGTAACAGGATGTATAGGTGTATGAGTACATATGATGAGTGAGTACATGTATGAGTGACTGTATAGGACTGTTGGTGAATGAGTGGATGTGTATGTGGATCTTAGAATTACTGAATAGGTTGTTGTAACTGGTATTGGTATGTCCATTGTTTTGAAAATGTTAGTTTCTATTTTTGAATGTGTGTATCAAAGGTTATATTAGGGGGAGAGGAGGTCTGCCACTCTATCACAAGGATGATGTCATCAGTGATGTCATTTGAGATGTCATCAGTGATGTCATGAGTGATATCACTGACCATGTCATGAGTGATGTAATATGTGACGTCATCAGCAGTGCATTGCGGGCGCGCGAGTTATAGTTAGCTGAACTAACTATAACGGGGGAATTTCAATGGTTTTGTACGAGTGAAAAGTCCTGTTAACTATAACGCCCCTGAAACCTATGGTTTTTTCCGTGAATTTCTAAGGTTTTTTAAATGCTAATTCCTAACTATAACGTGCCTGAAACCCATGGTTTTTTCAGTGAATTTCAAAGGTTTTTTAAATGGTAATTTCTAACTATGCCTACAGAGATAGGACATGTGAAGAAAAAACGCACAGAAAGAAAAAAAAGAAATGCAGAAAGAAGCGACAGTAGTCCTCAAAAACGAAGAAAAGTGCAGGAAGAAGGATAACGTGCAGAAAGAACAAACAGAAGAGCAGAAAGAAGCCTTGTTGCAAAATCATCCTGTACCATCAACTATTTCAGATGGATACTGGTGGTAACTGAGTCTGACTAACCAGTCCTAGAGCCAGTGCTATGTTAAAAGACACTCAGAATACAGTGAAAACACCTACATACACTAGGGAACACAATGCGTTGGGGTCCCCCTGTGATTAACATGACCTCCTCTGTAAGCCCCTAGTATATAATAGGGCAGGGGATTTAAACTACCTCTTAGAACGTGCCACAGGGCGTGTTTGCACACGTCACCTCAGGCCCCGTCCCCTCCCCTCCCCACTGTGTAAACACGCCCTGTGGCCGTTTTAAGTTGGGAGATTAAGTCCCCTTGAATCCTGAGGGTCCCTAGGGTCCAACTAGACCACTAGGTACCTCCAGTAAGCGCCACAGAGCTGCGTTGCAAAGAGATGTAAAAAGGGGCACGGCCTAGACCACCACTCTGCAACGCAGCGCAGTGGCGCTTACTGGAAGCACCTGGTGGGCTAGTTGGCCCCCAGGGTCCCTCAGGATTGAAGGGGAATTATTTCCCCAACTTAAAATGCGCCACAGGGCGTGTTTGCACACGTTAACTCAGGCCCCATCCCCTCCCTTCACCACTGTGTAAACACGCGGTGTGGCCGTTTTTAGTTTGGAGATTAAGTTCATTTGAATTCTGAGGGTCCCTAGGGTCCAACTAGCCCACTAGGTACCTCCAGTAAGCACCACAGAGCTGCGTTGCAGAGAGGTGTAAAAAGTGGCACGACCTGGACCACCTCTCTGCAACGCAGCTCAGTGGCGCTTACTGGAAGCACCTGGTGGGCTAGTTAGCCCCCAGGGTCCCTCAGGATTGAAGGGGAATTATTTCCCCAACTTAAAACGTGCCATAGGGTGAGTTTGCACACGTCACCTCAGGTCCCGTCCACTCCCTTCCCCACTGTGTAAACACGCCCTTTGGCCGTTTTTTAACCCCTTCTGTGCCACGCCCTTTCCCCCTCCTGTGCCGGGCGTTTCATTAGTGGGTGGGGTTCATGACGAGATAGTCTTGTCATGGGCACAGCGCGACCGTGCTCCATGACAAGACTATCTCGTCATGGGCACAGAAGAGGTTAAGTTGGGATATTAAGTCCCCTTGAATCCTGAGGGTCCCTAGGGGCAAAATAGCCCACTAGGTACGTCCAGTAAGCGCCATTGCAGAGAGGTGTAAAAA
This sequence comes from Triturus cristatus, assembly GCF_964204655.1. Classification (NCBI taxonomy): domain Eukaryota; kingdom Metazoa; phylum Chordata; class Amphibia; order Caudata; family Salamandridae; genus Triturus; species Triturus cristatus. The sequence continues at coordinate 745,282,964 of NC_140591.1, read as the reverse complement.
GGGGCACGGCCTGCACCACCTCTCTGCAACGCAGAGCAGTGGCGCTTACTGGAAGCACCTGGTGGGCTTGTTGGCCCCCAGGGTCCGTCAGGATTGAAAGGGAATTATTTCCCCAACTTAAAATGCGCCACAGGGCGTGTTTGCACACATCACCTCAGGCCCCGTTCCCTCCCTTCACCACTGTGTAAGCGCGCCCTGTGGCCTAAGTTGAGAGATTAAGTCCCCTTGAATCCTAAGGGTCCCTAGGGCCAAACTAGCCCACTAGGTACCTCCAGTTAGCGCCACAGAGCTGCGTTGCAGAGAGGTGTAAAAAGGGGCGTCGCCTCAGAACAACTGTCTGCAACGCAGCTCCCTGGCATATACTGGAGACACCTGTTGGGCTAGTTGGCCCTCAGGGACCCTCAGTTTTGAAGGGGAATTAATTCCCCAACTTACAACTGGCCAGGGGGCGCGTTTGCAGAGTGCTGCAAGGAGGTAGCGTGGCCTCCGGCGCGATGCCGGTTTTTATTTATTTTATTTTTTTAAGAAGGAGGGCTGTGTGGCCCCCCTTCTTTTTCTAATTTATTGACCCTGGGGACCCCATCCCCCAGGGCCTGCACCCTAATTTTTTTTGTTGAAAAAAATAATTTTGGCCCTCCCAAGGCCTTAATTGGCCCTGGGGACCCCAATCCCCGGGTCATGGACTTATTTAAAAACATTCTTTAGGAGGGGGCTGCGTTGCCCCCCTCCTCAGGCCACTTATGGCCCCGGGGACCCCATCCCCCGGGGCTGACCTTTGTTTTTTATTATTTAAAAAAAATATATATTTAAAGAAACACCTAGGACATGCTGGACAAACCGTATGTACCTATCACCATTACGATTTGCTTGATTTTCATTAAAAAGCGACTATGCATACAATGAATCCATGTGGAATGTATTTACACTGCTAGTGACGTGTCTGACGCCCTACCGTGCCTAATCCCGGTGCCCCCGCCGGTGGGTACTCTCCAAGTACACACCCTTGTTGTTTATTTATACAAACATGGGTAGCTATTGACAGGCACATTTAAAACACACACACACCAAGCCATTCAAAGGGGATGCGACAACAATTCGACCAAACTATGCAAGAAACCCCCTTCACGGTTAATAAAACACACATCCACCGCCGGATGTGTAATACTTTTTATTTTACTCTCTGGAAAGGAGACACACCTCACTTGAGAGTCACAGCGTGCTCCTGGCTGAGCCCAATGCTGTGTTACACCCACCAGTGCCTGCCGAGTGCCACACACCTCTGTGTTGTATTCCACCAGCTAGTGCGTATGCTATGACAATCTCTAGCCCATGTGCACTGTAACACCACCCTGTGAATATGTCAGGCCACACTTGCCTTCGCACAGGTTATATTGCCCCATCTAACGTGCCTTCCTCGATGCCTATGCTATAACGCATAGCGCTATGCCATACATATTACAATCTGGGATGCATATCTTTGTCCCAGTGCATATGCAACGTTACACTCCCCAGCACACATTTTATATTACAACTTTAGAGACTAGTTAGGTTACACAACACTGCCCTGTGCATATTGCACTCCAAGGCGCATATCGCATAGTACGCGCTAGTACCTGTGCTATCTCGCGCTCTCCAATGAATCTGTCATTGCGCACAATGTATTACATATTATATTTCATGCCCTGGTTCATCTTATCTCACACTTTTTGGTGCATAGTTTATACCATATACTATATCTAGTTTTCATTTTCAATCGTGCTCTCAGGACTATGTTCTATATAACACTGTGTCCACTTACCCTTTTCACGGGCATTACATTTTGTGATGGGGTGGAGGGTCAGGGGGTGTTTCTGCCAAGTGACCCTGGAGTCACAGTCACAAACGTCCTCTTCTTCCTGAATAAAAGTGAGATTATGCTGCATACTTGTTCATATTTTAAGCAGTTTGCACAGACACACATTTTAAAAACAATAAAGTTCCTAATACCCACCTACTCTGAACAGTTAGCTTGCTGCCCCATCCACCTCCTCCCTATCCTCTGTTGTCTGAATCCATGGACCAGCCTCCTCCCTCCTGCCATGCATGGTCTGATGTGCTGCCACTGCCCTCCATTTAGCATGATGTACCAGTCCACTCCTCCTGCCCTCCATTGCCAAATTCTATGGCCCATCATTGACCTCCAACTTAGCCTCTGTGCTTAGCTTGCTGCCCCTATTCTCCTCCCCCCTGCCCTCCGATGTCTTTGTGCATGCCCCTGCTCCATCCTTTTTGCCCACCATGTTCCATGGACCTGCCACTCCTATCTACTCTGAGTGTTCTGTTGAGCTGCCACTCCCCTCCCACCTGCCTAGCATTGTCAGATGACTGTAACCTGTCCCTGCCACCTCCACCCTGCCTGTCCACATGCCATGCCCCTAACCCCTTCCTCCTCTCCTCCATTGTCCATTTTACTGCCACACCCTTCTGCCCTCCCTGGTCTGTTGTGCTGCAACTGCTCCTCCTGCCTGCCCCACGCGGTCTGTTGTGAGGCCCCTTCCCCTGAACTCTCTTGTCTGTGCCCAGGTCCTGACCCTCCCTTCTATCCTCCATGGTCCTTTGTGCATGCCCCTGCACCCTCCTTCATGCCCATCATAGCCATTGTGCTGCCACTAACCCTCCCGCTTGCCATGCATGGTCTTCTGTGCTGCCATGGCCCCTCCCACCTTACCTGTGTGGTCAGCTAGCTGCCCCTGACCCCCTCCCACCTTCCCTCCATGGTCTGTGTGTATGCCATCATAGTCTCACTGTTGCTCTCCATGGTGTGTCTTGTTTCTAGTGCCCATCCTGCCTGACCTCCATGGTCATCTTGCTGCTCCTGCCCTGCCCCCTTGCCCCCAGCCCTCTGTTTCCATGTGCAAACCCCTATTCCCTCCCTCCTGGCTTATCTGTTCCATTGTAATGCCCCTGATCCATCCCTCTTGCCCTCCTGTTAAGCTGCAGCTTTCTCTCCTGTCTGTCCATTATGGTCACCTAGCTACCATTGCCTTTTTCCCCTCTGTTCTCTGTTGTCCATGTGCATGGTCCTGTCCCCTCCCTATTGCTTTCTATGGATTGTTGTGCTGCACTCCCGTCCCGCATGCCCTGTGTGGTGTATTGTGCTGCTGCAAACCCTGATGCATGTCCTGCAGGGTCAGTTTGGTGCACCTCTCCATGTCCCTCCTGTCCTCTGTTATCCGAGTCCATGTCCCTACCCCAATTCCTCCTGCCTACCATGATCCAATGTACCATACTTGTGCGAACATTTTGAACTTGGTAAGAGGGAGATTTTGAAAGAAAACTTGGCTATTGATTTTCCCCTTTGAGTTACATTGAAAAAGAGGAGATTGTAGACAGGAGACAGATCAAATAAAGCCCATTTGAGCTTAAAAACATTGGACGTTTCCTGGCTGAAACGGGTCTGTTGGCATGTATGGTTGTACTACCACTGCCTCTTCCTTCTGACCACAATGGTCTATTATATTGCCGCAGCCTCTCTTGCCAGTCCTGTATTGTTAGTTTGTTGCACCTGCCCCCCTTTCCACTGCCCTCCATAGTCTGCCCTTTCTGCCTGCCCAGTGTGGTCAAATTGTTGCCTCTGCACTCTCCTACCTGCCTTCAATTTTCAGAGTCCGTACCCCTGGCCTCTGCCTCTCAACAGTATCCCAATGAACAACTAGATTGCTAACATTCTATATTTATTACAAAAGTGTGGAACGCCTGACGTCATCTTGATGTAATCAAAACTGTAATACCTAGAGCATTTCCTTTAGAAATTACATATTTGAGAGGGTCTTATATGCATCAAAATTATGGTTAGTGCTCTAAAAAACTAAAATGAGGACATATTTTCTGATTTTTCAAATAGCGACAAAGAACTTTTAAATTATTTGTAATCTTTATGTTTTTTTATCCAGTTGACCACTTGATTAAATGTTGCACCTAGGGGAGAGGATGTGGTGTTACTTCCAGAGCCGCAGACATTGCAACTGGGGGACCAGGTGGAGTTTCTGCTTCAGCTCAACATTCTGTGATTCTGGTCAAATCACTTAATCTCCCCATGTCCCCATGTCTACAACCAAAATGAATTTGATCTTGTGTGATGTAACCAATGCTCATGTAAAGCACTCCAATACCTGACAAGTCTGCACTATATAAAACTGCAAATACACAAAAAATAAGTGTTTTGCACACTTCTGTCATTGGGCTACATGTGGGCTACATCTGGGTGATATTTGTGCTGCATTTGGGCTCTCTTGTCTCTGGTGGCCATCTTGGGAGATTTATTTGTTATGAAGTTTCCTCATTTCCTCATTTACTGCTGTCTCCTCAGTAGGAAATGCTTTCAATTTTTTACTTTGATTCCATCAAGAAGGTAATCAGATATGTCACACATTTGCCATAAATTCTGAATGTTAGCACTCTAGTTGCTCATTGGATCACTGTAGTAAAGCTACTGCTCACCACGGAAGTCTGCTGCTGGTATTAAAAGTGCATGTTTCAGTCTGCATATCCGAATTTTTTAATGAAATAGAAGAGGATTTGAGAAGTCACTCAAAATGTGCCCTAATTTTTCATTCCTCAGCACTAATCATATTTTCTATGGCAAAATGAACCCCTCATTGTGTTCCTTTTTAAATTAAATGTTTTAAGTGTTACCAGTTTATTCCAATCAAGATGGATTCAGGTGTGTCATAAGTAAGACAGTAAGCGCTCTAGTTGTTCCTAAGAACACTCTGGGACATTCTGTCATTGGGCTATACTTGGGCTACATCTGGGTGATATTTGGGCTACATTTGGGTTCTTTTGTCTCTGGTGGCCATCTTGGGAGATTTATTTGCTATGAAGTTTCCTAATTTCCTCATTTACTGCAGTCTCCTCAGTAGGAAATACTTTCAGTTTTTTACTTTGGTTCCATCAAGAAGACATTCAGATGTGTCACACATTTGCCATAAATTCTGAATGTTAGCACTCTAGTTGCTCATTAGATCACTGTAGTATAGCTACTGCTCACCAGAGAAGTCTGCTGCTGGTATTCAAAGTGCATGTTTCAGTCTGCATGTCAGTATTTTCTTATGAAATAGAAGAGGAATTGAGAAGTCAAAATGTGCCCTACTTTTTCTTTCTGCAGCACTAATCATAATTTCTATGACAAAATGAACCCCCTCATTTTGTTCCTTTGTAAATTAAATATTTTAAGTGTTACCACTTTATTCCAATCAAGATTGCTTCAGGTGTGCCATACTTTTGTCATGAGTAAGACTGTTAGCGCTCTAGTTGTTTGTTAGAACGCTATGGGACATTCTGTCATTGGGCTATACTTGGGCTACATCTGGGTGATATTTGTGCTACATTTGGGCTCTTTTGTCTCTGGTGGCCCTTTTGGGAGACTTATTTGTTATGAAGTTTCCTAATTTACTCATTTACTACAGTTTTCTCAGTAGGAAATACTTTCAGTTTTTTACTTTGATTCCATCAAGAAGGCATTCAGATGTGTCACACATTTTCCATACATTCAGAATGTTAGCACTCTAGTTGCTTACTAGATCACTGTAGTAAAGCTATTGCTCACCAGGGAAGTCTGCTGCTGGTATTGAAAGTGCATGTTTCAGTCTGCATGTCAGAATTTTTTAATGAAATAGAAGAGGATTTGAGGAGTCACTCAAAATGTGCCCTAATTTTTCTTTCTGCAGCACTAAACATACTTTCTATGGCAAAATGAACCCCCTCATTTTGTTCCTTTTTAAATTAAATGTTTTAAGAGTTACCACTTTATTCCATTCAAGATGGCTACAGGTGTGCAATACGTTTGTCATAAGTAGGACTGTTAGCGCTCTAGTTGTTCTTTAGAACACTCTGGGAAGCTGCAGTAGAACACAAAAGAATGAACTGACAGTCTCTGCCCTTGTTGGATGTACATGTTTTACTGAGAATGTCAGACTTCATTCTCACATGACTGAGAAAGATAATGTGAATTTACAGAAAATACGCTCTCAGTTTAGCTTTTAGATCACCTTCCAAACCTCTGTGGGAAAAGCATGAGAACATAGTTTTCTCTCAAACATGATTCATGATATCACAGCAGAAGGCTTTTTCACATGGTAAAATCACCTTAGAACACACCACAATTCCTAAAATGAGTATGGTACAATCAACAAATGACTTATAATGTAACTAAAGTCTTAAAACCATCTATTAACTGCAATGCTTTTTAATGAGGTGCTATCATGTATATTGGTCCCAAGATGGCTGCCAACACTTCTTGGATGAAGTGCTGACAGCCAATCAGATCTCATGATGAGATGTGTGGTTAGGCTCCGCCCAGATATATCTATCTTTTTAACTCTAATTTTCTCAGGAACTACTGAACGGATTTACACCATTTAAGCAAAAGGCACGAGTCTGAACTGAGGACTACCTCTTTGCCAAATTTGGTGTAATTCCGTTCAGCAGTTCGGGCTGTAGCTGCGTCAACAGGTCCTATGGGAAAATTCATGGGGAAAACGTGTTTTGGGACCCCCCTTTTTTCTCTGCCCCCGCTTGACGAATCACTGTGAAATTTTCAGGATAGGAGTGGACCAGAGCTGGCCAAAAGTTTGGAGGATTTTGCGAAGATTCGTCAATTGACGCCAACGTTATTCCAAATAGAATGTTGCGGATTTCCTATGGAAAATAGGTCCTAACTATAACTACCTACTGGCGACTGCCAGTAGGTAATATGCAGATTATATATATTTTTATATATGTATATGTGTATATATATATAAAGCGAGTAGTACAGTGAGTAGTAGAGAGTAGTAGAGAGTGAGCAGTAGAGAGAGTAGTAGAGAGTGAGTAGTAGAGAGTGAGTAGTAGATAGTAGTAGAGAGTGAGTAGTAGAGAGTGAGTAGCAGAGAGAGTAGTGGAGAGTAGTAGAGAGTGAGTAGTAGAGTGAGTAGTAGAGAGTAGTAGTAGAGAGTGGTAGAGAGTGAGTAGTAGAGTGAGTAGTAGAGAGTAGTAGAGAGTGAGTAGTAGAGTGAGTAGTAGAGTGACTAGTAGAGAGTTTTAGAGAGAGCGTAGTAGAGAGTGAGTAGCAGAGAGTAGTAGAGAGTGAGTATTAGAGAGCAGTAGAGAGTGAGTAGTAGAGAGTGAGTAGTAGAGAGTGAGTAGTAGAGAGTAGTAGAGAGCGAGTAGTAGAGAGTAGTAGAGAGTGAGTAGTAGAGAGTGAGTAGCAGAGAGAGTAGTAGAGTGAGTAGTAGAGAGAGAGTAGTAGAGAGTAGTTGAGAGTGGGTAGTAAAGAGTGAGTAGTAGAGTGAGTAGCAGAGAGAGAGTAGTAGAGAGTGAGTAGTAGAGTGAGTAGTAGAGAGTAGTAGAGAGAGAGTAGTAGAGAGTAGTAGAGAGTGAGTAGTAGAGTGAGTAGTAGAGTGAGCTCAGGATAAACTCATGTTAAAAAAATTGTTCCTGGCTCAAAGAAACACAAGTAGAACATTGGAAAAAGGGACCAAAGGGTCAGTGAACGCACATAGCCTTATTAAGACCACTGTGGGAATGGAACCTTATCTTTACTTAATGTATAATGCACAGGACAGATTTTTAATATCCCGTTTTAGGCTCAATCTTTTACCATATTTATTAGCTGATCCATTAGGCTATTCTGTTTCGATTGAGCAGATGGGTGCCTTCGGCTGCGACAACTTGTCTCCGCAGGACACCCTTCATTTTGAAATAGGTCTCACCCTCTTTTAAGTTAAAGCATTTCTGTTTGTAATTAGGTGGCTTTTTAGCTTTGTAATAGTACTACTCACTCTCTACTACTCTCTACTACTCAGTCTCTACTGCTCACTCTCTACTACTCACTCTACTCACTCTAATACTCTCTACTACTCACTCTCAGCTAATCTCAGCTAATCTCTCTGCTACTCTCTACTACTCACTCTTCTCTCTAAAGCAGCTCTGCTGACCTGGTTTCTCTGGCTCTACAGCAGCTCTGCTGACCTAGTTCTTAGGCTCTAGAGCAGCTCTGATGACCTGGTTATTTGGCTCTACAACAACTCTGCTGACCTGCTTCTCTGGCTCTAAAGCAGCTCTGCTGACCCGGTGTTCTGCTTGGGTTTTCGGATCAGATAGAACCCGCTCATCAGAGCCTCACTAACCCAGCCAGAACGTTACCCCCTCCCTAGAACCTATTTACAATCCTACAACCACATATATCTATCACCTAAGGACAGGGGATTCCTACTATGCATACCAAGATCTCACAATCGGCGGCCTCGCGATCCCATACGGATCCAGACCTTTCTGCCCATACGACAGTATCACAAGTGGCGGCCTCGCGGTCCCATACGAACCCAGACCTCTCTGCCCATACGACAGTATCACAAGTGGCGGCCTCGCGGTCCCATACGAACCCAGACCTCTCTGCCCATACGACAGTATCAGCACAATCGGCGGCCTCGCGATCACCTACGAATCCAGACCTCTCTGCCCATACGACAGTATCACAAGTGGCGGCCTCGCGGTCCCATACGAACCCAGACCTCTCTGCCCATACGACAGTATCAGCACAATCGGCGGCCTCGCGATCCCCTACGAATCCAGACCTCTCTGCCCATACGACAGTATCACAAGTGGCGGCCTCGCGGTCCCATACGAACCCAGACCTCTCTGCCCATATGACAGTATCAGCACAATCGGCGGCCTCGCGATCCCCTACGAATCCAGACCTCTCTGCCCATACGACAGTATCAGCACAATCGGCGGCCTCGCGATCCCCTACGAATCCAGACCTCTCTACCTAGACGGCAGTCTCATACGACAGTTCATCCTATGATCACCATAACATACAAAAAGGGAATCAGTCTCACTATTCATCAGATCACACAAGGATTGCCAGTTTGAGCATAGCCTGTTCTCAGGTTCGAGGGGCTCCTCTTTCCCTTATTCAGTTACCACTTACCTGATCAGGGTTAACATCTGTTCATGTAGCCGCAGCTGACTAGAAGAATAGGCTACCCTCTTATACAAGAACACGCAGCACATGTTGGTTCACTACAAACTGGATACTTTATTACTCATTACATACACAATCACATAACATTACGATATAACACATAACCTGCAAAGAAAAGTGAAAGATTAAGTTGTACACTCTAATAAGAAAGGGTCGACATCACCTTAGTGGTATGTAGCCTGCACTCAGTGGTCATCTAGGCTCCCCTCTCGTCTGTGCCTCGGCTCGCCTGGAATCACCCTTCTCCGAGTCACTGGGACCTCTTCCTTATCGGCTACTCTCTCCCCTCTGGCTATTCTGTTAGGAAAGCATCTGTCTCTCGGTTCTTCTCCGCCTTCAAGATGGCGTCTGTCTTCCCTGGAATAAGTAGTAGCTTTACTGCTAACGGCTAGATGCCGCCTACGGACTGAACATGTAACTGCCTCAGACTTTCACTAATATAGAGGTGCATTTCCTCATGGAAAATTCCGGCCCGTAACCTGCCGCCCACCAAATTCTTGTACCTCCCCGTACCAAGGACACGTTCCCAGCCGGCCGGCCTGATGTAGTGTCTTCGGCATGAAGAAAAATACAATCCTTCGATAAGGGCCGGCCTGAACCGGTTCTCTCCAAGCGAATAACACCTCATAACTAAAACATTACTCTTGACCTAGAAGAATCCCAAGCTGCCGGAGCAGAAAGAAAGATGGAGTCTCTCCCGTTTGAGGCCTACCAGGCCTGAATTCAGCACAGCTCCATGAAATACCCTCACTACAGGACAGGTTATCCCTAATACTAACAAATCTATCCCCTAGGCTATGTGTGCAAGCCCTGATCTATGGGGAAGAGCACAGAATCATGTCGAAGTGCCTAGTAAATAGGCTCCATTCACTACTCTAACCCTTAGGCTTGAATGGTAAGAGACTGAAGTCACATTCAATCACTTGTTAACACAAGAAGGCCGGGAAAATCGAGCAGAACATTTCACCCTTGACTTCAGTCTATTATACATTCATTAAACAGAACTAATATCTGTGGAAGAATAATATGAAACAAGACTAACTGACCTATGTCTAGTACCAGGTGTGCAGAATTGAAGTAGTGAAGGAATACACTGAATAAAGCAACAGATAGAAATCAAAATGCCGATAGCAATCAGAATACCTCCTAATATTTGATGTAACAAATGCAAATCAGGTAACCAATTAAAGAGCCAGTCAAACCAGCCCTGGTCAATGTGTTTTCTAACTTCTTCTGTCAAGTCATGTAATTTGTGAACCTGAATGGATTTTGTATGATCCGACAAGTTAAAACAACAAAGACCATCAAAATCAGAACAATCGTGTCCATGTTTAAGCAAAAGATAATCAATGGCCGCTCGATTTTGTAAGATAGCCCTTCGTTCACCCTGGGCGTCTAATAGCATGTCAGACAGGATTGTAGAAGTATGATTGATGGATTTTACCATCCAGCAGGCCATTTTCCCAATAGATTTGGCATTATAAACTGCCAAAGCAGGAACACCAACAATTGAAACAGCCAGGCTAAGGTATTCAGACTTGGAATATAAATGTAAAGATGAGTCACAATCCTCCGGTAACCTCACTGTATCTCGGATCACACGAGAGTTGGCATTTGGATGTGACGAGAACATGAGTAAGCTCAGTCTAGTAATGGCACAAGGGCCTCCAGAAATATTTGCGGGGAAAATATAGCCAGGAAGTATTACCACATGAGAAAAGCCATCCGGCAGGTAATAACATCGTGCGATAGTGACTGGGGGTAACTACCATACTCTTGCAAGTCATGTTATTCTGAACAGAAGTACATGTTTTCGGTGTCCTTTGAAAGCACAAAGTTCGTTCATGAGCGGTGAATAAAGTGGCACCTTTCAATTTTAAACGCATACATTCAGAAATCGCACTAGGATCATAGGTAAGGAAAAAACATAAATCACCTTGTGTGATATTATAGGTAACTATTTGGGACTGGACAGGCGGTATCGGGTCTGACAGTACAGTACACAAGGGGCAATACTCATGGGCAGCGAAATCGCCCAGAAGAACATTGGCCGTTAGCAACGTTGGGGCAGTGCCTTTTGTGATCTCACCGCTGAACACAGGCATTATTAGCAATTGAGCCACTCGGTCAGTTTTATGTATCAGTAAGTCAACCTCACTGCTATTCAGCAGGAGCACCTTAATCTCTCCCTGATAATCACTATCAATGATTCCTCCAAGCACCTGAATGCCTTTTACAGCCAGCCCCGATCTAGGGGCAATTAATCCGAAATTTCCAGGTGGTATCTGAACACCAACACCTGTTTCAATGATGACTCGATCTTTACTTTTTATAATGGTGTCATCCATGGCATGCAAGTCTAAACCTGCCGACCCTGGGGTCGCTCTGCATGGAGCCAAAGCTCCGGGAGTAATCTCCCAGTACATCACAGTCTCTCTGATCTCATTGGGTTTAGCATCAACATTCGGAGGAAACAAACGCATAAGTGGGGATTCAGCATTTAGAAAAGGACGGTTATTCAAAATCAATAGCGCTTGAGGCAAAAAATCTCGCCAATTCTTATACTTGTTATCTGTTAATTTGCGCAGTTGGTCTTTTAGCAGGCCATTCAACCTCTCCACAAGACCCGAGGCCTGTGGATAATATGGTATATGAAACACCCATTCAATATTGTTTTCCACACAGAATTCCTGTACCAATCTTCCACGAAAATGGGATGCATTATCAGATTGAATTTGGAATGGCACACCATAATACATCATAATCAATTCCAATGTTTTAATAGTATTCAATTGGGTAGCTTGCTTACAGGGAAGGGCCACCAACAGGCCACTGTATGTATCAACAATGGTGCAAACATATTGACAATTCCTACTCATAGGAAGTGGGCCAATGTAATCAATCTGCCAAATTTGAGCGGGCAATTTCCCGCGATGTAAATGACCTTTAACAATTTGGGGCACTTTGCGCTGCCTGATATGCTGACAAATGGGACAATGTAGAATAACATTTTTAATTAAATCTAGGGGAATATAAATACCTCGATCAGCAGCCCACCTGCTAGTGGCTTTCTCTCCAAAGTGTCCTGCTTTCTGGTGGGCCCATTTCGCCAATCCCGCAATATCAGAATCTTGCGTGTCCACCACTGCCTCAGCAATTTTAGATTTCTCATCTGCAATGTTATGAAAGAATTTGTCAAGAGAGTCTATCGGGGTATGAGCATCCACATGGAAGATTGTAACAGTACTCTGTGGGAGCATTTCCCAAATCTCCTGCCATAATTCTTTTCCCCACAATTCTTTGGAATGGATTTTCCAACTATGGGAATGCCAAGTCGGTAACCAAACTGCCAGTCCATTGGCAGTAGACCAAGAATCGGTAAAAATATGACATGTGCCAGGTAACTCTTGTTTCAGAACTTGATAAACAGCATAGAGTTCAGCAAATTGACTGCTCTTACCCTCACCAGTTGTACTCAGCAATTTTTGTGTGATCGGATTATAGGACACTGCCTTCCAATGCCGTTTCGTCCCTATGAACCTTGCTGAACCATCCGTAAACCAGACATGGTTTCTGTCCTCTGCGGACAAATCATCAAAAGGTTTACCCCACTTAACAGGAGACTCCTGTACTAAAGGTACGGAACATTCACTCTCAGTTTCAGTTGATGGCGCCCGTGCCACCTGCTCATGCAAAGATGCAACTCCTTTTTGTCCCACACGTGCCCTGTCTTGTATATACCATTTCCATTTAATCACACTCGCCTCTTGAGCGTGTCCAATCCGGTGAGTTTTCGGCGAACTCATAACCCACTGCATGATAGGAATTTCAGGTCGCAAAACTATATCATGTCCCAAAGTCAATTGCTCGGTATCCACCAGAGCCCAATAACATGCAAGTAACTGTTTCTCAAAAGGTGTATAACGCTCACCAGCATCAGGTAACTTTTTGGTCCAGAAACCTAACGGTACTCTACTCTTGCCTTGTTTCTGCCACAAACTCCAATTCGCATAAAGGCCTTGTACAGACACATTCAAATCCACATCACCATCACATACAGGCCATAAATCCAGAGCATGCTGAATTGCTTCTTTTGCCAGACTGAACGCATCTTGCTGTGGTTTACCCCATTCAAATGCATTCTTTTTACGAGTAACCTGATACAAAGGGGCCAATATTTGACTCAAATGAGGAATATGCTGGCGCCAAAATCCAAACAAACCAATGAAGCTTTGGGCTTCTTTCCTATTTCTCGGAACTGCAAAATCAAGAATTTTCTGTTTAACCTGAGGGATCACTTCTCGGTGCCCTTCATGCCAATTAATACCCAAAAATTTCACAGCCTGGGACGGACCTTGTAATTTATCCGGGTTGATTTCCCAACCTTTCTCACGCAAGCACTCAATGACTCTATCCAATTGGGTCTGAACTTCCTCTTGTGATTCACCTTGGATCAAAATATCATCAATATAGTGACATATCTGAATTTGTGGATGAACTGGTACCTCAGCCAGATGCTCTGCCACCAGCCGGTGACATATCGTAGGACTATGCACATAGCCCTGAGGAAGACTTCTAAACGTCATCTGACGCCCGTTCCACGTAAAACTGAATTGTTCCTGACACTCAGGGGCAATCGGAATCGAAAAGAAAGCATTAGCAATATCAATGGACGCATACCATGTACCTGGATGTTTCTGGATTCTTTCAATTAGGGTAATAACATCCGGTACTGCAACAGTCAAAGAGGGTGTGTGTCTATTCAATTCTCGATAATCGACAGTCATGCGCCAAGACTTATCACTCTTACGTACAGGCCAAACAGGATTATTCCAAGCAGAAGTAACTGGGGTTATAACTCCTGCATCCACCAACTCCTGAATAGTGGTACTAATCTCTTCATGACCACCTGGAATACGATACTGCTTCTGACGAACCACTTTTGTCGCCTGGGGAACTTTTATGGGGGGCATTCTTAAACGACCAACCCGTACAGGCCTGGACGATATATAATGTTTAGTTCCAAATTGGTAACATCCATCATCTAAGTGCAAAGTCATTCCTTTCAAAATATCAATTCCAATTATGAATTCTAAGAGTGGCACCACTAATACAGAGTATTCTTTTCTAGGAATTCTACCTATTCTCATTTCAAGTAAGGTTTGAACTGCGGGAGTTTCCTTTCCACCTAATCCGGTAATTGTAAAAGGCTGACCTTTAAACTTCTTTGATTTTCCATGAATAATAGTGGCCTCCGCTCCTGTATCTACCAATGCTCGGGCCCTTTGGATATTACGATGTCTCCAATAAATATCAATATCTACATAGGGTCTATTATCTCTGTGAGCCCATCTGTGTACTGGAGCTTGACCTATTTCCTAGTCCTTTTTATTGTGTTCTGTGTACCACGATAAATCAGGATAAAGACTCTCACGGTTCCTAGGTATCGATACCTCCTGTTCATATCCATCTCCATTACGAAATGGATTACTGTTCCCTGCATTGTACTGCGGGTTTCGATCGGCCAATATGTGTCGATCCTCTCTCCTTCTCAACTCAGGGGATTGATCCCTATCATCTCTACGTCTGCTGTTAACATAATCATCTCTCCCCCTCTCTCTTTCCCCCTCTCTCTCCCTGTCTCTCTCACGACGGGGGGACAAATCACGCGCATAACGTCGATCATCACGACGATCAGAGCGCCCACGGCGGTCGTCATCACCGCTACCGTCAGAAAAACCACGATCACACTCAGTTGTCCGAACACGCCGGGCACCCTCCTTTCGATCCAAGCCACGTTTGCGAAACATTTCCCACAAACGAGAAGTAGTCTCACCATCAATGTCCTCCTTCTGCACACCATCAGCCATAAGAGCAAAAAACATATCACGTCTAGTAAATTTATTGTCACCAGGAGTACGAGTGTCAGGCCGGGACTGCCGTTCAGGTTTAAACCACTCACCCAATTCACCGAGTTGGCGTACCGATTCCAGCACCACAGATAACATGTTACCAGTCTGATTAATCAATAAAGTCATCATGACCTGCTTATAAGCAACAGGGGAAGAACGAATAATACGATTCCGCACAGAAGATGTCAAGAAACCATCAAGCAACCGGTCAGCAGTATTCAGAAAAATTGCCGTTTTCATCACCTCCTCTTTGAGACGTTGCGCAGCATCGCGCAAAGTATACCACGGTTTGTCATTCAGAGGCCAGTCAGACTCAGTAGGATATTTTTGATTACAACCCTCAGTCGCCAATTGAAGCAAAGAAATTTGACCACCACCATTAAAGTTACGAAAATGATCCTGTACAGTAGAATCCGAACTCAAGGAACAAAACTTCAAACAATAACCAGCATCCAACATAATGCCAGCAGCGCCCAGTTCATAAAGGCGCACCCTCCATGTGAGCAAGGGCTCACCAACTCGCTGCCGAAATCGCTGCAAAATATCACTAATTTCTTTTTGAGTAAAATCCTCCAAAGAGTCTAAAGCAATACCATTCGGAGCACCGGGAGCCTGCTGCACCTTCCGTCGAAAAACTGGATGCGCCGAGACCGCGGGATGAGCATCACAAGGAGCTCGACCAGTACATGTAGAGGAACAATCAGTGGAAGAAGCATCGACCCCGCTCGAAGGACGAGCGCAATCACGGGGTGCACCATCAGAGGCGCAAGAAGCAGATTTACAAGCACGGCCGGAGCGAGAGGACTCGCGCTTGGCAGACTCCTCACCCGAGGAAGGAGAATCACTCGAGTTCCAGATATTACCATCCCATTCATCAGGATTCCAATCCAGTCCGGCTTTCGCCACGACCAGACGCACCTTTCGCGTCGAAACCCGACCACGCCGATTCTTGTATTTATAACGAGCAATTCGCACAGCCGCCCTCTCGGCAATAGTTTGGTACGTCTCAAGTTTATCAGCAAGCAACTTATTTTGACACCGCAACAAAGTATGAGCATTCTGAATCTCAACAAAGTTCGCTTCCAAATCCTTATGCAAGTTCTGCAACTTCAACAACCTCTCATGGAGAATCCTGTACGCAGACAGAACAATACAACCTCTGCGCCCCAAAACGGGAAGCTCATCACCCTTAGATACCGGCGCCTTCTGTAAACAAGTAATCACATTAGCCGGCTCCGCCAGCTCCAAAAAAGAATTCCAATTCTCACTCAAACCAGTAGAATCAGCCCACTCACGGGCTAAGGCTTCATAAGGCGTTGAATCCCAGCCGGGAATATCAACGGGCAACTTAAAAGTAGATTTCGTCTTTCTAGAAAACATCTTTGAAAAGAAAGAAAAAGAAAAAAAAAGAAAAAGAAGAAAGAAAAAAGAAAACTACACGCAGGTATATACAAATAATATAGAAACAAAACCACGCACGCGCCGAAGGCAAACACGATACAACCACAACGCACACAGGTTTCGTAAACGGTTCGTGACGCCAAATGTTCTGCTTGGGTTTTCGGATCAGATAGAACCCGCTCATCAGAGCCTCACTAACCCAGCCAGAACGTTACCCCCTCCCTAGAACCTATTTACAATCCTACAACCACATATATCTATCACCTAAGGACAGGGGATTCCTACTATGCATACCAAGATCTCACAATCGGCGGCCTCGCGATCCCATACGGATCCAGACCTTTCTGCCCATAAGACAGTATCACAAGTGGCGGCCTCGCGGTCCCATACGAACCCAGACCTCTCTGCCCATACGACAGTATCACAAGTGGCGGCCTCGCGGTCCCATACGAACCCAGACCTCTCTGCCCATACGACAGTAACAGCACAATCGGCGGCCTCGCGATCCCCTACGAATCCAGACCTCTCTGCCCATACGACAGTATCACAAGTGGCGGCCTCGCGGTCCCATACGAACCCAGACCTCTCTGCCCATATGACAGTATCAGCACAATCGGCGGCCTCGCGATCCCCTACGAATCCAGACCTCTCTGCCCATACGACAGTATCAGCACAATCGGCGGCCTCGCGATCCCCTACGAATCCAGACCTCTCTACCTAGACGGCAGTCTCATACGACAGTTCATCCTATGATCACCATAACATACAAAAAGGGAATCAGTCTCACTATTCATCAGATCACACAAGGATTGCCAGTTTGAGCATAGCCTGTTCTCAGGTTCGAGGGGCTCCTCTTTCCCTTATTCAGTTACCACTTACCTGATCAGGGTTAACATCTGTTCATGTAGCCGCAGCTGACTAGAAGAATAGGCTACCCTCTTATACAAGAACACGCAGCACATGTTGGTTCACTACAAACTGGATACTTTATTACTCATTACATACACAATCACATAACATTACGATATAACACATAACCTGCAAAGAAAAGTGAAAGATTAAGTTGTACACTCTAATAAGAAAGGGTCGACATCACCTTAGTGGTATGTAGCCTGCACTCAGTGGTCATCTAGGCTCCCCTCTCGTCTGTGCCTCGGCTCGCCTGGAATCACCCTTCTCCGAGTCACTGGGACCTCTTCCTTATCGGCTACTCTCTCCTCTCTGGCTATTCTGTTAGGAAAGCATCTGTCTCTCGGTTCTTCTCCGCCTTCAAGATGGCGTCTGTCTTCCCTGGAATAAGTAGTAGCTTTACTGCTAACGGCTAGATGCCGCCTACGGACTGAACATGTAACTGCCTCAGACTTTCACTAATATAGAGGTGCATTTCCTCATGGAAAATTCCGGCCCGTAACCTGCCGCCCACCAAATTCTTGTACCTCCCCGTACCAAGGACACGTTCCCAGCCGGCCGGCCTGATGTAGTGTCTTCGGCATGAAGAAAAATACAATCCTTCGATAAGGGCCGGCCTGAACCGGTTCTCTCCAAGCGAATAACACCTCATAACTAAAACATTACTCTTGACCTAGAAGAATCCCAAGCTGCCGGAGCAGAAAGAAAGATGGAGTCTCTCCCGTTTGAGGCCTACCAGGCCTGAATTCAGCACAGCTCCATGAAATACCCTCACTACAGGACAGGTTATCCCTAATACTAACAAATCTATCCCCTAGGCTATGTGTGCAAGCCCTGATCTATGGGGAAGAGCACAGAATCATGTCGAAGTGCCTAGTAAATAGGCTCCATTCACTACTCTAACCCTTAGGCTTGAATGGTAAGAGACTGAAGTCACATTCAATCACTTGTTAACACAAGAAGGCCGGGAAAATCGAGCAGAACATTTCACCCTTGACTTCAGTCTATTATACATTCATTAAACAGAACTAATATCTGTGGAAGAATAATATGAAACAAGACTAACTGACCTATGTCTAGTACCAGGTGTGCAGAATTGAAGTAGTGAAGGAATACACTGAATAAAGCAACAGATAGAAATCAAAATGCCGATAGCAATCAGAATACCTCCTAATATTTGATGTAACAAATGCAAATCAGGTAACCAATTAAAGAGCCAGTCAAACCAGCCCTGGTCAATGTGTTTTCTAACTTCTTCTGTCAAGTCATGTAATTTGTGAACCTGAATGGATTTTGTATGATCCGACAAGTTAAAACAACAAAGACCCTCAAAATCAGAACAATCGTGTCCATGTTTAAGCAAAAGATAATCAATGGCCGCTCGATTTTGTAAGATAGCCCTTCGTTCACCCTGGGCGTCTAATAGCATGTCAGACAGGATTGTAGAAGTATGATTGATGGATTTTACCATCCAGCAGGCCATTTTCCCAATAGATTTGGCATTATAAACTGCCAAAGCAGGAACACCAACAATTGAAACAGCCAGGCTAAGGTATTCAGACTTGGAATATAAATGTAAAGATGAGTCACAATCCTCCGGTAACCTCACTGTATCTCGGATCACACGAGAGTTGGCATTTGGATGTGACGAGAACATGAGTAAGCTCAGTCTAGTAATGGCACAAGGGCCTCCAGAAATATTTGCGGGGAAAATATAGCCAGGAAGTATTACCACATGAGAAAAGCCATCCGGCAGGTAATAACATCGTGCGATAGTGACTGGGGGTAACTACCATACTCTTGCAAGTCATGTTATTCTGAACAGAAGTACATGTTTTCGGTGTCCTTTGAAAGCACAAAGTTCGTTCATGAGCGGTGAATAAAGTGGCACCTTTCAATTTTAAACGCATACATTCAGAAATCGCACTAGGATCATAGGTAAGGAAAAAACATAAATCACCTTGTGTGATATTATAGGTAACTATTTGGGACTGGACAGGCGGTATCGGGTCTGACAGTACAGTACACAAGGGGCAATACTCATGGGCAGCGAAATCGCCCAGAAGAACATTGGCCGTTAGCAACGTTGGGGCAGTGCCTTTTGTGATCTCACCGCTGAACACAGGCATTATTAGCAATTGAGCCACTCGGTCAGTTTTATGTATCAGTAAGTCAACCTCACTGCTATTCAGCAGGAGCACCTTAATCTCTCCCTGATAATCACTATCAATGATTCCTCCAAGCACCTGAATGCCTTTTACAGCCAGCCCCGATCTAGGGGCAATTAATCCGAAATTTCCAGGTGGTATCTGAACACCAACACCTGTTTCAATGATGACTCGATCTTTACTTTTTATAATGGTGTCATCCATGGCATGCAAGTCTAAACCTGCCGACCCTGGGGTCGCTCTGCATGGAGCCAAAGCTCCGGGAGTAATCTCCCAGTACATCACAGTCTCTCTGATCTCATTGGGTTTAGCATCAACATTCGGAGGAAACAAACGCATAAGTGGGGATTCAGCATTTAGAAAAGGACGGTTATTCAAAATCAATAGCGCTTGAGGCAAAAAATCTCGCCAATTCTTATACTTGTTATCTGTTAATTTGCGCAGTTGGTCTTTTAGCAGGCCATTCAACCTCTCCACAAGACCCGAGGCCTGTGGATAATATGGTATATGAAACACCCATTCAATATTGTTTTCCACACAGAATTCCTGTACCAATCTTCCACGAAAATGGGATGCATTATCAGATTGAATTTGGAATGGCACACCATAATACATCATAATCAATTCCAATGTTTTAATAGTATTCAATTGGGTAGCTTGCTTACAGGGAAGGGCCACCAACAGGCCACTGTATGTATCAACAATGGTGCAAACATATTGACAATTCCTACTCATAGGAAGTGGGCCAATGTAATCAATCTGCCAAATTTGAGCGGGCAATTTCCCGCGATGTAAATGACCTTTAACAATTTGGGGCACTTTGCGCTGCCTGATATGCTGACAAATGGGACAATGTAGAATAACATTTTTAATTAAATCTAGGGGAATATAAATTCCTCGATCAGCAGCCCACCTGCTAGTGGCTTTCTCTCCAAAGTGTCCTGCTTTCTGGTGGGCCCATTTCGCCAATCCCGCAATATCAGAATCTTGCGTGTCCACCACTGCCTCAGCAATTTTAGATTTCTCATCTGCAATGTTATGAAAGAATTTGTCAAGAGAGTCTATCGGGGTATGAGCATCCACATGGAAGATTGTAACAGTACTCTGTGGGAGCATTTCCCAAATCTCCTGCCATAATTCTTTTCCCCACAATTCTTTGGAATGGATTTTCCAACTATGGGAATGCCAAGTCGGTAACCAAACTGCCAGTCCATTGGCAGTAGACCAAGAATCGGTAAAAATATGACATGTGCCAGGTAACTCTTGTTTCAGAACTTGATAAACAGCATAGAGTTCAGCAAATTGACTGCTCTTACCCTCACCAGTTGTACTCAGCAATTTTTGTGTGATCGGATTATAGGACACTGCCTTCCAATGCCGTTTCGTCCCTATGAACCTTGCTGAACCATCCGTAAACCAGACATGGTTTCTGTCCTCTGCGGACAAATCATCAAAAGGTTTACCCCACTTAACAGGAGACTCCTGTACTAAAGGTACGGAACATTCACTCTCAGTTTCAGTTGATGGCGCCCGTGCCACCTGCTCATGCAAAGATGCAACTCCTTTTTGTCCCACACGTGCCCTGTCTTGTATATACCATTTCCATTTAATCACACTCGCCTCTTGAGCGTGTCCAATCCGGTGAGTTTTCGGCGAACTCATAACCCACTGCATGATAGGAATTTCAGGTCGCAAAACTATATCATGTCCCAAAGTCAATTGCTCGGTATCCACCAGAGCCCAATAACATGCAAGTAACTGTTTCTCAAAAGGTGTATAACGCTCACCAGCATCAGGTAACTTTTTGGTCCAGAAACCTAACGATACTCTACTCTTGCCTTGTTTCTGCCACAAACTCCAATTCGCATAAAGGCCTTGTACAGACACATTCAAATCCACATCACCATCACATACAGGCCATAAATCCAGAGCATGCTGAATTGCTTCTTTTGCCAGACTGAACGCATCTTGCTGTGGTTTACCCCATTCAAATGCATTCTTTTTACGAGTAACCTGATACAAAGGGGCCAATATTTGACTCAAATGAGGAATATGCTGGCGCCAAAATCCAAACAAACCAATGAAGCTTTGGGCTTCTTTCCTATTTCTCGGAACTGCAAAATCAAGAATTTTCTGTTTAACCTGAGGGATCACTTCTCGGTGCCCTTCATGCCAATTAATACCCAAAAATTTCACAGCCTGGGACGGACCTTGTAATTTATCCGGGTTGATTTCCCAACCTTTCTCACGCAAGCACTCAATGACTCTATCCAATTGGGTCTGAACTTCCTCTTGTGATTCACCTTGGATCAAAATATCATCAATATAGTGACATATCTGAATTTGTGGATGAACTGGTACCTCAGCCAGATGCTCTGCCACCAGCCGGTGACATATCGTAGGACTATGCACATAGCCCTGAGGAAGACTTCTAAACGTCATCTGACGCCCGTTCCACGTAAAACTGAATTGTTCCTGACACTCAGGGGCAATCGGAATCGAAAAGAAAGCATTAGCAATATCAATGGACGCATACCATGTACCTGGATGTTTCTGGATTCTTTCAATTAGGGTAATAACATCCGGTACTGCAACAGTCAAAGAGGGTGTGTGTCTATTCAATTCTCGATAATCGACAGTCATGCGCCAAGAATTATCACTCTTACGTACAGGCCAAACAGGATTATTCCAAGCAGAAGTAACTGGGGTTATAACTCCTGCATCCACCAACTCCTGAATAGTGGTACTAATCTCTTCATGACCACCTGGAATACGATACTGCTTCTGACGAACCACTTTTGTCGCCTGGGGAACTTTTATGGGGGGCATTCTTAAACGACCAACCCGTACAGGCCTGGACGATATATAATGTTTAGTTCCAAATTGGTAACATCCATCATCTAAGTGCAAAGTCATTCCTTTCAAAATATCAATTCCAATTATGAATTCTAAGAGTGGCACCACTAATACAGAGTATTCTTTTCTAGGAATTCTACCTATTCTCATTTCAAGTAAGGTTTGAACTGCGGGAGTTTCCTTTCCACCTAATCCGGTAATTGTAAAAGGCTGACCTTTAAACTTCTTTGATTTTCCATGAATAATAGTGGCCTCCGCTCCTGTATCTACCAATGCTCGGGCCCTTTGGATATTACGATGTCTCCAATAAATATCAATATCTACATAGGGTCTATTATCTCTGTGAGCCCATCTGTGTACTGGAGCTTGACCTATTTCCTAGTCCTTTTTATTGTGTTCTGTGTACCACGATAAATCAGGATAAAGACTCTCACGGTTCCTAGGTATCGATACCTCCTGTTCATATCCATCTCCATTACGAAATGGATTACTGTTCCCTGCATTGTACTGCGGGTTTCGATCGGCCAATATGTGTCGATCCTCTCTCCTTCTCAACTCAGGGGATTGATCCCTATCATCTCTACGTCTGCTGTTAACATAATCATCTCTCCCCCTCTCTCTTTCCCCCTCTCTCTCCCTGTCTCTCTCACGACGGGGGGACAAATCACGCGCATAACGTCGATCATCACGACGATCAGAGCGCCCACGGCGGTCGTCATCACCGCTACCGTCAGAAAAACCACGATCACACTCAGTTGTCCGAACACGCCGGGCACCCTCCTTTCGATCCAAGCCACGTTTGCGAAACATTTCCCACAAACGAGAAGTAGTCTCACCATCAATGTCCTCCTTCCGCACACCATCAGCCATAAGAGCAAAAAACATATCACGTCTAGTAAATTTATTGTCACCAGGAGTACGAGTGTCAGGCCGGGACTGCCGTTCAGGTTTAAACCACTCACCCAATTCACCGAGTTGGCGTACCGATTCCAGCACCACAGATAACATGTTACCAGTCTGATTAATCAATAAAGTCATCATGACCTGCTTATAAGCAACAGGGGAAGAACGAATAATACGATTCCGCACAGAAGATGTCAAGAAACCATCAAGCAACCGGTCAGCAGTATTCAGAAAAATTGCCGTTTTCATCACCTCCTCTTTGAGACGTTGCGCAGCATCGCGCAAAGTATACCACGGTTTGTCATTCAGAGGCCAGTCAGTCTCAGTAGGATATTTTTGATTACAACCCTCAGTCGCCAATTGAAGCAAAGAAATTTGACCACCACCATTAAAGTTACGAAAATGATCCTGTACAGTAGAATCCGAACTCAAGGAACAAAACTTCAAACAATCACCAGCATCCAACATAATGCCAGCAGCGCCCAGTTCATAAAGGCGCACCCTCCATGTGAGCAAGGGCTCACCAACTCGCTGCCGAAATCGCTGCAAAATATCACTAATTTCTTTTTGAGTAAAATCCTCCAAAGAGTCTAAAGCAATACCATTCGGAGCACCGGGAGCCTGCTGCACCTTCCGTCGAAAAACTGGATGCGCCGAGACCGCGGGATGAGCATCACAAGGAGCTCGACCAGTACATGTAGAGGAACAATCAGTGGAAGAAGCATCGACCCCGCTCGAAGGACGAGCGCAATCACGGGGTGCACCATCAGAGGCGCAAGAAGCAGATTTACAAGCACGGCCGGAGCGAGAGGACTCGCGCTTGGCAGACTCCTCACCCGAGGAAGGAGAATCACTCGAGTTCCAGATATTACCATCCCATTCATCAGGATTCCAATCCAGTCCGGCTTTCGCCACGACCAGACGCACCTTTCGCGTCGAAACCCGACCACGCCGATTCTTGTATTTATAACGAGCAATTCGCACAGCCGCCCTCTCGGCAATAGTTTGGTACGTCTCAAGTTTATCAGCAAGCAACTTATTTTGACACCGCAACAAAGTATGAGCATTCTGAATCTCAACAAAGTTCGCTTCCAAATCCTTATGCAAGTTCTGCAACTTCAACAACCTCTCATGGAGAATCCTGTACGCAGACAGAACAATACAACCTCTGCGCCCCAAAACGGGAAGCTCATCACCCTTAGATACCGGCGCCTTCTGTAAACAAGTAATCACATTAGCCGGCTCCGCCAGCTCCAAAAAAGAATTCCAATTCTCACTCAAACCAGTAGAATCAGCCCACTCACGGGCTAAGGCTTCATAAGGCGTTGAATCCCAGCCGGGAATATCAACGGGCAACTTAAAAGTAGATTTCGTCTTTCTAGAAAACATCTTTGAAAAGAAAGAAAAAGAAAAAAAAAGAAAAAGAAGAAAGAAAAAAGAAAACTACACGCAGGTATATACAAATAATGTAGAAACAAAACCACGCACGCGCCGAAGGCAAACAAGATACAACCACAACGCACACAGGTTTCGTAAACGGTTCGTGACGCCAAATGTTCTGCTTGGGTTTTCGGATCAGATAGAACCCGCTCATCAGAGCCTCACTAACCCAGCCAGAACGTTACCCCCTCCCTAGAACCTATTTACAATCCTACAACCACATATATCTATCACCTAAGGACAGGGGATTCCTACTATGCATACCAAGATCTCACAATCGGCGGCCTCGCGATCCCATACGGATCCAGACCTTTCTGCCCATACGACAGTATCACAAGTGGCGGCCTCGCGGTCCCATACGAACCCAGACCTCTCTGCCCATACGACAGTATCACAAGTGGCGGCCTCGCGGTCCCATACGAACCCAGACCTCTCTGCCCATACGACAGTAACAGCACAATCGGCGGCCTCGCGATCCCCTACGAATCCAGACCTCTCTGCCCATACGACAGTATCACAAGTGGCGGCCTCGCGGTCCCATACGAACCCAGACCTCTCTGCCCATACGACAGTATCAGCACAATCGGCGGCCTCGCGATCCCCTACGAATCCAGACCTCTCTGCCCATACGACAGTATCACAAGTGGCGGCCTCGCGGTCCCATACGAACCCAGACCTCTCTGCCCATATGACAGTATCAGCACAATCGGCGGCCTCGCGATCCCCTACGAATCCAGACCTCTCTGCCCATACGACAGTATCAGCACAATCGGCGGCCTCGCGATCCCCTACGAATCCAGACCTCTCTGCCCATACGACAGTATCACAAGTGGCGGCCTCGCGGTCCCATACGAACCCAGACCTCTCTGCCCATATGACAGTATCAGCACAATCGGCGGCCTCGCGATCCCCTACGAATCCAGACCTCTCTACCTAGACGGCAGTCTCATACGACAGTTCATCCTATGATCACCATAACATACAAAAAGGGAATCAGTCTCACTATTCATCAGATCACACAAGGATTGCCAGTTCGAGCATAGCCTGTTCTCAGGTTCGAGGGGCTCCTCTTTCCCTTATTCAGTTACCACTTACCTGATCAGGGTTAACATCTGTTCATGTAGCCGCAGCTGACTAGAAGAATAGGCTACCCTCTTATACAAGAACACGCAGCACATGTTGGTTCACTACAAACTGGATACTTTATTACTCATTACATACGCAATCACATAACATTACGATATAACACATAACCTGCAAAGAAAAGTGAAAGATTAAGTTGTACACTCTAATAAGAAAGGGTCGACATCACCTTAGTGGTATGTAGCCTGCACTCAGTGGTCATCTAGGCTCCCCTCTCGTCTGTGCCTCGGCTCGCCTGGAATCACCCTTCTCCGAGTCACTGGGACCTCTTCCTTATCGGCTACTCTCTCCTCTCTGGCTATTCTGTTAGGAAAGCATCTGTCTCTCGGTTCTTCTCCGCCTTCAAGATGGCGTCTGTCTTCCCTGGAATAAGTAGTAGCTTTACTGCTAACGGCTAGATGCCGCCTACGGACTGAACATGTAACTGCCTCAGACTTTCACTAATATAGAGGTGCATTTCCTCATGGAAAATTCCGGCCCGTAACCTGCCGCCCACCAAATTCTTGTACCTCCCCGTACCAAGGACACGTTCCCAGCCGGCCGGCCTGATGTAGTGTCTTCGGCATGAAGAAAAATACAATCCTTCGATAAGGGCCGGCCTGAACCGGTTCTCTCCAAGCGAATAACACCTCATAACTAAAACATTACTCTTGACCTAGAAGAATCCCAAGCTGCCGGAGCAGAAAGAAAGATGGAGTCTCTCCCGTTTGAGGCCTACCAGGCCGTAATTCAGCACAGCTCCATGAAATACCCTCACTACAGGACAGGTTATCCCTAATACTAACAAATCTATCCCCTAGGCTATGTGTGCAAGCCCTGATCTATGGGGAAGAGCACAGAATCATGTCGAAGTGCCTAGTAAATAGGCTCCATTCACTACTCTAACCCTTAGGCTTGAATGGTAAGAGACTGAAGTCACATTCAATCACTTGTTAACACAAGAAGGCCGGTAAAATCGAGCAGAACACCCGGTTCTATGGCTCTAAAGCAGTTCTGCTGACCTGGTTCTCTGGCTCTAGAGCAGCTCTGCTGACCTGGTCCCTTGGCTCTAAAGCAGCTCTGCTGGCCTGGTTCTCTCCCTCTAAAGCAGCTCTGTTGACCTGGTTCTCTCGCTCTAAAGCAGCTCTACTGACCTGGTTCTCTGGCTCTAGAGCAGTTCTGCTGATCTGGTCCTCTGGCTCTAAAGCAGTTCTGCTGACCTGGTTCTCTCCCTCTAAAGCAGCTCTGCTGACCTGGTGTCTCTGGCTCTACAGCAGCTCTGCTGACCTGGTTCTTGGCCGCTAGAGCAGCTCTGCTGACCTGGGTCTCTGGCTCTAGAGCAGCTCTGCTGACCTGCTTCTTAGGCTCTAGAGCAGCTCTGCTGACCTGGTTCTCTGGCTCTACAACGGCTCTGCTGACCTGGTTTCTCTGGCTCTACAGCAGGTCTGCTGACCTGGTTCTCTGCACTCACGATGCATGTACCCGACTTCGCCAAAATATATTTAAAAATAATATAAGTTTATTATAAGTACAAATATATTATTTTTAGGAATATCTTAGATAATCTCTTGCCCTAATATGTATATTAAAGACACATACATATCATTTTGGAACATAAAATTATTTTGTTTGCGAGAGTCGCGCACCCAGCACGCCCCAGCATGTATATGACATCACGCGGGACCCGCCACCGCGCAAGCATCTCGTACTGTAATGCGCATGTGTCATGAATGCACGGGAGCAGGAGCCGCGGACTGGTCGCATACCAATCGCGCACATCATGTAATATTAAATGTATATGATGTAACTGAAAAACACGCAGCCGTCACACATCTTACGCAGATCCTTCACAACTTTTCTAAAATGGCGGCTAGAATCCGCGCACCCACCGTGATGTGAACGCTAAAGAAAATAGTATAAATATATTTAAAAAAATGAAAACAATAATCAATATTTCAATGTTTTAGAAAAAATGTATTTGCAATTTTCTGAAAAATATATAATGTTATTTAATGAATGAAATATTTATAAATAAACAGTTAAAAAAACTGTGGAAAATCAGCACAAAACAAATAGGTATAACTACTATCACACTTAAAAATTAGCATTTAAAAAACCTTTGAAATTCACTGAAAAAACCCATAGGTTTCAGAGACATTATAGTTAGAAATCAGCATTTAAAAAAGCTTTGAAATTCACTGAAAAAAACCATAGGTTTCAGAGACATTATAGTTAGAAATTAGCATTTAAAAAACCTTAGAAATTCACAGAAAAAAACATTGGTTTCAGGGGTGTTATAGTTAGCTGGCCATTTCACTCGTTCAAAACCATAGAAATTCCTCCGTTATAGTTAGTTCTGCTAACTATAACTCACGCGCCCGCAATGCACTGCTGATGATGTCACATATTGCATCATCAATGACATGGTCAGTGACATCACTGATGACATAGCTGATGACATCTCAAATGACATCACGGATGACATCACTGATGATATCATCCACATGACAATGTGATACACCTCATCTTACGTTAGTATAACCTTTCATCACTCACTGTAAAATACAGCGTACCATATTTGAAACCATTGACACACCAATACCAGTTACTACATACCCACTCACTGATTCCTAAGTGTGCACACACAACTCCCTATTCAAAAACAGAATCATTTATACATGCAGTCACTAATTAATAGAACACTATCAAATGCACTTATACACATATATAGACATGACACATCAGCAGTCATCTTAGTCGGTTATGCAGTCATCCTACTCACTCATGAAAAAAATCAATCACACTCACATTTACTCACTTACACAATTATCCAACAACACCTCATTTATTCAAACACTTCGGGGCAGATTTACAAGAAAGTGACGCATCTGTAGAGATGTGTCACTTTCCCTGTGCCAACATGCCAAATGCTTGCGTCACCGTGGATGCGCCGTATTTACAATACGGCGCACCATGGCGCAAGGATTGACAGATGCGTCAGAAATTAAGACGCCCTTCGTAAGGATTTTTGCCTAACTATCCATGCGTGGCGTAAGAAATTGGCCACGCCACAAACAAAGAGAGCTCTTGAGTCAGATTTCAGAATGCGCAGAGCATCCCGATGGTCACGGGTGCTCAGGTGTCTACAGATTGGTGTCAGCCATTTAGACCTTGCGATGTTATAGGCCAGGCAGGCAAACATAACGTGGGCAACACACTCCAACGGGGCTCTACAGCAAGGACAGCCTTCTATTGTCTGAACTGGTAGGCTCCTTTTCGTTGTGAATGCATGGACTGGAAGTGTACCAAGCCTAAATTGGATATACAATGCTCTGTTTCGTGGAACCTGGATTATATCCAGATAAGGCTCAAGTTTTCTGGTCTGCTTAGGGTTGAAGAATTCTTCCGTTAGCCTCCCCACGTTGGGCTTACTGAGTTCCTGGCTATCTGTCCGGTCCCAAAATGCGCGTTTAAGCTCTGTCTTGTTTGGGGGAGTTGACTATCCCACGATTCTTTGAGGTCTAGTTCTGTCATAGTTTTCCTAACATTTGCTATCCATTAAACTCTGTGATCCACATCTAGGCTCCTCACCTCAAATAATGCTGTGGCGTATTTTGTAAGTTCTGGAGTACGCCTTATGTGAGCCCAGAAGAGCAAAGGGCGCAGTTTGGTAATATCTCTGAACGATCGCCTGCCCATGTCGAAAATTAGAGCTGTTAATGGGACATTGCAGGGGAGCATCACCAAGTCCCTCAAGAATTTATACTCCCATTTACAGATGTCATCTACGTTGTCAAAACCCCACAACTATGCTCCGTACAGGGCTGAGCTGACTGCCTTAGCATCAAAGATGGTGAGGGCCAGGGCGACTGGCCTGCTGAATGAGGAGCGATGTTCTTTGCCTAGTGCCCTGACCACAAGTTTATGACTCATAAGCATCTTTGCTATGTGGGGCCTCCATAGCATTTTATCTGAGATTGAGACACCAAGATAATTGAAGGTGCTGACTCTCTACAGGAGGGCACCATTCAGTGTGAGGTTATTTCTAAAAGATTTGGGGGGGTTAAATGTCATAAGCTTTGTTTTCGAGGTATTGATGACCAACCCCAGAGAGTCGCAGAAAGATTGATACCGGTTTATTAATTTTTGTAGCCCGGCTGGGGTCTTTGACACTAACAATGTGTCATCAGCAAACTGGAGAGTCGGTACCTTTTCGCCCAGCAGGGCTGGAGCATCGGCTGGATCTTCTTGTAAATAGCTCACCACCCCGTTCACATATAAGGAGAACAGGGTGGGTAGCCAAAACGCAGCCCTAACGGGCCCCCCTCCCAACATGGATCTGTTCCGTCAGCTGGCCTTGGAACCCTCATCTCACCTGTGCATAATTGTCCTCGTTAAGACGGACTACTAAGTTGAGAATTAAAGAAGGGATACCCATATCTCTAAGGATCTGCCACAACATATTCCTGGGTACCAGGTCAAAAAGGCAGTCTTTAGGTCGATAAATACGAAATAAAGACTGCCCTTGCCAATCGACACAACTTTCCGGTATATAAGGAGAAGCCTAAAAACTGGATTGATCGTTTCAGTGTGGCCCTAAAGCCGGCCTGATATTGGGAAAGGACATCTTCCTCCTCTATCCAGGATTGGATTCTCTCCAGGAGCACCCTGCTGAACACCTTTTGCATTGCATCAATCAGACTGATCAGTCTATAATTTGAGGGGGTCCTCTCTGGCACCCTTTTCGTATATTGGGTCCACCTCCGCACCCTTCCAAGATTCTGGCACTGGGCACCTTCGGCTATAGCATTAATGAGGAGCCGAATATACTGTGACCAGTTTGTGAGGTCAGCAAGAAATAGGTCTTCGGGCAGACCATCTGGTCCTGGAGCTTTGGCAGGGACTATCTTATTTATCGCTGTTTCAATTTCAGCCAGGGAAAAGGGTTCATCAGCATTCTCTGCTGAAGGAATGTCTCGGGGTCAAATGACCCCTCCAGGCATGCAAACTCTGTGACCGAATACAAATTTCCAAAGTGGTCATACCACTCTTGGCTTGTGATGTGATTAGATAGTGAACCTAAGTCCCTATTGTTGCCCCTACTCACTAGGGTCCAGAATAGGTTAGTGTCTTTTGCAAGGCTAGTGTCCATTAAGTCCTGCCAGTGCAATTCATTCCATGTGATTTTTGCTGTGTACAGAGCAGCTCTGTAATACTTTCTTGCTGTCTTGACCAGAGGGTAGTTCTTGCTTCTAATTGCTAAAGCTAGAGCCTGCCTTTTAAGCCTGCATTCTTTTGTGTACCATGGGTGCAGATATTTTAAAGGCACGCATGGTTTGCTACGCTTGCTGGGTGCTTGAAAGTAGGAACTGAATTGTTCCATGGTACGTGAATGAATAGTAGGGACTACTACCCGGCCGCCTGGATCTGCAGCTGCAACCTGAAGCTCAGTAATGTTCGTGGTCAGGACTAGTCGAATACCCGCTATTTTAGAATCTTGCAAAGAGACCTTATGCCATTTTAAGAACCTTTTGCAATTAGAGGGGACAACCTCAGTGATAGAAACTGGAATCCGAGCAGTCTGGGTAGGATATGTTACATCCCACGGGGTCTTCATGTTCACGCAGAGGGGATTGTGGTCACTGTCAGTGGTGGTACCTACGACCATATCAATCATTTTTCCCCAGAGCCTTACGTCTATTAGAATGTAATCAATGTGTGAAGGACAGCTTACTCTGTTGAAAGTGTTTGCCCCCTGGGTGTCTGATGGAGTTCTGCCATTAGCTGCTCTCAGGTCAAATTCTATAGTAAATGCATTTAGTTGGATTGCTATCTGAGTCCATCTTTTGACTGGGGGTATGTTGAGGGAGGAGACCGCCCATTTTCTATCATCTTCCTCAACCCCCAGCATGTCCTCTGCGCTCAAAGGCTCGATTGTGCAATTAAAATCTCCTGCGACTACAATTTTAGCATGGGGGGAGCAACTGGCTAGAACTTGCTCCAGTGTCGTAACGATGGGCGATGGATTACCCCCCTTAGTCCCTCTAATATAGACATTGAACAAATCCGGAGTGCTCCCTCTCCTGGGTCCCCTAATGGTGAGCCTCAATATGTCAGGGCTCATAATTGGCTGCAAGATGGATCGGCAGCCCAAGGCAATGCTCACCCAGATGATCAATCCCGCTGAAGGGCACCCTCTCCCCATGGTGGTGAACAGAAGCAAGCAAAACCTGACTTATATAGTGGGACCAGACTCCAGGTCTCCTGAAAGATGCAGATATCGAATCCCTCCATGAGTTCATTCCAGTGGGGAATTAATAACTTGCTATTTAGCCCTGTCACATTCCAAGATATAATCTTCAACTGATGGGGATTTGGAACCAGGGCAGAGCTAGCATTTCTGTCTAAGGATATGTTGGCTGGGCGGCACAGTGGGGTGAGATGGTACGGTGGAAACTGGGGATATGAAAAGATCTACCTCCTGGGTTCTCAGGGCATCAGCAGAGGGGTTACTTAAGCCCTTCCTCCCTGGGTTACCCATTGATAGTTCGTCATCAATACAAGAGAATGGAATGTCATAGGGAGCACACTTGAAGTTTGGGGGGATTATATTTTGTTCCTGGTGTGGTTGGAATTTGTTTTGTAGTCAATCAATGGCTTCCAGGGATACCCCTCCCCTTGGGTTAGGAAGTGTCCTGCCCTCTGTAATAGATGGAAACCGCCTAAACTGTATGGGTGAGGTGCCGGGTGGGCAGGTGCGATACTCAAGTGTGAGAAGATTCTCAGCTAGTTATGCGTTAGACATAGTGTGTTCAATGCAGTCAAAGGGTTGGGCGGGGGACAAGCCTCTCCGGGCCATAATGATGTCCTCTCGTATCACTGAGCGGCAGCCCCTGACATGACGGATCCAATGTATGGCCTTGTTTTTTAGAGAATCTTCTCCTTCAGGGCCATTCATTGGGCCGATCCTAGGAACGTTAACCATGAAGATTTTTGGGGCATGCGGCAAGGATGGGGGACACGGATGGGGTCTCTGCTTGTGAATTTTCCCAGAGGTATGCGATGTCGATAGTAAACTGAGGGATCCAGCATGAGCAATGGGAGCCCGAGGGGGAGCTAGGGTAGAGTGTATTTAAGCAAGTTAATCTTTGGGTTGTGTTGGTGGTCAGTCTTAGAAGCTGGGGGGATATGGTTGGAAGGTGATACAAGAGGTAGAGAAAAGCTGCAGCCCAATATGCTCCTATCGTTGCTAGGCCGCCTGCTTGCCATGCTTGCCATGTTTAGTTGTTGGTCATGGGGATGCGAATAGTTCACATTCTGATCTCTGGCTCTAAAGAAGTTCTGCTGACCTGGTTCTCTCCCTCTAAAGCAGCTCTGCTGACTTGGTGTCTCTGGCTCTACAGCAGCTCTGCTGACCTGGTTCTTGGCCGCTAGAGCAGCTCTGCTGACCTGGGTCTCTGGCTCTAGAGCAGCTCTGCTGACCTGCTTCTTAGGCTCTAGAGCAGCTCTGCTGACCTGGTTTCTCTGGCTCTACAGCAGGTCTGCTGACCTGGTTCTCTGCACTCACGATGCATGTACCCGACTTCGCCAAAATATATTTAAAAATAATATGTTTATTATAAGTACAAATATATTATTTTTAGGAATATCTTAGATAATCTCTTGCCCTAATATGTATATTAAAGACACATACATATCATTTTGGAACATAAAATTATTTTGTTTGCGGGAGTCGCGCACCCAGCGCGCCCCAGCATGTATATGACATCACGCGGGACCCGCCACCGCGCAAGCATCTCGTACTGTAATGCGCATGTGTCACGAATGCACAGGAGCAGGAGCCGCGGACTGGTCGCATACCAATCGCGCACATCATGTAATATTAAATGTATATGATGTAACTGAAAAACACGCAGCCGTCGCACATCTTACCCAGATCCTTCACAACTTTTCTAAAATGGCGGCTAGAATCCGCGCACCCACCGTGATGTGAACGCTTTGAGTGCGCGACTCTGAAAAAAAATTTGATTTTTTTTTAAAAAAAAAATAGTATAAATATATTCAAAAAAATGAAAACAATAATCAATATTTCAATGTTTTAGAAAAAATGTATTTGCAATTTTCAGAAAAATATATAATGTTATTTAACGAATAAAATATTTATAAATAAACAGTTAAAAAAACTGTGGAAAATCAGCACAAAACAAATAGGTATAACTACTATCAAACTTAAAAATTAGCATTTAAAAAACCTTTGAAATTCACTGAAAAAAAACCATAGGTTTCAGAGACATTATAGTTAGAAATTAGCATTTAAAAAAGCTTTGAAATTCACTGAAAAAAACCATAGGTTTCAGAGACGTTCTAGTTAGAAATTAGCATTTAAAAAACCTTAGAAATTCACAGAAAAAAACATTGGTTTCAGGGGTGTTATAGTTAGCTGGCCATTTCACTTGTTCAAAACCATAGAAATTCCTCCGTTATAGTTAGTTCTGCTAACTATAACTCACGCGCCCGCAATGCACTGCTGATGATGTCACATATTGCATCATCAATGACATGGTCAGTGACATCACTGATGACATAACTGATGACATCTCAAATGACATCACGGATGACATCACTGATGACATCATACACATGACAATGTGATACACCTCATCTTACGTTAGTATAACCTTTCATCACTCACTGTAAAATACAGCGTACCATATTTGAAACCATTGACACACCAATACCAGTTACTACATACCCACTCACTGATTCCTAAGTGTGCACACACAACTCCCTATTCAAAAACAGAATCATTTATACCTGCAGTCACTAATTAATAGAGCACTATCAAATGCACTTATACACATATATAGACATTGACACATCAGCAGTCATCTTAGTCGGTTATGCAGTCATCCTACTCACTCATGAAAAAAATCAATCACACTCACATTTACTCACTTACACAATTATCCAACAACACCTCATTTATTCAAACACTTCGGGGCAGATTTACAAGAAAGTGACGCATCTGTAGAGATGTGTCACTTTCCCTGTGCCAACATGCCAAATGCTTGCGTCACCGTGGATGCGCCGTATTTACAATACGGCGCACCATGGCGCAAGGATTGACAGATGCGTCAGAAATTAAGACGCCCTTCGTAAGGCTTTTTGCCTAACTATCCATGCGTGGCGTAAGAAATTGGCCACGCCACAAACAAAGAGAGCTCTTGAGTCAGATTTCAGAATGCGCAGAGCATCCCGATGGTCGCGGGTGCTCAGGTGTCTACAGATTGGTGTCAGCCATTTAGACCTTGCGATGTTATAGGCCAGGCAGGCAAACATAACGTGGGCAACACACTCCAACGGGGCTCTACAGCAAGGACAGCCTTCTATTGTCTGAACTGGTAGGCTCCTTTTTGTTGTGAATGCATGGACTGGAAGTGTACCAAGCCTAAATTGGATATACAGTGCCCTGTTTCGTGGAACCTGGATTATATCCAGATAAGGCTCAAGTTTTATGGTCTGCTTAGGGTTGAAGAATTCTTCCGTTAGCCTCCCCACGTTGGGCTTACTGAGTTCCTGGCTATCTGTCCGGTCCCAAAATGCGCGTTTAAGCTCTGTCTTGTTTGGGGGAGTTGACTATCCCACGATTCTTTGAGGTCTAGTTCTGTCATAGTTTTCCTAACATTTGCTATCCATTAAACTCTGTGATCCACATCTAGGCTCCTCACCTCAAATAATGCTGTGGCGTATTTTGTAAGTTCTGGAGTACGCCTTATGTGAGCCCAGAAGAGCAAAGGGCGCAGTTTGGCAATATCTCTGAACGATCGCCTGCCCATGTCGAAAATTAGAGCTGTTAATGGGACATTGCAGGGGAGCATCACCAAGTCCCTCAAGAATTTATACTCCCATTTACAGATGTCGTCTACGTTGTCAAAACCCCACAACTATGCTCCGTTCAGGGCTGAGCTGACTGCCTTAGCATCATAGATGGTGAGGGCCAGGGCGACTGGCCTGCTGAATGAGGAGCGATGTTCTTTGCCTAGTGCCCTGACCACAAGTTTATGACTCATAAGCATCTTTGCTATGTGGGGCCTCCATAGCATTTTATCTGAGATTCAGACACCAAGATAATCGAAGGTGCTGACTCTCTACAGGAGGGCACCATTCAGTGTGAGGTTATTTCTAAAAGATTTGGGGGGGTTAAATGTCATAAGCTTTGTTTTAGAGGTATTGATGACCAACCCCAGAGAGTCGCAGAAAGATTGATACCGGTTTATTAATTTTTGTAGCCCGGCTGGGGTCTTTGACACTAACAAGGTGTCATCAGCAAACTGGAGAGTCGGTACCTTTTCGCCCAGCAGGGCTGGAGCATCGGCTGGATCTTCTTGTAAATAGCTCACCACCCCGTTCACATATAAGGAGAACAGGGTGGGTAGCCAAAACGCAGCCCTAACGGGCCCCCCTCCCAACATGGATCTGTTCCGTCAGCTGGCCTTGGAACCCTCATCTCACCTGTGCATAATTGTCCTCGTTAAGACGGACTACTAAGTTGAGAATTAAAGAAGGGATACCCATATCTCTAAGGATCTGCCACAACCTATTCCTGGGTACCAGGTCAAAAAGGCAGTCTTTAGGTCGATAAATACGAAATAAAGACTGCCCTTGCCAATCGACACAACTTTCCGGTATATAAGGAGAAGCCTAAAAACTGGATTGATCGTTTCAGTGTGGCCCTAAAGCCAGCCTGATATTGGGAAAGGACATCTTCCTCCTCTATCCAGGATTGGATTCTCTCCAGAAGCACCCTGCTGAACACCTTTTGCATTGCATCAATCAGACTGATCAGTCTATAATTTGAGGGGGTCCTCTCTGGCACCCTTTTCGTATATTGGGTCCACCTCCGCACACTTCCAAGATTCTGGCACTGGGCACCTTCGGCTATAGCATTAATGAGGAGCCGAATATACTGTGACCAGTTTGTGAGGTCAGCAAGAAATAGGTCTTCGGGCAGACCATCTGGTCCTGGAGCTTTGGCAGGGACTATCTTATTTATCGCTGTTTCAATTTCAGCCAGGGAAAAGGGTTCATCAGCATTCTCTGCTGAAGGAATGTCTCGGGGTCAAATGACCCCTCCAGGCATGCAAACTCTGTGACCGAATACAAATTTCCAAAGTGGTCATACCACTCTTGGCTTGTGATGTGATTAGATAGTGAACCTAAGTCCCTATTGTTGCCCCTACTCACTAGGCTCCAGAATAGGTTAGTGTCTTTTGCAAGGCTAGTGTCCATTAAGTCCTGCCAGTGCAATTCATTCCATGTGATTTTTGCTGTGTACAGAGCAGCTCTGTAATACTTTCTTGCTGTCTTGACCAGAGGGTAGTTCTTGCTTCTAATTGCTAAAGCTAGAGCCTGCCTTTTAAGCCTGCATTCTTTTGTGTACCATGGGTGCAGATATTTTAAAGGCACGCATGGTTTGCTACGCTTGCTGGGTGCTTGAAAGTAGGAACTGAATTGTTCCATGGTAGGTGAATGAATAGTAGGGACTACTACCCGGCCGCCTTGATCTGCAGCTGCAACCTGAAGCTCAGTAATGTTCGTGGTCAGGACTAGTCGAATACCCGCTATTTTAGAATCTTGCAAAGAGACCTTATGCCATTTTAAGAACCTTTTGCAATTATAGGGGACAACCTCAGTGATAGAAACTGGAATCCGAGCAGTCTGGGTAGGATATGTTACATCCCACGGGGTCTTCATGTTCACGCAGAGGGGATTGTGGTCACTGTCAGTGGTGGTACCTACGACCATATCAATCATTTTTCCCCAGAGCCTTACGTCTATTAGAATGTAATCAATGTGTGAAGGACAGCTTACTCTGTTGAAAGTGTTTGCCCCCTGGGTGTCTGATGGAGTTCTGCCATTAGCTGCTCTCAGGTCAAATTCTATAGTAAATGCATTTAGTTGGATTGCTATCTGAGTCCATATTTTGACTGGGGGTATGTTGAGGGAGGAGACCGCCCATTTTCTATCATCTTCCTCAACCCCCAGCATGTCCACTGCGCTCAAAGGCTCGATTGTGCAATTAAAATCTCCTGCGACTACAATTTTAGCATGGGGGAGCAACTGGCTAGAACTTGCTCCAGT
Organism: Triturus cristatus; assembly: GCF_964204655.1. NCBI lineage: Eukaryota > Metazoa > Chordata > Amphibia > Caudata > Salamandridae > Triturus > Triturus cristatus. The sequence continues at coordinate 745,245,108 of NC_140591.1, read as the reverse complement.
GTCGTAACGATGGGCGATGGATTACCCCCCTTAGTCCCTCTAATATAGACATTGAACAAATCCGGAGTGCCCCCTCTCCTGGGTCCCCTAATGGTGAGCCTCAATATGTCAGGGCTCATAATTGGCTGCAAGATGGATCGGCAGCCCAAGGCAATGCTCACCCAGATGATCAATCCCGCTGAAGGGCACCCTTTCCCCATGGTGGTGAACAGAAGCAAGCAAAACCTGACTTATATAGTGGGACCAGACTCCAGGTCTCCTGAAAGATGCAGATATCGAATCCCTCCATGAGTTCATTCCAGTGGGGAATTAATAACTTGCTATTTAGCCCTGCCACATTCCAAGATATAATCTGCAACTGATGGGGATTTGGAACCAGGGCAGAGCTAGCATTTCTGTCTAAGGATATGTTGGCTGGGCGGCACAGTGGGGTGAGATGGTACGGTGGAAACTGGGGATATGAAAAGATCTACCTCCTGGGTTCTCAGGGCATCAGCAGAGGGGTTACTTAAGCCCTTCCTCCCTGGGTTACCCATTGATAGTTCGTCATCAATACAAGAGAATGGAATGTCATAGGGAGCACACTTGAAGTTTGGGGGGATTATATTTTGTTCCTGGTGTGGTTGGAATTCGTTTTGTAGTCAATCAATGGCTTCCAGGGATACCCCTCCCCTTGGGTTAGGAAGTGTCCTGCCCTCTGTAATAGATGGAAACCGCCTAAACTGTATGGGTGAGGTGCCGGGTGGGCAGGTGCGATACTCAAGTGTGAGAAGATTCTCAGCTAGTTATGCGTTAGACATATAGTGTGTTCAATGCAGTCAAAGGGTTGGGCGGGGGACAAGCCTCTCCGGGCCATAATGATGTCCTCTCGTATCACTGAGCGGCAGCCCCTGACATGACGGATCCAATGTATGGCCTTGTTTTTTAGAGAATCTTCTCCTTCAGGGCCATTCATTGGGCCGATCCTAGGAACGTTAACCATGAAGATTTTTGGGGCATGCGGCAAGGATGGGGGACACGGATGGGGTCTCTGCTTGTGAATTTTCCCAGAGGTATGCGATGTCGATAGAAAACTGAGGGATCCAGCATGAGCAATGGGAGCCCGAGGGGGAGCTAGGGTAGAGTGTATTTAAGCAAGTTAATCTTTGGGTTGTGTTGGTGGTTAGTCTTAGAAGCTGGGGGGATATGGTTGGAAGGTGATACAAGAGGTAGAGAAAAGCTGCAGCCCAATATGCTCCTATCGTTGCTAGGCCGCCTGCTTGCCATGCTTGCCATGTTTAGTTGTTGGTCATGGGGATGCGAATGGTTCACATTCTGATCTCTGGCTCTAAAGCAGTTCTGCTGACCTGGTTCTCTCCCTCTAAAGCAGCTCTGCTGACCTGGTGTCTCTGGCTCTACAGCAGCTCTGCTGACCTGGTTCTTGGCCGCTAGAGCAGCTCTGCTGACCTGGGTCTCTGGCTCTAGAGCTGCTCTGCTGACCTGCTTCTTAGGCTCTAGAGCAGCTCTGCTGACCTGGTTCTCTGGCTCAACAACGGCTCTGCTGACCGGGTTTCTCTGGCTCTACAGCAGGTCTGCTGACCTGGTTCTCTGCACTCACGATGCATGTACCCGACTTCGCCAAAATATGTTTAAAAATAATATAAGTTTATTATAAGTACAAATATATTATTTTTAGGAATATCTTAGATAATCTCTTGCCCTAATATGTATATTAAAGACACATACATATCATTTTGGAACATAAAATTATTTTGTTTGCGGGAGTCGCACACCCAGCGCGCCCCAGCATGTATATGACATCACGCGGGACCCGCCACCGCGCAAGCATCTCGTACTGTAATGCGCATGTGTCACGAATGCACAGGAGCAGGAGCCGCGGACTGGTCGCATACCAATCGCGCACATCATGTAATATTAAATGTATATGATGTAACTGAAAAACACGCAGCCGTCGCACATCTTACGCAGATCCTTCACAACTTTTCTAAAATGGCGGCTAGAATCCGCGCACCCACCGTGATGTGAACGCTTTGAGTGCGCGACTCTGAAAAAAAAATTGGATTTTTTTTTTAAAGAAAATAGTATAAATATATTTAAAAAAATGAAAACAATAATCAATATTTCAATGTTTTAGAAAAAATGTAGTTGCAATTTTCAGAAAAATATATAATGTTATTTAACGAATAAAATATTTATAAATAAACAGTTAAAAAAACTGTGGAAAATCAGCACAAAACAAATAGGTATAACTACTATCACACTTAAAAATTAGCATTTAAAAAACCTTTGAAATTCACTGAAAAAAACCCATAGGTTTCAGAGACATTATAGTTAGAAATTAGCATTTAAAAAAGCTTTGAAATTCACTGAAAAAAACCATAGGTTTCAGAGACGTTATAGTTAGAAATTAGCATTTAAAAAACCTTAGAAATTCACAGAAAAAAACATTGGTTTCAGGGGTGTTATATTTAGCTGGCCATTTCACTCGTTCAAAACCATAGACATTCCTCCGTTATAGTTAGTTCTGCTAACTATAACTCACGCGCCCGCAATGCACTGCTGATGATGTCACATATTGCATCATCAATGACATGGTCAGTGACATCACTGATGACATAACTGATGACATCTCAAATGACATCACGGATGACATCACTGATGACATCATACACATGACAATGTGATACACCTCATCTTACGTTAGTATAACCTTTCATCACTCACTGTAAAATACAGCGTACCATATTTGAAACCATTGACACACCAATACCAGTTACTACATACCCACTCACTGATTCCTAAGTGTGCACACACAACTCCCTATTCAAAAACAGAATCATTTATACATGCAGTCACTAATTAATAGAGCACTATCAAATGCACTTATACACATATATAGACATTGACACATCAGCAGTCATCTTAGTCGGTTATGCAGTCATCCTACTCACTCATGAAAAAAATCAATCACACTCACATTTACTCACTTACACAATTATCCAACAACACCTCATTTATTCAAACACTTCGGGGCAGATTTACAAGAAAGTGACGCATCTGTAGAGATGTGTCACTTTCCCTGTGCCAACATGCCAAATGCTTGCGTCACCGTGGATGCGCCGTATTTACAATACGGCGCACCATGGCGCAAGGATTGACAGATGCGTCAGAAATTAAGACGCCCTTCGTAAGGCTTTTTGCCTAACTATCCATGCGTGGCGTAAGAAATTGGCCACGCCACAAACAAAGAGAGCTCTTGAGTCAGATTTCAGAATGCGCAGAGCATCCCGATGGTCGCGGGTGCTCAGGTGTCTACAGATTGGTGTCAGCCATTTAGACCTTGCGATGTTATAGGCCAGGCAGGCAAACATAACGTGGGCAACACACTCCAACGGGGCTCTACAGCAAGGACAGCCTTCTATTGTCTGAACTGGTAGGCTCCTTTTTGTTGTGAATGCATGGACTGGAAGTGTACCAAGCCTAAATTGGATATACAATGCCCTGTTTCGTGGAACCTGGATTATATCCAGATAAGGCTCAAGTTTTCTGGTCTGCTTAGGGTTGAAGAATTCTTCCGTTAGCCTCCCCACGTTGGGCTTACTGAGTTCCTGGCTATCTGTCCGGTCCCAAAATGCACGTTTAAGCTCTGTCTTGTTTGGGGGAGTTGACTATCCCACGATTCTTTGAGGTCTAGTTCTGTCATAGTTTTCCTAACATTTGCTATCCATTAAACTCTGTGATCCACATCTAGGCTCCTCACCTCAAATAATGCTGTGGCGTATTTTGTAAGTTCTGGAGTACGCCTTATGTGAGCCCAGAAGAGCAAAGGGCGCAGTTTGGCAATATCTCTGAATGATCGCCTGCCCATGTCGAAAATTAGAGCTGTTAATGGGACATTGCAGGGGAGCATCACCAAGTCCCTCAAGAATTTTTACTCCCATTTACAGATGTCGTCTACGTTGTCAAAACCCCACAACTATGCTCCGTTCAGGGCTGAGCTGACTGCCTTAGCATCATAGATGGTGAGGGCCAGGGCGACTGGCCTGCTGAATGAGGAGCGATGTTCTTTGCCTAGTGCCCTGACCACAAGTTTATGACTCATAAGCATCTTTGCTATGTGGGGCCTCCATAGCATTTTATCTGAGATTCAGACACCAAGATAATCGAAGGTGCTGACTCTCTACAGGAGGGCACCATTCAGTGTGAGGTTATTTCTAAAAGATTTGGGGGGGTTAAATGTCATAAGCTTTGTTTTAGAGGTATTGATGACCAACCCCAGAGAGTCGCAGAAAGATTGATACCGGTTTATTAATTTTTGTAGCCCGGCTGGGGTCTTTGACACTAACAAGGTGTCATCAGCAAACTGGAGAGTCGGTACCTTTTCGCCCAGCAGGGCTGGAGCATCGGCTGGATCTTCTTGTAAATAGCTCACCACCCCGTTCACATATAAGGAGAACAGGGTGGGTAGCCAAAACGCAGCCCTAACGGGCCCCCCTCCCAACATGGATCTGTTCCGTCAGCTGGCCTTGGAACCCTCATCTCACCTGTGCATAATTGTCCTCGTTAAGACGGACTACTAAGTTGAGAATTAAAGAAGGGATACCCATATCTCTAAGGATCTGCCACAACCTATTCCTGGGTACCAGGTCAAAAAGGCAGTCTTTAGGTCGATAAATACGAAATAAAGACTGCCCTTGCCAATCGACACAACTTTCCGGTATATAAGGAGAAGCCTAAAAACTGGATTGATCGTTTCAGTGTGGCCCTAAAGCCGGCCTGATATTGGGAAAGGACATCTTCCTCCTCTATCCAGGATTGGATTCTCTCCAGAAGCACCCTGCTGAACACCTTTTGCATTGCATCAATCAGACTGATCAGTCTATAATTTGAGGGGGTCCTCTCTGGCACCCTTTTCGTATATTGGGTCCACCTCCGCACCCTTCCAAGATTCTGGCACTGGGCACCTTCGGCTATAGCATTAATGAGGAGCCGAATATACTGTGACCAGTTTGTGAGGTCAGCAAGAAATAGGTCTTCGGGCAGACCATCTGGTCCTGGAGCTTTGGCAGGGACTATCTTATTTATCGCTGTTTCAATTTCAGCCAGGGAAAATGGTTCATCAGCATTCTCTGCTGAAGGAATGTCTCGGGGTCAAATGACCCCTCCAGGCATGCAAACTCTGTGACCGAATACAAATTTCCAAAGTGGTCATACCACTCTTGGCTTGTGATGTGATTAGATAGTGAACCTAAGTCCCTATTGTTGCCCCTACTCACTAGGGTCCAGAATAGGTTAGTGTCTTTTGCAAGGCTAGTGTCCATTAAGTCCTGCCAGTGCAATTCATTCCATGTGATTTTTGCTGTGTACAGAGCAGCTCTGTAATACTTTCTTGCTGTCTTGACCAGAGGGTAGTTCTCGCTTCTAATTGCTAAAGCTAGAGCCTGCCTTTTAAGCCTGCATTCTTTTGTGTACCATGGGTGCAGATATTTTAAAGGCACGCATGGTTTGCTACGCTTGCTGGGTGCTTGAAAGTAGGAACTGAATTGTTCCATGGTACGTGAATGAATAGTAGGGACTACTACCCGGCCGCCTGGATCTGCAGCTGCAACCTGAAGCTCAGTAATGTTCGTGGTCAGGACTAGTCGAATACCCGCTATTTTAGAATCTTGCAAAGAGACCTTATGCCATTTTAAGAACCTTTTGCAATTAGAGGGGACAACCTCAGTGATAGAAACTGGAATCCGAGCAGTCTGGGTAGGATATGTTACATCCCACGGGGTCTTCATGTTCACGCAGAGGGGATTGTGGTCACTGTCAGTGGTGGTACCTACGACCATATCAATCATTTTTCCCCAGAGCCTTACGTCTATTAGAATGTAATCAATGTGTGAAGGACAGCTTACTCTGTTGAAAGTGTTTGCCCCCTGGGTGTCTGATGGAGTTCTGCCATTAGCTGCTCTCAGGTCAAATTCTATAGTAAATGCATTTAGTTGGATTGCTATCTGAGTCCATCTTTTGACTGGGGGTATGTTGAGGGAGGAGACCGCCCATTTTCTATCATCTTCCTCAACCCCCAGCATGTCCTCTGCGCTCAAAGGCTCGATTGTGCAATTAAAATCTCCTGCGACTACAATTTTAGCATGGGGGGAGCAACTGGCTAGAACTTGCTCCAGTGTCGTAACGATGGGCGATGGATTACCCCCCTTAGTCCCTCTAATATAGATATTGAACAAATCCGGAGTGCCCCCTCTCCTGGGTCCCCTAATGGTGAGCCTCAATATGTCAGGGCTCATAATTGGCTGCAAGATGGATCGGCAGCCCAAGGCAATGTTCACCCAGATGATCAATCCCGCTGAAGGGCACCCTCTCCCCATGGTGGTGAACAGAAGCAAGCAAAACCTGACTTATATAGTGGGACCAGACTCCAGGTCTCCTGAAAGATGCAGATATCGAATCCCTCCATGAGTTTATTCCAGTGGGGAATTAATAACTTGCTATTTAGCCCTGCCACATTCCAAGATATAATCTTCAACTGATGGGGATTTGGAACCAGGGCAGAGCTAGCATTTCTGTCTTAGGATATGTTGGCTGGGCGGCACAGTGGGGTGAGATGGTACGGTGGAAACTGGGGATATGAAAAGATCTACCTCCTGGGTTCTCAGGGCATCAGCAGAGGGGTTACTTAAGCCCTTCCTCCCTGGGTTACCCATTGATAGTTCGTCATCAATACAAGAGAATGGAATGTCATAGGGAGCACACTTGAAGTTTGTGGGGATTATATTTTGTTCCTGGTGTGGTTGGAATTCGTTTTGTAGTCAATCAATGGCTTCCAGGGATACCCCTCCCCTTGGGTTAGGAAGTGTCCTGCCCTCTGTAATAGATGGAAACCGCCTAAACTGTATGGGTGAGGTGCCGGGTGGGCAGGTGCGATACTCAAGTGTGAGAAGATTCTCAGCTAGTTATGCGTTAGACATAGTGTGTTCAATGCAGTCAAAGGGTTGGGCGGGGGACAAGCCTCTCCGGGCCATAATGATGTCCTCTCGTATCACTGAGCGGCAGCCCCTGACATGACGGATCCAATGTATGGCCTTGTTTTTTAGAGAATCTTCTCCTTCAGGGCCATTCATTGGGCCGATCCTAGGAACGTTAACCATGAAGATTTTTGGGGCATGCGGCAAGGATGGGGGACACGGATGGGGTCTCTGCTTGTGAATTTTCCCAGAGGTATGCGATGTCGATAGTAAACTGAGGGATCCAGCATGAGCAATGGGAGCCCGAGGGGGAGCTAGGGTAGAGTGTATTTAAGCAAGTTAATCTTTGGGTTATGTTGGTGGTCAGTCTTAGAAGCTGGGGGGATATGGTTGGAAGGTGATACAAGAGGTAGAGAAAAGCTGCAGCCCAATATGCTCCTATCGTTGCTAGGCCGCCTGCTTGCCATGCTTGCCATGTTTAGTTGTTGGTCATGGGGATGCGAATGGTTCACATTCTGATCTCTGGCTCTAAAGCAGTTCTGCTGACCTGGTTCTCTCCCTCTAAAGCAGCTCTGTTGACCTGGTGTCTCTGGCTCTACAGCAGCTCTGCTGACCTGGTTCTTGGCCGCTAGAGCAGCTCTGCTGACCTGGGTCTCTGGCTCTAGAGCAGCTCTGCTGACCTGCTTCTTAGGCTCTAGAGCAGCTCTGCTGACCTGGTTCTCTGGCTCTACAACGGCTCTGCTGACCTGGTTTCTCTGGCTCTACAGCAGGTCTGCTGACCTAGTTCTCTGCACTCACGATGCATGTACCCGACTTCGCCAAAATATATTTAAAAATAATATAAGTTTATTATAAGTACAAATATATTATTTTTAGGAATATCTTAGCTAATCTCTTGCCCTAATATGTATATTAAAGACACATACATATCATTTTGGAACATAAAATTATTTTGTTTGCGGGAGTCGCGCACCCAGCGCGCCCCAGCATGTATATGACATCACGCGGGACCCGCCACCGCGCAAGCATCTCGTACTGTAATGCGCATGTGTCACGAATGCACAGGAGCAGGAGCCGCGGACTGGTCGCATACCAATCGCACACATCATGTAATATTAAATGTATATGATGTAACTGAAAAACACGCAGCCGTCGCACATCTTACACAGATCCTTCACAACTTTTCTAAAATGGCGGCTAGAATCCGCGCACCCACCGTGATGTGAACGCTTTGAGTGCGCGACTCTGAAAAAAAAATTGGATTTTTTTTTTTTAAAGAAAATAGTATAAATATATTTAAAAAAATGAAAACAATAATCAATATTTCAATGTTTTAGAAAAAATGTATTTGCAATTTTCAGAAAAATATATAATGTTATTTAACGAATAAAATATTAATAAATAAACAGTTAAAAAAACGGTGGAAAATCAGCACAAAACAAATAGGTATAACTACTATCACACTTAAAAATTAGCATTTAAAAAACGTTTGAAATTCACTGAAAAAAACCCATAGGTTTCAGAGACATTATAGTTAGAAATTAGCATTTAAAAAAGCTTTGAAATTCACTGAAAAAAACCATAGGTTTCAGAGACGTTATAGTTAGAAATTAGCATTTAAAAAACCTTAGAAATTCACAGAAAAAAACGTTGGTTTCAGGGGTGTTATAGTTAGCTGCCCATTTCACTCGTTCAAAACCATAGAAATTCCTCCGTTATAGTTAGTTCTGCTAACTATAACTCACGCGCCCGCAATGCACTGCTGATGATGTCACATATTGCATCATCAATGACATGGTCAGTGACATCACTGATGACATAACTGATGACATCTCAAATGACATCACGGATGACATCACTGATGACATCATACACATGACAATGTGATACACCTCATCTTACGTTTGTATAACCTTTCATCACTCACTGTAAAATACAGCGTACCATATTTGAAACCATTGACACACCAATACCAGTTACTACATACCCACTCACTGATTCCTAAGTGTGCACACACAACTCCCTATTCAAAAACAGAATCATTTATACATGCAGTCACTAATTAATAGAGCACTATCAAATGCACTTATACACATATATAGACATTGACACATCAGCAGTCATCTTAGTCGGTTATGCAGTCATCCTACTCACTCATGAAAAAAATCAATCACACTCACATTTACTCACTTACACAATTATCCAACAACACCTCATTTATTCAAACACTTCGGGGCAGATTTACAAGAAAGTGACGCATCTGTAGAGATGTGTCACTTTCCCTGTGCCAACATGCCAAATGCTTGCATCACCGTGGATGCGCCGTATTTACAATACGGCGCACCATGGCGCAAGGATTGACAGATGCGTCAGAAATTAAGACGCCCTTCGTAAGGCTTTTTGCCTAACTATCCATGCGTGGCGTAAGAAATTGGCCACGCCACAAACAAAGAGAGCTCTTGAGTCAGATTTCAGAATGCGCAGAGCATCCCGATGGTCGCGGGTGCTCAGGTGTCTACAGATTGGTGTCAGCCATTTGGACCTTGCGATGTTATAGGCCAGGCAGGCAAACATAACGTGGGCAACACACTCCAACGGGGCTCTACAGCAAGGACAGCCTTCTATTGTCTGAACTGGTAGGCTCCTTTTTGTTGTGAATGCATGGACTGGAAGTGTACCAAGCCTCAATTGGATATACAATGCCCTGTTTCGTGGAACCTGGATTATATCCAGATAAGGCTCAAGTTTTCTGGTCTGCTTAGGGTTGAAGAATTCTTCCGTTAGCCTCCCCACGTTGGGCTTACTGAGTTCCTGGCTATCTGTCCGGTCCCAAAATGCGCGTTTAAGCTCTGTCTTGTTTGGGGGAGTTGACTATCCCACGATTCTTTGAGGTCTAGTTCTGTCATAGTTTTCCTAACATTTGCTATCCATTAAACTCTGTGATCCACATCTAGGCTCCTCACCTCAAATAATGCTGTGGCGTATTTTGTAAGTTCTGGAGTACACCTTATGTGAGCCCAGAAGAGCAAAGGGCGCAGTTTGGCAATATCTCTGAACGATCGCCTGCCCATGTCGAAAATTAGAGCTGTTAATGGGACATTGCAGGGGAGCATCACCAAGTCCCTCAAGAATTTTTACTCCCATTTACAGATGTCGTCTACGTTGTCAAAACCCCACAACTATGCTCCGTTCAGGGCTGAGCTGACTGCCTTAGCATCATAGATGGTGAGGGCCAGGGCGACTGGCCTGCTGAATGAGGAGCGATGTTCTTTGCCTAGTGCCCTGACCACAAGTTTATGACTCATAAGCATCTTTGCTATGTGGGGCCTCCATAGCATTTTATCTGAGATTCAGACACCAAGATAATCGAAGGTGCTGACTCTCTACAGGAGGGCACCATTCAGTGTGAGGTTATTTCTAAAAGATTTGTGGGGGTTAAATGTCATAAGCTTTGTTTTAGAGGTATTGATGACCAACCCCAGAGAGTCGCAGAAAGATTGATACCGGTTTATTAATTTTTGTAGCCCGGCTGGGGTCTTAGACACTAACAAGGTGTCATCAGCAAACTGGAGAGTCGGTACCTTTTCGCCCAGCAGGGCTGGAGCATCGGCTGGATCTTCATGTAAATAGCTCACCACCCCGTTCACATATAAGGAGAACAGGGTGGGTAGCCAAAACGCAGCCCTAACGGGCCCCCCTCCCAACATGGATCTGTTCCGTCAGCTGGCCTTGGAACCCTCATCTCACCTGTGCATAATTGTCCTCGTTAAGACGGACTACTAAGTTGAGAATTAAAGAAGGGATACCCATATCTCTAAGGATCTGCCACAACATATTCCTGGGTACCAGGTCAAAAAGGCAGTCTTTAGGTCGATAAATACGAAATAAAGACTGCCCTTGCCAATCGACACAACTTTCCGGTATATAAGGAGAAGCCTAAAAACTGGATTGATCGTTTCAGTGTGGCCCTAAAGCCGGCCTGATATTGGGAAAGGACATCTTCCTCCTCTATCCAGGATTGGATTCTCTCCAGGAGCACCCTGCTGAACACCTTTTGCATTGCATCAATCAGACTGATCAGTCTATAATTTGAGGGGGTCCTCTCTGACACCCTTTTCGTATATTGGGTCCACCTCCGCACCCTTCCAAGATTCTGGCACTGGGCACCTTCGGCTATAGCATTAATGAGGAGCCGAATATACTGTGACCAGTTTGTGAGGTCAGCAAGAAATAGGTCTTCGGGCAGACCATCTGGTCCTGGAGCTTTGGCAGGGACTATCTTATTTATCGCTGTTTCAATTTCAGCCAGGGAAAAGGGTTCATCAGCATTCTCTTCTGAAGGAATGTCTCGGGGCCAAATGACCCCTCCAGGCTTGCAAACTCTGTGACCGAATATAAATTTCCAAAGTGGTCATACCACTCTTGGCTTGTGATGTGATTAGATAGTGAACCTAAGTCCCTATTGTTGCCCCTACTCACTAGGGTCCAGAATAGGTTACTGTCTTTTGCAAGGGTAGTGTCCATTAACTCCTGCCAGTGCAATTCATTCCATGTGATTTTTGCTGTGTACAGAGCAGCTCTGTAATACTTTCTTGCTGTCTTGACCAGAGGGTAGTTCTTGCTACTAGTTACTAAAGCTAGAGCCTGCCTTTTAAGCCTGCATTCTTTTGTGTACCATGGGTGCAGATATTTTAAAGGCACGCATGGTTTGCTACGCTTGCTGGGTGCTTGAAAGTAGGAACTGAATTGTTCCATGGTACGTGAATGAATAGTAGGGACTACTACCCGGCCGCCTGGATCTGCAGCTGCAACCTGAAGCTCAGTAATGTTCGTGGTCAGGACTAGTCGAATACCCGCTATTTTAGAATCTTGCAAAGAGACCTTATGCCATTTTAAGAACCTTTTGCAATTAGAGGGGACAACCTCAGTGATAGAAACTGGAATCCGAGCAGTCTGGGTAGGATATGTTACATCCCACGGGGTCTTCATGTTCACGCAGAGGGGATTGTGGTCACTGTCAGTGGTGGTACCTACGACCATATCAATCATTTTTCCCCAGAGCCTTACGTCTATTAGAATGTAATCAATGTGTGAAGGACAGCTTACTCTGTTGAAAGTGTTTGCCCCCTGGGTGTCTGATGGAGTTCTGCCATTAGCTGCTCTCAGGTCAAATTCTATAGTAAATGCATTTAGTTGGATTGCTATCTGAGTCCATCTTTTGATTGGGGGTATGTTGAGGGAGGAGACCGCCCATTTTCTATCATCTTCCTCAACCCCCAGCATGTCCTCTGCGCTCAAAGGCTCGATTGTGCAATTAAAATCTCCTGCGACTACAATTTTAGCATGGGGGAGCAACTGGCTAGAACTTGCTCCAGTGTCGTAACGATGGGCGATGGATTACCCCCCTTAGTCCCTCTAATATAGACATTGAACAAATCCAGAGTGCCCCCTCTCCTGGGTCCCCTAATGGTGAGCCTCAATATGTCAGGGCTCATAATTGGCTGCAAGATGGATCGGCAGCCCAAGGCAATGCTCACCCAGATGATCAATCCCGCTGAAGGGCACCCTCTCCCCATGGTGGTGAACAGAAGCAAGCAAAACCTGACTTATATAGTGGGACCAGACTCCAGGTCTCCTGAAAGATGCAGATATCGAATCCCTCCATGAGTTCATTCCAGTGGGGAATAATAACTTGCTATTTAGCCCTGCCACATTCCAAGATATAATCTTCAACTGATGGGGATTTGGAACCAGGGCAGAGCTAGCATTTCTGTCTAAGGATAAGTTGGCTGGGCGGCACAGTGGGGCGAGATGGTACGGTGGAAACTCGGGATATGAAAAGATCTACCTCTTGGGTTCTCAGGGCATCAGCAGAGGGGTTACTTAAGCCCTTCCTCCCTGGGTTACCCATTGATAGTTCGTCATCAATACAAGAGAATGGAATGTCATAGGGAGCACACTTGAAGTTTGGGGGGATTATATTTTGTTCCTGGTGTGGTTGGAATTCGTTTTGTAGTCAATCAATGGCTTCCAGGGATACCCCTCCCCTTGGGTTAGGAAGTGTCCTGCCCTCTGTAATAGATGGAAACCGCCTAAACTGTATGGGTGAGGTGCCGGGTGGGCAGGTGCGATACTCAAGTGTGAGAAGATTCTCAGCTAGTTATGCGTTAGACATAGTGTGTTCAATGCAGTCAAAGGGTTGGGCGGGGGATAAGCCTCTCTGGGCCATAATGATGTCCTCTCGTATCACTGAGCGGCAGCCCCTGACATGACGGATCCAATGTATGGCCTTGTTTTTTAGAGAATCTTCTCCTTCAGGGCCATTCATTGGGCCGATCCTAGGAACGTTAACCATGAAGATTTTTGGGGCATGCGGCAAGGATGGGGGACACGGATGGGGTCTCTGCTTGTGAATTTTCCCAGAGGTATGCGATGTCGATAGTAAACTGAGGGATCCAGCATGAACAATGGGAGCCCGAGGGGGAGCTAGGGTAGAGTGTATTTAAGCAAGTTAATCTTTGGGTTGTGTTGGTGGTCAGTCTTAGAAGCTGGGGGGATATGGTTGGAAGGTGATACAAGAGGTAGAGAAAAGCTGCAGCCCAATATGCTCCTATCGTTGCTAGGCCGCCTGCTTGCCATGTTTAGTTGTTGGTCATGGGGATGCGAATGGTTCACATTCTGTTGATCAAGTAGGGCCCTAGGGAGTAGGTATTTGACCAGGATCGTAAGTTCTTCGATCATGTGTCTCAAGGTAGCTATCTCAGACTTAAGGCCACTAATAAGCTGGGGTGTGTCTTGTGATGCCAAGAATTGCTCTTTGTTATTCTCTGTTGGTATTATGCAAGGTGGCTGGGGCGGTACAAGTGTCAGACGTATCAGACAGTAGTGCAAATCTATTTGTACAGGGAAGGGGGGCCAAGTGGGTGCTCATCAGTACAAGTGGGAGATTTTGAGAGGTGGAGATCCCTGACTTGTGCTGCTGTCTGCACCCCTGACATGGTATTGCTATGGTCAGGAGTTCCCTTTCAAGTTTGTTTATGGAACATTATGAGAATGGTAGTTAGGCGGGGAGGGCTGTTGGCATTAGAGGGGAGCTGGACATCGTTGTGGGGCACTGTTGGTTCTGTTACTAAAATGTCCTTGCATTCACTAATCAAGGTATCAATCCTATCCAGCACACAATTATTGGCTGCATGTTTGCATGATTTCCTTGCCTTTATCCCCTTGCCTGTCCTGCTTCTTGAACTATTGTCCACCCCTATTCCCTCCATAGCTTTCCTATTGCCCATATTTTAACCTTAGTAAGTTTAGAGTGATTGCAACTGTTCTCAAATAATAGTCCTCGGAGTGGCTTTTGTCCAGACAGCAATCGGGTATGAAGTCCAAGTTATATGGTTGCAGTAGTTGCAATAATAGGTTGATCGGTCGTACAATCAGGACAGAGAGTTCTGGCAACTTGGTTTTTTTGAGCGTCTTTTACTGTACACCAAATCCCCACAAGCATGACTTGGAAAGGCACAGTACCTTGGTTGCTGGCAAACGATGAACAACAGTGACTCAGTCCGGGAGTCAGATGAAAAGGGGGTGGCCCTGCCCTGCCTCTTCCAGGCAATAATGGGCAAGGACGGGCCTGCCCATGGCCCAAGCTTTGCCCGGGTCTGGCCCGTGTGAGACCCGCGCTGCGTGAGGCCCGTGCTGGTAATAAGCGCCTCCGGGCTCTTGCCGAGTGATGCGGGTACCTCTCTGACGCAGTGCTTCCTGGGGACAGGAGTTCCCCTCTGCTGGGCTGCGGCAAACTGTGGCTGGCTGGTTTCGGGCTCTTTATCAATTAGGTGATCCAAATTAGGGGGGACCATGATTTCCTATCTATTTGTAATGTATATGCCCAGGTACTTTAATTTGCCAGACTGCCATTGGAAGTCAAAACCCTGAATAGCTGCCTTCATTGTTTCTCAAGACATAAATATCATCTAGCTCTTGTCCCACTAAACTTTGCACCCTGACAATTCCTCTATAATGAATCAAAGTGCTGGGATTGTGGCATTAAAGTCAGAAAGCATTAGGAGAGATTGTCCCATTACAGAAGTAGATTTGAGGGGCCTGCTGGCATAGGAATGTTAGTGATGTTAGGGGACTATCGATCACAACTGCCAGGGGTTCTAAAGCCAGCAAGAATAACAGCTGTAATAGTTTGCACCTCTGCCCTGTCTCTCTATTAGTGGTTCAACCTCTGTTGTTTTATGTGTTTGCACTTGGTTTTTCATATAAAAGATATAATGACCAACAGAAGATATGATTTACATTTGAATGAACATGCATAACAATTATGGAATATTTAGTTTTTCTTATATGCTTATGAATCAGTTCATGAGTTTGTTGTGAATACTTTTTTCCACATGCTCATCTGTTACGCGTCTCTGGAGTAGAAGGAGGATGAGCATCAAGATAATGTATTTATTACACTTTGTACACCTTATTGTTATTTATTATATCTATATTTTCCTGTTTCACTGGTTCAGAACACTGTTGCAAAAGAGACTTTCTGAGACAGAGGGCTGTAAAATAGTATGTAAAACACTGAGGCATTAGGGAAATGGATTGTGTTTAACTAACAAGGAACTGGCATGCCGAAAATGATGATGTAGGCACAAGGTGTGTATGCACTTATCTTAAAAGTTACAATTCGCCCAGTTTCTCATGATCATTTTATAATCTAGTGGTAATGCGTCCTGTTTATCAGATGAAGCCCAATGGGTTTTTATTTTCAGTAGTGCTTTTATAATTTGGGTAGGTTCTTCAAGGTAGGCAAATTAACCAATACCTTGTTTGCTACCTAGTTAACAATTGCTTTAAAAGAAAATGTGAAGATTGGGGTTCCATGTGCCCCCCTGCATGCATCCCCTGGCCCAGATGCAAAAGTGGGCACTCTAGGTCCCGCTTAGTTTCCTCACCGCCACAGTTTTAATGGCAGGCACACCGCCATGAAAACTGTGGCTGTAAGGAAACTCATAATATGCTTGGATGTGCTGCAGTGGCACCACCAAGCAAATTGCTGGGCCAGACCGCCGCGCGACTGCGTAGGGATCATAGCTCACGGCAGTTGCTGCGGTTCTGTGGTGGTCCAACACCTGCACTCGTAATGCAGCAGTGAGACCGCCAGTGTTCCCGCCATGCCACCGTTAGTTTGGAAGTCAGATGGACTGCCAAACTAATACTCAGCCCCTAAATCATTAAAGAAAGGAGCCATTATTCCTATCTCCTGAAAGTGAATTTCCAAAAGAGATGCACAAAATAAATAATTCAATAAGTTCCTTGGAATGATTATGCAACATGCATAAGGATAGCAAGTGAAGTTTTCACTGAATGGTAAATGCAATAAACTGATTTAAAACACTGTAATTTAAAAATTCTATTTTATTGTTATTTTGTTTCTCAGGCAATGTTTGCTGCATGTGAACTTGGAGTCTTTGACCTGCTGCAGGAGTTTGGTGCCCCCCTGACTTCTGCCACCATTGCTGAGCATTTGCATTGCAGTGCTGATGGAATGGAAAGATTACTATGTGCATGCGTGGGTTTAAAGCTCCTGGAAATCGAGATGAAGAATACAGAAGGTAATGTCATAGTGTTACAGTCATTAACAAAGCCAGGAAGTGTAAATAAGATTTCATTATTCATACATAAATTGTAATATCAAAAAATGCAATTACTTTTTTCTAGTAAATTTAATCATGTAAATTGCTCTAAAGTCTCACTTTTACTCTTCATTTGACCACTGATGTCAATAAATAATGCAAATGAGAAAGGCCCAAAGTGTATGGTTCATTTGAATGTTTTGCTAAATCCTCTTTCTATTTTGAAACTAGGGCGAAAAAAAATAGTGCTGTTACAAACCCAGAGAAAACTTCAGTAGGTGTTTCATAATATATCCTAACAGGCATCCTACAATCATTTTTTGCATACGGAAGATAAGAGAGCACATTAGGTAAATAAGCCTTGACAAACCCAAAAGGGTTGTTTTTTGTATGATGCATGCTCAAAGAGGCAGACAATATTCGTGCACGCATTTACATAGACCATACATACAAGCACATACGCCGAAGAAGTAACACAACTACAGACACATTAATGTGAACTCCAATAAATAACTGAACCCCAATATTTTGTGTATCTCAATATCCTTAATAAAAACAGCTCTGGTTCTCTTGTTGATCAAGCGGTAAGGGACTACACCCCCATCCATGGATCATTAGTTTAGCAAAATTAACAGAATTAGAGTAAAAATAAAACTTTGATCTCTAAATGACTCAGGACCTGATTATGATCTTGGCTGATGGGATACTCCATCACAAACATGACGGACATATTACAAGTTCCATAGGATATAATGGAATTGCTATACGGCGGACGGGATATCCGTCAGGTTTGTGACGGAGTATCCCATCTGCCAAGATCGTAATCAGGCCCTCAGTTCTCAATCATTATAGGGAAAAATTGATTGATTTTGATTTATTACGCAATTATTCATAGGAACGATACAAGGAATATGTAAGTCTGCTATATGGCTCAGTTAAAGAATAATACAGAGTCACAAAGGTTACCAAAATTCCTAATCAAGAAAAGAAAACTAAAGAGATTATGGGGCATATCAACAAGGGCTTTATCTCTGCTTTTTTGGCTTTAAAAGCCAAAAAAGGAGAGATAAAACTAGCGCCCTATCAACAACAGGGTGCTAACATGCAAATTTGCATGTTAGCACCCTTTTACTCTACGATTCCCCTTGCATCTCTAATGAGATGCAAAGGGGGCGTTCCAGAGTAAAATAATAGGAGAAATGTCGCAAAACGACATTTCTCCTATTATCAAGAATGTCGCTAACCCTGTTAGAGACAAAAAAAGCAGCGCTAACCGCGGTTAACGCTGCTTTTTTACGTCTGGTATTTTTCTGACTTAGCCATGATATCCTA
The DNA here is from genome assembly GCF_964204655.1 of Triturus cristatus. Lineage (NCBI taxonomy): Eukaryota > Metazoa > Chordata > Amphibia > Caudata > Salamandridae > Triturus > Triturus cristatus. Next base: position 745,227,173 of record NC_140591.1, on the reverse strand, counting down.
TGGAAGGAGGATATCACGGCTAAGTTTGCCTGTCCCTATCAACAAGGTAACGTGAGATTATCGCTGGGTTTCCAGCGATAATCTCACGTTAGCCTGTTAGCGTGAGGATTTTTATCGCTATTGAGATAAGCGTTGCTAATAGCACGCTATCTCAGCGATAAAAATTTACGCTAGCTGGTGATAATTATCCTAGCGCTAAGTGCGCTTAGAGATAGTTATCGCCGGTTGTTGTTGATATGCCCCTATAATTGTCAAAGTCATCAAGACAATTGACAGCATTCTAGAAGACGTAAAATAAAAAAAATCTCAAAATAATTAGACAGAATCTTGGGAGAATAATGGGAAGTCGCCCATGAACCCTCAAAACCAGGGTTTTTCAAATACTTTTTTTCAGATTCAGCATGGCATGATCATGGTTATTTTTTATTGGCAAATTAAAAACAGCTACGCAAATAATAAAGTTCTTAACACAAACACATTCCTTAGGGTAAGAAAAATCTTCCACTTGCTTCCTCAGCAACTATGACACGGGCATGCAAAACCTAATAGGAAACATTTCTCAAACAATAGCTCATAGAAATATGTTCTCTTGACTGTCTTCATCTGAACTTCCAGCAGAAATCGTTCAAAGTGATATATTAGGTAGACAATAGAAAGCCTTATTCACAATTCATGGTTTGTATTCAGGAAAGGGCATATATATGAAACTATGGCATAGCGCAGCAAGTCATCTTACTGTGCTGCGCTATTAGGAAAGGCAGGAATGTGCCTATTTATAGGAATATGGCACACTCTTCCCTTTTCCCCTACACTGGAGCACTTTAGGCAGCCTAGCACCAATGCAGGCACACATGCAGCATGGTGCAAGGGCATCTGTGTTGTAGGTAGGATTATATTTAAGGCAGGAAGCAACACCTTCCTGCACAAAAACAATCACAGGAGGCATATTCTTCTATCAATGTATGCTGTAGAATGCAGAAAACATAGGGGCATATTATCAAGACAGGCGATAAAATTATCGCCGCTTTAGCGGCAGAAAACTGCCGCTAAAACGGCGGTAATGGACTTGATAATATGGTCTATGGAATTCCAATTGAAGCTCAGGTTAGATGTCCTTCACATCTAACACGGGCTTCAATTGGAATTCTTAGAGCATATTATCAAGCCCTTTATCGCCACTTTAGCGGCAGTTTTCTGCCGCTAAAGCGGCGATAATTTTATCGCCTATCTTGATAATATGCCCCATAGTGAGAGAAACTGACAAGGAAAAATAAAGGAATTTCTCCTTGTTATGCTTCCCTTTTAAAAGTGCAAGCTTTTGGCGCATTCCCAGGTTTACAAGTTCTTGTAAATCTGGGAATGAGTCAAAATCCATGGGAGTTGTGTGGGAACAACCACTACAACGCCAATGGAACACCAAACTAGGGTAGGTGAGCTCAACACAGCAATTTGCACTGCATTGCACTATTCCAGATTTCTGAAGCCTCTCAGAGCCACGCAAAGTGACTTTGCATGGTTTTATATATCTGGCTTAGAGGTTTGTATCATGCATGTACCACATTGAGTAGTGCAAATGTGGCGCATCCCTCTTACAAATGAGCCCTGAAGTCCCTTGATGTCATAAAATTTCTATGCTACACAGAAATATAATTTCAGTGGGTCGCTGATTGGGATGGCGAGAAAGAGAGAGGAGCAAGACGAACTAACAAAGAAACTGCATCCATTTTAAAATAATGCTGTCCCACTCAAAAATGTGGCATAACTATTTTCATAAACAGAATACTTCTAAACAAAATAATCATGTTGTTAGGTGCATTGTTATTTATTCATTGCTTACAATTATAAACATCACTAAAATTATTAATATGCACAAATAAACTGTCACCCAAACTGATACATTAGGAAAAACGTCCACACTATTACTTGAACAGTCACCTATATAATCAACCCTCAGACTTATATGCATCCATGCTGAAATACCAACAGATATACAGCAACAGACCAACTAATCTATAGTAACTCATGCACATTTCCCTACAGGTGCGCATTCACAGTGACAACCAGTCTTATATGCATGCACCTATTGACACAGACCCTCACAATGCAGCCATAATAGCGTACAATCCAACAGATACATAGGTATCCATGCACACAGAACACACAGACACCTGCATGCTCACAAACAAATGTATCACATACGTAGAGACTGATGTATAGCACCACAAAACACGCATTCAGTCAGACTACTCACAGAAAGGCACACGTAGATTTGGACCGATAGATAGATAGATAGATAGATAGATAGATAGATAGATAGATAGATAGATAGATAGATAGATAGATAGATAGATAGATAGATAGATAGATAGATAGATAGATAGATAGATAGATAGATAGATAGATAGATAGATGGATAGATGGATAGATGGATAGATGGATGGATGGATGGATGGATGGATGGATGGATGGATGGATAGATAGATAGATAGATAGATAGATAGATAGATAGATAGATAGATAGATAGATAGATAGATAGATAGATAGATAGATAGATAGATAGATAGATAGATAGATAGATAGATAGATAGATAGATAGATAGATAGATAGATAGATAGATAGATAGATAGGTAGATAGATAGATAGATAGATAGATGACACAACAGTTGGAAGGATGCCTAATCGATGCTGGGAAGATTTAAATTTCATGTTTATTTAATATTTAACCGATGTTCAGATGTTGTTATATCTGAGGAGCAAAACCTGGTGGCATGTGGTCTCTTTGTGAAAAAAAAACAACATGTAAGCTTTGTGATGGTAGACTGAACTGTCAATGCTCATCCAATCCTTGTATGCTTTTCATTGAACACTGATATATACATAATTAACACACTTGGCATGCCCATCTGTCCTCCCCTTCCTTAGCAGATTCATGCATGAACTGCACTATCATTCAGCACCTTCCCCTCTGAGACTTACATATGTCACAAATATTCTCCCATTAAAAGAGGGCACTTAATTCTGGTGGGTCCGAAGGCAATAGTTATTGGCTCAATTGGAATCAAGAGATCTGTTGGAACACTAAGATCTAGCTGTTCACTTTCATCCTGAGATTTAGAGTGCTGGGTAAAAGTCTAGGGCAAAGTAGGGAACACCAGGGGAATCAGACCTGCAACAACTGATTAGCTCAGGATTTCATTATTTTGCAATAGATCCTCATTGTCCAACTTGCTGTGGACCATATTTGCACCACTTCTAGAGCTATACTAGCCTCGGTATCATAAAGCTCAGTGGGGAGGACATGATACTCACTGTTTTAATATTATAGCAAATGTATTTGCTCATACACCAATTTAGCTAATAATTGTTATCAAGTTTGTTAATTGTATTAGATGAAATGAATCTACATCTACAATTCCCAGAATGCACTAATTTGGTAAATAAAAACCTAGGACAATAAACATGGATATCTCAGCTAACGCTAAACTTTGAAAGCAATACTGCCCCAAATGCAAGTGTAAATTTGATATTTACAGTAAAAATATATTTTGTTCCTTCTTCAAAGTGTTTGCTCTTCACTATATTTTAGTCTGATACATACAATATGAATATTATGTTAATGTTTCAGTAGAGAACTGAGGGAACCCTTTTAAGAAATCTGTCTAAAGGTTAGTTAATAGCTGCTAAGTATTGAAAGTGATGACATGCTAAGTCAGTTACTGCACTGATACTAAAAGCCAGACTCAGGTGGGCACTCTTACACCTTGCCAATGTCAATACTTCCTCATCAGAATTGTGTGATACTTCTTTCTTTCAGTTCCACAAAAGACAATTGTACATAAATATTTAGGGGACTATTCAAAAGGTAAATTGGCACATGTGTAGATGTACATGTGTCAATTTACTCTTACACTTTATAGTTAATGTACTAGCTTTTCAATTTTGAAGTGTAAATTAACCACAAGTGTAGACTTAAATATTCTCATCTCCTAAAACCAGGGGGTGGAGCTCACCTTCTCAGTGTAAAGTTACTACAAGTAACTTTTCACATGTAGGCAGAAATCTCCGCCACTGTGTTATGGTGATGTATAAGAATATTTAAAAAAATATATATAAGTTTAAAAAAATATTAAAATATTTTTCCGTTAAATAATGATGTAAATTAATTTCATGTATTTATTTAATTTGTTAAATAACAAGACAAATGCCACAGGACTACCTTAATTTGAATTAAGGTTTTAATTAATATAAATATGTTATTTAAAGGAAAATTATTTTTAAGATGTATTAAAAATAGTCTCACCCAAAATTAAAATGTTTATATTTATCAACTATGTATTAAGAATTACAAAACACATGTATAGGATTAAATTAAATGAATTATTATTGAAACAATTAAAGTTACACTCATTTTTAAACTAAAAAGTTATTAAAATAGTGCAGAATAACAAAAAAAATTACATATTTTTTTTGCCTGAAATTACATTTATATATATTTGTAAAAAGTCACAATAAATTAATTATTTATTTTAACTTTTTTTCTTTTGATTGAAATGTTTAGTCCCTGCTACCATTGTTAACAATGGGGAGGTGTTGCAGTGTCTGGGAGTGGTGGTGTGTGTTGCTAGACTTACTCCAAAGTTGGTCTGCAGTACATTTACAACTGTTTTGTAGCCTCTTGGGCTGTAATGACTTTAGAAGTGAATAGCAATGACCTTGCACTTTTGTCAGTGGATCTTTGTAGTTACATGTCCCTTCCCAAACTCCCCATGACCCCTACATAAACAACCCCTTAATACTCACCACATCCCTCCCATTTTATAGTAGATAGTCCTAATTTTCCCAAAAGTCTCTTTAGTGCCTCTCAAATTTACTAGAAAAAAATTATTTTAGTTGTATAGATATCTCCCCATGGAAAGGATAAGAGAGATAGAAATGGACATATACACCAGCAAGTTTGTGACTAGCATTTTTTAGTAAGTAAGCAGTTTTATTGTGGTGTCCGGCCCTTAGAATATGCATGGGCTGAACTCCATATGTGAAACATGACACTTGCATTCTTCTGTAAATCTGTCTCAAAGCCTGGTAATCCATAATCCTTTACTTTTATTATGTCAATAACCATCATTTTTAAATCCATAACCTAAAAAATGCTGTTCAACTGCACCAGAAAGATCCTGCAAACCTTTCAAAAGTCCCTAATTTCTGTAATAAACACTAATCAATTGCAACATATGCATTAAGTTAACTCTCCAAAGGCGTCACTCTCCACCCAAGCCTTGTTACATTTCAATGTGTTGTGCTTGATTGGAAGTTGTAGGTCAATCTCATTCTTCATTCATTGACAGCATGATGTGGGAAGCAAATCAGTTTTTACATCCAATAACTGTAGTGGCGGCTGGCAGGGAACAGGGGTGGCGGGAAGTCTGAAAAAAACCACTTACCAATTGCCACTGCCTCTCTGTCACATTGCCGCTTTTGTTTGCGAGGTCCCAACCAGGAAGCACCCATTCTCCCTATAGCCAATTAAAAAACTGGAATGCATATTGTGATTTGTCTGAGCGCCATGGTTCGGCACTCAGGAGGGGACAGGGAGCCTGTACATGTTCCTCACCAGGCTGTGCATTACAGCCTGGTGGGGAAGATGTAATGTGCACATGACTGCCCAAGACGGCCGGCCAAGCAGATATGTGCACTTGAAGTGTGCAAACCGCTCCTCCCGCTTTGACTCCATCCCCACCCTAAACCAGTCCAGAAGCAATGAAAAATTAAATCATAGTAACAAGGTTGTTATCCTTTTCTTCCTTTTGTTTCTGCTCTGTGAGCAGTGCAGCACAGCTCTTCTGTTTTAGCTGTATGGTTCCTAGCCAACCATCATTTATCTTTTTGTGCTTCCAAAGTACATTTCAGGAAGTTGACACTAAGGAAAATACTGTATGTTCCTGAATTTCATATAAAATACCTGTCTGAGTATACTGCATATTCATGGCATTTCTGTCAATACTGCTGAGCAGTATGCCATTTAGTGACCATTTTATTGATATTGTGTTCAGTTGTTTACATTCAGTTCGCAGAACTTCACAAACTAAAACGAAAGTAGATTTTGCAAAGCTCAGGACTATTGCATTTGTTTAGTGCCATTTCTCAAGAAGGAAACTTCTAAGATGCAACTTTTAACACTGAAAGGGGAAAAACTAGGCAGAATGTTGAAAGAGCGAATTAAAGTGCTGTAAACTTTACTTTAAATATTCTTTATTAAAGTAATCAAAGAGGTGTTTTTCAATCAACAGAAATACACTAAACAATACTACAATATATAAGTGCACATCGGCAAAAATCCTTTTTAAAGAAAAGTCATTCTTTTCTGTTTTGTACATCTCCCAATCTTCAAAGTCTCTTTGAACCTCGGAAACTTAAATTAGCCCTGCTTTAAATGTACCAACATTAAAATGTTACCAATGTGAAAACACCATGAACATAAATCAACTTCCCCCTAGTCTGACTTTTTAAAGGGAAAGACATCAAATGGAGTTGATTGTCACTCGGTAGTTTCACCCTTAAATGGAAGTGGCTCACTGTGTAGTTTCTTTAACATAAATTGTGGTTCTCTGAAGTTTTCCATGATCTACAAACTCCTAGACGTCACTTGGCAGTAAAAATGTGAACCTTCCTATTAAGATTCATAGTTTGGCTGGAACCAAAGTGATGCCTCAAACCTACTTGTATTTAGTTCATTCTTAATCAGTAGAAGATCCTCAAGTTGCTGTTGTGCTGTATGGCTGAGGTTTGGAAAGAAATGAATACCCCTCATTCCACACCATGCCCTTCCACAGTTACTCTCTGATCACCACTTTATGCTATTCAAGCGGTTTCTACCCACCAGATGTGTGCCCTCTAGTGGCTAGCTATGTGGCCTTGACCACAGTGATCATCCCTAAGCCAGCATCCTTCAAGACTTGGGGGCAGATTTACAAGAAAGTGACGCATCTGTGAAGATGCGTCACTTTCCCTGGGCCTCTTTGAGAAACCCTTGCGCCACTATGGATGCGCTGTATTTACAATACGGCGCACCATGGCGCAAGGATTGACAGATGCGTCAGAAATTCTGACGGATCTGTTGACGCAAAAGTCACGCATTGCTAGAGTGGTGTCGCAAGCATGACGCAACTCCAGCAATGCAGGGGGGATGCCTATCCTCATTGTGCTGTGTCACTCCTTACGCCTGCTTCAAGTAGGCATAAGAATTTGACGCAGTGGCGTCCTAGAAGTGGCGCAGTGAAATCTTGTAGATTTCACTACGTCACTTCTACGAGGCTTTTTTGCGTTGGAACGCCCACCCTGCATACATTATACCTGATGCAGGTATAATGTGACGCAGGGATTTACAACGTGATGCATCTCCATAGATGCGTCACGTTGTAAATGGGCCGCATTTTTGCGCTGCTGCTGCGTCACAAAAAGTGATGCAACTGCGGCGCAAAAATGACACAAGGGGCTTGTAAATCTGCCTCTTGGTCTTTAAAAAACCTTTGAATTGACATAGTGGTTATGCTTCTCTTTAGGAGGAATGGAATCTCAAAGATCCTTTTTTTGGAAAGACCTTAAAAGAATTGTCTAGGAGTGCACCTTTCCACTCCTTCCATCCATCCCCATCTCAGAACCTCACATTCCACCTCTTGTACTGCTGCCTCAACATTAACACTCTGTTGATCGGTCAGTCCAGGAGCCAGCCTCAGAATTATTCCTGGCTACGTTGCAAGTCACATCTTCAATAATCCATTCCTTGTAGTTATTTTATTATCTATCAGCTAGGTTGTATTTTTGCCACCCAGAATAGAACACACAGCAACCTACCTCAGGCTGTGATGGCTCTGCCTGGTCCAAGTATAAGGGCTCCCATTAACAATAGCTTTTTGATATGGTAGGTATGATAAAGCATAAAACTGTCACCTGAGTTGTAGCGATGTTGCTAAATGATCATTTGCACCACTTAGCATTTGATCAATGTAGGACGAATGTCAAATATTATGCAACAGATAAGTGAGCGGGTGGTGTTCTGGTTCCCTGTACCAGCTCTTGCACCCTTTAAAGAACTGGAATCAGAAATATGTTTAAACACTCTGCAGTACACAATATTCTTCTTCTAAGAAAATATGGATCACTAATAGTGATGTGCAAGCTGCTTTAGAAGTAGTGTTAACACAAACTATTAAAATGATTGCTTCAAATGTAACATACACTTTCATTTTTATATTGTAGTGGATGGAGGACTTCAAAAAGAATTCCAACAGGTTGATGTCCAAATTGTAGACATTTTCCCACAGTCATATTCAATTTAAATGTGTCCTTGGGAAATGCAGAGAGTATAGTAATATGGTATCTCTATTGCTCCCAAATTGGGGCCTGATTTTGATGCCAGTTGATCGGACTGCTGGCCGCTATTGAGGAGGTCAGGAGACGACTGATAAGCATGTGGGCGGTGCGACCTCTGTATCACAATGCGACTGCCGGGCTGGTGGTCGCAAACTCATCGGAGGCATGCTGCAGTCTGGGTCAAGGGCCGCAGCACATGCCAACTTCGTACAGAACTTCCTGCACATCTATGAATCATGCGCCAAGCACCATGTCATGCATGGGACACAGTGCACAGAGGTGAGTGGTTGCACTACATGTACCCCAGGGCTTCTTTTCAGTCGTCCATGACAGACACGCCCTGTTTGGGGCCCTCAATTTCCCTTTCTAGTAACATTTCCATGGCAGGGTGCCCTCCATGAAAAAGCTGCACGAAAGGGATATTGCAATCCCAACAACTGTGCCTGCCTTGGCACTGCTGCTATTCCCTGACACTCTTTTGACCACCACACCGTCGGGATCCAGAATCAGGCATTAGGCTGATGTCGTTCCAACCACCAACATCCAAATAAGGCGGTCTGACCAAATGGCAGTCCCCATTCGGATCTTCATTTGATGGGATGTCTGCGGTCCGACCGCCAGCATCATATTGAGCCCCTTGGCCACATACTCCAGCTCCTCCACAGATTACAACATCTCTCTTGTATTTTATCATTGAGGGCAGTCAAGACGTTAATCTCGATTGAGGAAAATCTTATGTTTTGGTTTAAATCTTTATCAAAATTGAAATGCTTTTGCAAGGACAATAGATTTGACATTGGCAAGCTGATGCAATGGTTTCTTTTTTGATCTTGCAAGCAATGGCCACTAAAGATCCAAGAAAGATAATATGCTGTCACCTTAAAATGGAAACCATATGCTTGCAATAAAACACTTAAACACTTAAAAGGCTTAAATTGAAAAAACATTCAATGATGTGACTGTTTTACTAATGATAAATTTAAATAACAAGTCTTGCATCTGTTTTATATATGTGTGCTACTACTAGAGACAGGGGCAAGAATAAAACACAACCTAACAGCAATTGAATTGCAGATAGCTACAATGTGACAATGTCACTTAGGTTCTTTTTAACAGCAATAAGAATAGCTTGCAGAAAGTAAATTCTCATCTATATAGGCAAACAATGTAGAGGCAAAACAAATAGGTGGTGTGTGATGGTAAAATATATATAAATTTAAAAAAGCATAATTTGATCCAGCTTTGTCACTGAAGAGAAAGCAACTATTTTAGGTAGATGTGAGCAATGTAGTGCAGCTAATGACAATGCTTTCTCTCATGGTGAAGGAAAACCGTGGGCATACCTGTCATTTATGCTGTATGCTGTGGTGAGCAGAACCAAAATGCAAATGACAGTTAAACCAACCAATGGAGGAAGCCTGGTTACCAATAGCCTCCCTATGTGGTGTTTGCACAAAATATTAAGGGGCATATTTATTGATGTTTTGCCTCACCCTTGCGCCATGCCAGGTAACACAAGGGCGAAGCAAAACCTAGATGAGATTTTCCAAACCATGCAAGGCCCTACGGTGCTTGGTTAATCTGGAGTAATGTACCCTCCCATGGATTTTTGTGAATTCCCAGATTTACCAGGAATGATAGACCTGCGAATTCATCTAACCACTGTGGCTTCCCAGGGGAAGTATAACAAGGAGAAATTTCTTTATTTCTACATCACACTTAGAAAAAGGAAAAAGCCTCAAAGGATTGTTTTGTGCAGGAAGGTATCACTTTCTGACCCACCACACATACAACTATAAGATAATTAATTCTTTCTTAGTTGCATCACGTATAAAGTTTTAATCATATCCTGAGCCGCCAGTAATAAAATTAGAACGGCAAGGATTCTCAGAGGTATTTTTAATCCACACTACATCACACTTTTGCACCACACCAGCTCCGCTGTAATCAGGCGTCGTAGCACAACCGGGGGGCATTCGGCCACCCGGTTGGGACCCCAATGATGAAGCATGACACCAACCAGGTTGGTGTGTGAGGGGTCTTTTAACTAACCCAGTGGGTTCCCAAATGCTGCACAGCAGTGATCGTACCACACATACTTGGGTTGGTCCACCATTGATTAAACATACATTATAACAGGGGATACGGACGCACCCTCTTCCTTTCCCTAGCTCTCTCATTGTTTTTTGACATACATTCACTGCGCACAGCTGTGAGAGCATTATGCCTGAATTTTTTAACACTTCATACAGCACGCTCTTTCAACTATCCTGAGAACCCTGGTTTAGGGTTCACTCTGGACGATGTCAACAGCATACTGGACAACCCACCATTACTGGCAGATTTCAACATGGCAACTTCAATTGCACAAACAGCTGACTGGGAAAACCTTAAGGAAAAAAAGCGGAACCGGATAAGAACCATACTCCATGGGGTAATTCTAACCGAATATCTATGGAACAACACCGCGCCTAGGGGCCTAATTGTTACCAATGCCCCGCGCATCTTCCTAGAAGATCCCACCTTCCGGAAAGACTGGGCACAAATAGCATGGCGATGCACATGAGACTGGATGATTCTCATCATCCAAACATCCAAACGCCTCTCAGACGCCTTCCTCATAGAAATTCAAGCTACTGAAACCCATTTCAAAGCCACACTCTCCTCATACAAGAAACGACTGGATGAAACCAACAAAGAAATACATGAATACAAAGACGGCCTCACCCAAAGCAAGATCAACAAATTCCAAAAGGACCTCAAAAGATTCTCTTATGCCAAAACCTACCCCTATGCCGAAGCCGATTACCAACCACCGAATAGAGCTGATACCTCGGGTGCATCATCAGATGAGGACTCCTCTGGGAGCAGTGGCTCCAGCACCAGCAGCTATCGCAGACGACAGCAGGGCAGAGGGGGACAAACAGTATGGCAGCAACCATGGACTCATGGACCCCCGAGACCCAATGTACTTTACCCGCCCATGTATCCCCAAATACACCCACAATTTGGATACAGTTGGAACCCACCCTTTGGACCACCACCACTATACATGAACCAAAATCAGCAGCAACCTTTTTTAGGAAGAGGCCGACGAGGACGTGGAATAAGACATAGAGGGAACCAAGCACACTGGCAAGACGACCTACAACAGGGGGCACTGACAAGGAGCAAAACCAGAGACCAATAACCAGGCCCGAGCACACGCTGAGTCTCATCACCAACCTCTCCAAATACACTCTCACACCAACAGAAGAAGCTATCCTTGAAAAAGGCCTCGGCTACCCCCCACAGCAAAACTTGACAAATTCAAATTACACTGTGCACTAGCTGAGTTCTTTCGCAAACTCAAACTTAAAGCTTTCTTTGAAAATGCCCCCACTCCACCCGGCTCTGGAGATCAAGGGGATACCCTCTTTAGAGTCAAGTCTACATTCATTCCACCTCCGAGCTCAACTCCACCAGAAATTCATGTGTATGAACAATCAGTGTTCAAAGAAATTGAAGCTCTGGAAGTACCAAACACGTTTCAAAACACCAGCAAGTTAGAACGAATGGCCCTACAATCATTGAAAAACAACCCCAAGATCATAATCAAACCAGCCGATAAAGGAGGAGACACGGTCATACTCAACAAAGAAGACTACCATTGAGAATGTGAGCGACTACTCAAGGATACTAAAAACTATGGGAAACTAACACACTACCCCAGCACAGCTCTGAAAACACGCATCCTCACCCTTGTGGAAGATGCGGAGAACACCGGCCAGATCTCCAAAAGTGAGGCCAAATTCCTAACCACGACACCAGGCAAAATACCATACTTCTACACTGTGCCTAAAATTCACAAGAACATAATACCACCCCCTGGACACCCCATCGTCTCAGGCATCGGGTCTCCGTTGGCACCCCTGTCACGCTACTGTGATCATTTCTTACAGCCCCTGGTCCAGTCAACTAGTACTTACCTCAAAGACACCAAAGACCTGTTAGGACTAATAGCGGCCATACCCTATGACCCCAACACCTCCCTCCTAGTATCACTTGATGTGGAGAGCCTATACACTAGCCTCCCACAAGATGACACCCTGAGAGTACTAGAAGAGGCTCTGAACAATTCCAACTGGCAACACCGCATGCCCACATCTTTTGTGCTGAAATGTGCAACACTTGCATTCAAAGAGAACTACTTTGAGTACGAAGGCAAACTACCTCCAGAAGTATGGCAACTTCCATGGGGAGTGTCTTCGCTCCAAGTGTAGCGGGCTTGTACGTGTATAATTTCGAGACCAAACTCCTTCTCACCAACAACCAATCACGCATTCCCCAAATAAAATTTTACAAACGCTATATCGACGATATCCTATTAATCTGGGAAGGAACCAGTCAATCCTTGGCTACATTCTGTGACTGGCTGAACACGTGTGATCCCAACCTCCGTTTCACACACAACTCTGACAGCCACCAGACAACGTTTTTGGATCTGGACATCATAGCGGTAGCAGGAGGCCTTATGAGCAAGACCCATTTCAAACCCACTGCCCGCAACTCCCTACTACACTTTACCAGTTTCCATCCTAGAGCTCTTCGTAAAAACCTCCCATATGGCCAATTCCTCCAACTATGCAGAAACTGCAGCGATCTAAAGGACTACAAAACCCAAGCCACTGACCTGTGTCACAAACTACACCGACGTGGCTACCCCAAAGGCATAACAAGAAAGCCAACAAGAGGGCCAGAAACCAGAACCGTGAAGGTTTGCTCGAAACCCATACACGAGAACCGACACCACCACCATTAACATGCGTGACTACTTACAACACAGTAACCAACAAAGTCTCCCAACTCATCAGGAAACACTGGAAAATATTGGGAACAGGCAACTTCAACTGGAAACCTCCCCTTCTCTCGAACAAAAGAGCAAGATACATCAAAGACACCATAGTGTCTACCAGACCCACTCCCCCACCTAGACCGACAAGTACGGTCCTCAACCCCTGGGGGCTTCCAAGCATCAAAGGGCACTTTCCATGTGGAAGTTGTAGCATCTGCCATATCACCGAGAAGACTAAGAGCCTCAACCTAGAACCTGGTAAAACATGGGAACTGCGAAAACACACTAACTGCAACACCGAACATGTTGTATACCGAATAATTTGCCCGTGCAACCTCACCTACATCGGTATGACCACCCGCAAAATCAAAACCAGGATTTGTGAACACCGCAGCACGATACGCTACAAGAAAAACACCACCAAAATGACTAACCACTTTCTGGAAAGAGGCCACACAACTAACGACATGAGATGGGTTGTTCTAGAAGCACTGGACCCTAACTTGCCGAACATCCAGAACCGCCTTTTGGAAAAAGAAGAAAGTTTGATATATTGGCTTTCAAGCCATCTCACAGGCTTGAATGATAATATCCCCTGGAACAGTCTAAGAAGGACATAAAACTCCCACCCATGGTCAAAAACCTGCCACCATATGCATTATCAACCTAGACACACAGCCTCCCAATGTACCAGTCAGTGTCAGCAGTCCACAAATAACCAGGGCTCCAATCTAGAGCCAGCTTTTGACTATAGCCTCGTTTTTTGAGCACTCCATTCATAGTTTAATCACTACTCTTTCTCTCCCCTTGAGGACTTTTGCCATATCCTAATGATCATCTTCAGCTCGCAGAGCTGTATGCCCATGCTGTGCACGCGCGCAACAGGGCTCATGACACTTTCTCCGCGCATGCGCGGGCTTGAACCACTGCTCCCCCGCGCATGCGCCATACCACTTCTGCATCGCACGCCTACCCGGCACCCAGCACGTACTCCATGAAGTTCCTCACTATATACTCCAAGTACTCCTCAGGTCCCAACACCATCCGGGACTACAGGAGACCGAAATAGGTACAAGGCGGGTGCAGCTCTGAAACCAAGTAAGGTGGCGCGCTTTAGCTTACACGAGGGACGCCTGCGAACGACCTCGACCCCATACCTCTTACACTTATCATTTCTCTTTCTGCAGAGTTTGACTGAGGAGCACACTCCTCCCGAACCCCGATCAGTGATCAAGCTCAGCCATAGTGTAAATATAGTTTTCCACCCTAGTGCTGCCTACAGGAGTGACGCCTCTCCACTTGTTTTTTAAAACTACCCTGATTGAAAAAGCCACGTGCTTCGCACCACGGCTCTGGCCAGCTTTCTCATAGGTGTGCCCATGCATCATTGGGTTTTCCACCGTGGCTAGGCTCCACAATTGTATGATGCCACTCTGCAGTTCACGGAGTACAAATATTTTTTCATTACAACCCTCAGTTGCCGGTAGTCTAGCATGAATAGTATGCACAGCCTTAGACCAGACATATTTTTCCATTCGCTGTTGCACCTTCTCAGCATGCGGTATGCTCACTGTATGTCCTGATTGCATCCACAGGTACAATCACTTGACAGATACGTTTGGATAATTGCAGCACCTAAGATTGCATTTTATAATTGCTGAAAAGCTCTGCATCTATGTTATCTATATGTATACATGTTGTGTGCTGTCTCCTTCTCTCCCACAGGTCTTTTTCGCTTCGATGTCTGCAAGTACATAGACACCCATCCCACACACCTTAGCGAGTGTGTAGGTAACATCTTTTTCATTTTTTCACTTCTCACGTGGCACTACTCACCACTTTCACTGGTCCTGAAGAAAACACCACATAGATTTCCTTGCGGGCTGAAACATATAGACCCACCAAACATACAACTATAAGATAACTATTTCTTTCTTAGTTGCATCACGTATAAAGTTTTAACCATATCCTGAGCCGCCAGTAATAAAATTAGAACGGCAAGGATTCTCAGAGGTATTTTTAATCCACACCACAACACTTTTGCACCACACCAGCTCCGCTGTAATCAGGCGTCGTAGCACAACCAGGGGGCATTCGGACACCCTGTTGGGACCCCAATGATGAAGCATGACACCAACCAGGTTGGTGTGTGAGGGGTCTTTTAACTAACCCATTGGGTTCCCAAACGCTGCACAACAGTGATCGTACCACACATACTTGGGTTCGTCCACCATTGAGTTTCTATTTCTCCCTTTCCACCAGGCTACCAACTTAATCGCACTTTAGCATGCCCTATAACCACCACTGCCTTCTCCATTATAGATATGAGACAAATCCCTAATATTCACCTGAACCCAATGAATTAAGGATAAGGACCATTGGTGATTTAAAAGACCACTGAATTGGTGATTTTGACAGGAGCCTAAGTGCCCCTAGGTAAGCCACGTTTCTCATCATATAAATTCTTGTACCCCTTACATATCTATTGTAAACCTCACTAACACCATATCTTACTTACAGTCCCCAGAATTCCTTGTCCTGGAGAGACTCTGATATCGTTAGTGGGGTCAAAACGTTGTCGGCAACCAATAAAGGATAGTCCTGAGAACACTAGAACGCATTCTAGTTCTGGAGCTAAAGGATTGAATCAGAATCCCTAAAGGACATCCTTTAAATTCCAATAACCTGTGTTTTAATATAGTCACTTTTGTGTTAACTATTTAAGCTTTTGGCTACTTTTCTCTAGTTAAAGGACTAAGTAAACACTACAATGTGCAAATTAATTTAAACATATTGATTGTATTCTTTTTTCTCAGACTTGTGACTAAGGCATTGGAAAAATTCATATATTTGCAAAAGTGAGAGATCTTTGTTTGAAATTAGTTCCTTGTGAACGATTGTGATTAAGCTGATATTCTAGGATGAGTGCAAAGCAGCTCGGTTTACCAGTATCTAGTCATTTAGTGTAGGCTAAATGATAAAGAACCACACAGTGTAACTTTTAAAATAGATCTTTATTACAATCACTCACTAACAAGTTAAAATATCTCCTACCCGGAGATATTCACATTGCACACAAAACTTTGGACATAGAACAACAAGTAGCGATAATACACAGTGGTCCCCAGGGGGGAGAACAGACCATATATCACGGGGGTGGGAAGTGAACCACAACCTAAGTCGAAACAGGACCCAGGAGATGTAGAAGAGTCGGGACCCAAGGAACCACCCTGGTGAGAGTCTAGGAATCCCCGAACAGTTGGGTGAAAAGAGAATACCCAACCATATGTTCAATACAGATCAGCGGGTATGTCACGGTTGCAGTCTTACCACAGAAGGACGAAAGAGTCTGTTGGAACCCATAAGTGATTTGAATTGAAGAGTACCTGAAAGCAGAGGGGACCGAGTCTATACCACACCGGGACGTCCAGGAGGCATGGAGGATAAAGGCCACTTGAGTTCAAGTAAAACCAGTTCAGTGAAGAGGCTTCAAGTTTGGGTCCACCGAAGCAGTAGCTCTGCCCAAGCCACCGGGATGCTTAAGACAATAGAATCGATCCGTCCAACCAACCGCGTCGGCACATGTCAGTTATAGCGGGGACAGACTTATCAAGAGAACCTCTCGATGTGCCCGACTCTTTTGGCATGAGTCGGTCGTGGTAACCGTTGAGGTCACCGGGTGATGGGAGCAATGCAGCAACACGCTGCACAAGGGTTTTGTTGTAGGGTGTTCTATGAAGGATGCTGGGCGCAACTCAATGAGAGGACAACTCAGGCCTGGAGGGAACTCTGATCCACCACCTGTGTTGCAGAGATTTGTGGAGTCTGTAGGATCCCAGGTTCGGCAAACCAGTCATTCTTGTTACGGTGCCTCAGATGCACGGGAGTGACTCCTTCACTCCAAGGGAGATTCCTTTGGATGTCTTTTGATGTGCACAGGCCCAGGACGGAACCTGTATGGAGTACAAACACTGACGTACAGCAGGTTTGCAGGACAATGAGATCAGGAGTCGACAGAGTCTTCTCAGTTGCAGTCTCAGTCCCAAAGCGAAGGATGATGTGATCAGTTTGGCATGGTCTAGCAAACAACAGGGTTATACCCAATTGACCCTTTATATACCTGGGTATGGAACGTAAGCATATATAATCAACAGAAGTGGTTTAAAGGAATTAATATACACATTATTTTTAGATAGAGCACATTTAATTACTCTGTCTCTAGTTCTCAATCTAGATAGATTCTATCAAAACATTTTTACAATCTACATAGATAAAGGCATCTAATCAGGAAGGAAACAACAATACATATATACACATAAATTGTACATACACTAGGGACTAACATACAAAAAAGAAAAACAGCTCGTACATACACACTAACCCCTAAACAATCACAAATAATTTCCACTAGTGTCCTCCTAATGGTTCTGGACGGGCCACTGGGAGATAGTCCAAAGAGTACACTGAAAATCTTTCAGTTAATGTAGACCATCTCAGCGTACTGTCGCACAATGTCCAATCATTACTTTATTTCTGCGACTCCTCCTTCAGAAAAAGTCTACGCAATCGCGTTTCGGCCTTACTCTTTCCTCGGCCTCCTCAGGACTGGGTTAATACATGACTGAACACACAGCCTAGAACGGTGGTCCTCCAGCCGCGCACTCAATTAAATCGGCCGAGTCCACAATGCCCCAGCGCTATGGGGAAGTACCTTCCTCGCCTGGAAAGTGATCCTTCCTCATAGGAACACGTATGAGTCAAGGAGATTCTCTTTCTTCCCACTCAGCCTATTCCACGACTTTAGGTAATTTCAAAATAGTTTCTTTGGTCCTGCAACAATGCTCGGTGCTCCAAGGAACGCCAGCCGACGTCGGTACTTCCCCATAGCGCTGGGGCATTGTGGACTCGGCCGATTTAATTGAGTGCGCGGCTGGAGGACCACCGTTCTAGGCAGTGTGTTCAGTCATGTATTAACCCAGTCCTGAGGAGGCCGAGGAAAGATTAAGGCCGAAACGCGATTGCGTAGACTTTTTCTGAAGGAGGAGTCGCAGAAATAAAGTAATGATTGGACATTGTACGACAGTACGCTGAGATGGTCTACAGTAACTGAAAGATTTTCAGTGTACTCTTTGGACTATCTCCCAGTGGCCCATCCAGAACCATTAGGAGGACACTAGTGGAAATTATTTGTGATTGTTTAGGGGTTAGTGTGTATGTACGAGCTGTTTTTCTTTTTTGTATGTTAGTCCCTAGTGTATGTACAATTTATGTGTATATGTGTATTGTTGTTTCCTTCCTGGTTAGATGCCTTTATCTATGTAGATTGTAAAAATGTTTTGATAGAATCTATCTAGATTGATAACTAGAGACAGTTTGGCATGGTCAGCACAACTCGGCCAAGATGTCCAGATGGTCAAAGAAGAAGTGGAGTTGGATCTGAATCGAATCCCACGACATATCAAGGGACCCACCCACAGGTAAGCCCTTAAGTACCCTAAGGTGAAGGTTGGGGCAATTCAGGGGCCCCTACCAGAGGAGGGGTCAGACAGTGGGGAGGATATTCCCATGTCCTTTGTCTAGTTTTGCACCAGAGCGAGGAGCTAACAGCTCCCTGGTTTGAACTGGAGTATGCAAGGAGGCCACCAAATGTGCCCTTCCAGCAGAATATGTGGTGCTGGCAAGCGCCCCCTCTTGGCACTATACAATAAACCCTGTCTGGGAGGTGGTCACACCTCCATGTGACAGGATATCTGTTGTTCTGCCTTCCCTTGCTTGAGCTTGGTTCAGCAGCAGGAGGGTATATACGTGTCTGTGGTCGGCAGCAGCCATGTTGTGCTGTCCGGGTTGATAAGACTGGTACTGGGAGCACTGAGGGCCTCCCGGAGGAGCTTTATAGAGCATGGAATCATACCTCCTACATCATTTACGTTATGATTCCAACATGTTTGATACCAAACATGACAGGGTTTGTTACAGCCTGTATAGAGATGGTCGCCGCGTAATAACGCATGGCCACTCTATGTATCACTATGACTAATGCACTTACAACCCGGGAGAATAGACTCCAGAGGTTGTAGGGGTGTCTTGCTCATGCAGAGGAACCCTCACACTTAGAACTGAGCACCCTGCCTTCAGGAGTGAAAATGCCTGGTTTAGGGGTGACTTATAGTTTTTAAGTGCAGTGACCTTAGATATAGGGAAACCTATATCTATTGAAATTGCTGCTAGCACCAGCTTACGCAGGTTGCAATGGCAGGCCTGTAGTTACAGTTTGAGTGGTCTCCCATGAGTGGCATAACACATCCTTCATCCCATAGGGGACCCCTGGTGTTCCTATGCCCTGGGTACCTTAGTACCATATACTAGGGACTGATAAGGGTGCACCAGTATCCCATATGGGATGCACCTAGGTATTCACCATAGTCAATTTAAGTGAGAAAGCACAGAGACTGGGATCCTGATTATCAGGATCCCAGTCAGACTAGTCAGAAACCATAACAATACCAGGCAAACAGTGGGGGTAACAATGCAGAAGGATCCTACCTTCCTACAAATAGCCTTAACATTAATTACATGACCTAACTTTACTACTACTAAATGCCTTCTGTGAATACCAAAAGTAGTAAGTTTAGGATTTTATCTCAGTTTAGTAGTAGTAAAGTTAGGAGTCCTAACTTTACTACTACTAAATGCCTTCTGTGAATACCAAAAGTAGTAAGTTTAGGATTTTATCTCAGATTAGTTCTGTGAATCGGCCCCACAATTTTCAGCATTACGATGGAACATATCACAAAGTAACAACTGACACGTTTTTTTTTAACTTGTTAGTATGAATGCAGTGAAAGTGCATAATACTTTGTGGGTGAACTGCTGAGCACCTCATTAGGACTTGCTAGGAGTAGGATCCTCAAGGGAATACTACTAAGGGAAACCACAAGTATTCTAGTGCATATGGTCCTGGAATTAATTTAGTTCTCACGCTTCTGAGAATTCTGGGTCCCGGAGAGACAACGGACTGGGGCCGTATTACATAAAGTGCCCTGGCATTTGTGCCCACTTTGTGCGCCCCTGGGGCACTTTAGTATTACAGAAGGAGTGCAGACAATTGCACTGCGCCTTCTGTAAACCTAATAGCGCTGGCACACTTAAAGCACCAGCGCTATCTTTTGGGGTCATTCCCTCATTTGCATGGGGTGTGCCTTATGCAAATGAGGGAATCCCTTTGCCTCTGCACCCATGCCATATTACAGACAATGGCACAGAAGAAACAAAACAAAGAAACCCTCAGGAGGCGCACTGTCAGTGTGCTCCCTGATGACAGCCCTCTGGTGGGGGAATGGGGGTCCCATGGACCACTCAGACATCCCCTTGCAGGTGGGGGCAGTCTCTGACTGCATCTGCCTGCAAAGGGATCTCTAATCCCCTTCTCATGTGCAGGTGGGTTGCAGCCTGCACTGTGAAAACACGGAGCGACTGTAAAGCAGCTGTTTAGCTTTCCACCTGAATGCCCAGGGCAGTGTGGGTTCGAGGCTGCCCTACAGGCATCTCATTTCTCATAATAGGGTGCATTTTCATTGTATACGCCTGGTGCACCTTTTTAAAGGTGCCCCAGTGCAAACAATGAAAATGCGCTTATTGTGTAATGTGGTCCCTGGAGTCTACTGAAGAGTTAATTCGGCTGCTGGCAGCCCATGCACCAGACCCCCACCTGCCCATAAGGCTTCTTTGCTAAAGTTAAAGACCTTCTGTCCTACCATCCCCACGCCCTGTCCAATACACCATGACCAAGAAAAACCCCAGCTACATTTTTTTCACCTCCCAGTTGCATAAGCTTTAGCAGTAACACTTTTAAATTGTCATTTTGCTGTGGGAAGGTTAGTAGCCCCATTGGCTAAGACAGGTTTACCAAATGTCTCCCCAGCCTGACTAGCCTCTGAATCAAATTACCTAACAGGGTCATTTGTAATATGAAATTAATCATGGCATTACACCTGACCTGATGCTCAGGTTGAATATAATGCCACTATTAAAGATAAGCAACTTTAGAAAGTGTCACTTTGCACTCCAGCTAGACCAGCAGCCTCACAAAGACCCTTACACAGAGACAGATTCCTGCCCATTCAGGGTGTTAGCGCAAAAGAAGATCTTCAAAGGGGAAGCTGTCTTTAAAGGGACAACTGCGACAACACCCGTGAACAGCATGCTTTTGTTCCTGCAAACAAATAGGAGACAGACAAGAGAGGGAAAACCCATCCCTAAACCTGTTTTCCTGTGGGAGTGTAGGCCACTGGTAACAATGCTTCCAGGATGGGCTACCTCGCTGTTTATGACAAAGGAAGGGTTGGGCCATCTTCAAAAGGGGAAGAAGGGGCACTCTGAGATAGCCAGATGCCACACATTGCACAAAATGCGTCACAAGGTAGGAGGGGACCCAGTAGCCCATTGGATAGTGACTGCATGGTCTTCTCAGGGCTCTTTCCAGGGATAAAAGTGGCACCCCTCAGATCACACTGAGATTGAAGAAAGGAACAAAAATGGACTGCCCGGCTGCCCTTGAAATGCATGTAGAGAGGCTGCACCGTTAAGAGGACTGCACATGCTGCACTTTTGGGCTGGCAAAGTTTGAACTGTGCCTGCGGCTCCTGGCTCAGAGAAAGGTTGGTTCCCTGCCATTACCCACAGCAGTGACTCCAAGGATCTGTCAGCTTATCCCCATGAACTAGCTCCAGGGACACAAAAACTGAAGAAGCCCAAACCGAGAAGTTGGTAGCCACTGCAAACGTGTTACTGCTATAAGTCGCTGGGTGAACAAAAGGACAAATTTAAGATAGCCAAAAGTTGCACCCTTGTTTGCCAGACCCAGGAGTGAGATTCATTGCAATTAAGGAACACTAGTCCCCACCTATGGATTTCGCTCCAACTACTGTGCACGGAAACCATAATCCCAGCATTGGCTCGCCCGCTACAAAAATGAATAGGACTTGAAGGACTCCGATCTCTGTAGCCAGAGTCACCCCGTATAACCCAGGGACCAAGGGACAACCATGAAGACACCTCCATGGACCCCACCTCAACTGGAGGATCCTTTGCCTGTATCCTCAGCATCATGACCACACCATTGATGTCTATGGAGTCCTCCTGTAAAGCTTGGAAATCACTTCAAAAATTCCCTGGAGGCCAGGTAACTGTCCAAAGTTTCCTCACTGGTCCCCCAGAACTTTTCCTTGCCAAATTTGATTGCCCAACTCGGGCCGGAGTACTCACACTAACTCTTTCAAACATTTCATTGACCAAAGCTTGTTTGTAGTTGCATTTAAAAGCGATAAAAACATCTAAAATCTACATCTCCGGAACCCTCTGGTGGATTTTGATAATCAGGGTATCTAAAAATTCAGAAAAATAGACTAGATTTATCTACTGGGGTCCAATTTCTTTCATAATACGTGACTTTCTTATTTTGTTGTTTGGTGCTGTTAAATGCTTTGCACTAAGCTATTTTGCTAATCCTTACTGCTCACAGCCACAGGTACCCAGGGTTGAGATAAAGGTTAAGTAAACAAGCCTGACTGGACCCAAGATGGTAGTTGTGAGTGCACTCCATGATAAGTCCCCAGAACCATGTCATATAGTACACCCAAATCCTTACAGTGAATATCTAAACAATTAAAAATGTTTGATAAATCATTAATACATTCCTGATCATAATGATTAGAATTGATAGATCACTCACTGCCGTTTCTTGTATCTGTAATACCTGCGCATTCGAAAATCCAGAAAATATTGATTTTACATGTCTAGCAGATCCGGAATTATTCCATGAAACAATTTCTAATTAGTCACTGTACAAATTACGTAGACGAGTCTATATTAGCGCTCATTGTATATGTTACTCATGGTCACTGATGAAGTGCCATGTAATCCATGTCAAATTTGTCATTAATTGCCACTTCATAAGATTTTAGAGCTAACTATCATAATGCTAACCATAATATTCTAGCTCCCTCCTTCCTCAAGTTACCCCTGCTCCATAAGGAACAGTGGTGTAGCTGGCCCTTAGGCCATCCGCGGCAGTCCCTGCATTTGCCACTCTGCAACTGCAACATGGAAGAGTGGAGGGTTTGCGTCCTGACCACAAAATGGCATGTAAGGGCGGGGGAGGCTACAGCCCCCGAAACTCGTGCCGCCTGGGGCAGACCTCCCCCCTTCCCACCCTTGCTATGAAACTTATAGTGGAAGCTCTCAAACTGTAGTATTTGCTCTGGTAAATCAACTCTTCTAAATATTAGCTATGACCAAACTTCTATCAGCTTTGCTTTCTCACCGCTAGTTTCTGCCTTCTTACAATAAGGACATTTACTTCAGAACTGAAGTTTTTTGCATGGTACTTGATTGCCTGTTTGCACTTTACTTTCATATTAGATTTTAACCTCATCCTCTTTTTCTTTTTTTACTTGGCTTAACTTCAGCTATACCAGAAAAAATATCTGGTGGCTAAGAGTGGGCGTAGTGCATGCAATTTGCTGAAGCATAACTATGCAAAATGAGAGCACACTTCTGTGAGTGTTTGCAGAACTACGCGAGGAGCATCACCCATCAATTACCCCTATTGTCTTATTGAAAAATGCAGCCTTGCATCAACAACAGGGAATGCATTTTGCACTAGGAAAATAGAGCTAAATGCAACTGTAAATGAAAAATGACAGTCAGCAGCCACTCATGCTCTGATCCTGTGCTCTTGTAGTAGGCATTTATGCCTCAAAATGCTCTGAATGTCATGATCAGGTATAATCATGTATCTTTCAGTAATTTTGTGTCACAGGAGTAACACAAAATTATCAAAATTACTCTGATTACTCCAGGGAAATAAACATTTTGCCCAGTCCTACTGTTGTCCAAATGTTCTGAGCTATGAAACTTTGATGCATCTATCATGTCAATCTTATTACTCCTCAGAGCCTGCTCTGAACAAGTCCTCCCAACAAAATTCAGGTTCTCTTCACAGCTATTGTGCTTTCTGGTAAAGGTGGTGAATAGATCCTCTAATATGGTTTCCTATTTAGCCTAATCCAGTGTAATTCCGAGTTATTGAATGATCTAGTTCCACTGTGGAACGTACATACTTGCATTAGCCAAACTACATGTATCTTCTTTACCTGCTACATAGCCTTCTGCATGTGCACTGACTACCCCATTACAATGTAAAGATTTTGCATTAGGCTTTTTTAATGCAGACCCAATGAAAACTTCAAGTAGGTATTTACAAACTAATATGCTGTCTTGCATTACTCTTCATCAAGGGGGTGTTCCGTCGGTGGTGCATGGGTGTTACTGTGCGTCCACCTGTATATATTGATGCAAATCCAGATTTACAAAGAATTGTAGATATGGATTTACACTAACATCCTGTGCCTCGCTGAGGCTGGCGTCACAAGTAGGAATATTTGTATTTCTCCCTGTTGTTTACTCTTTGCATATGTGCTGCATTCTGCAGCACCCATACAAAGAGGAAATTGCCTTAAAGTATAGTTATGTGCATGATGGGATCCCTTTCTGCACAAAAACTATGCTGACCTCAAAGCAGACACTCTTACACTATGGCTCAAGGGTGCTTACATTTAGATGTGGCTGCTTAAAGTGCGCCCGCGCAGGGAGAGAGCAGAAGTCCACCACTTCTTTGTAGATATGATGCAATTCTGCACTCTCCAGTTAATGCAATGCAGCACATCAACTTCGCTTGATGCCTTGTGTTGTGTCAGCTCTTTGTAAATCTGAGCCTAAGTTTCCCAGTATAAGAAGCAGCCTCAACAGTGCTTCCATTACCTGACCATTTAGTCATGCATACGTTCAGCAGGTCAAGGCATTGGAAACTGCATTGAAACTGGACTTCAGATTAGACCACTAACTAGAATTGAGGTATTGTCCTGCATTGGGCATTCACTTACTTTTTATCACAGTCATAGCAAGGATTCAGACCTTTTCCCTCAGTTAGTAAGACGCCTGGCCACAACTTACTTAGTTGTAAGGATCTTCCACTTTCCAGTTAGATCATCACACAGCTCCTCATCCCTCCAATTTGTGGTTTTAGCTCTCTCAATAACCCAAGTGTGCTATTGTTAGAGATTAGGCATAGCTCTCTCTATTTGCATATTTGTGGTTTTGTTGCCACATTTCTTTCTCTGAGACTCTTACTGCTCGTCTGCATCATGGGATTCTCCATGAGTTTACGGTTAGTTTAAGGACTCATTACTTTTTAATCTGCCCTGGAGAATGGTAAACCATGAAACCTGCTTCTTATGTAGTATTGACATGAGTTATCCTTACTTATGTTAGTGGTACCTCTCTTCAGAATTGCTGCTAAAGATCACAAGGGTCCCACATATGAGATACCACTACAAAACTACTATTTGATAATAGTTAGCCCAGTATCTCTTTCCAATTTTGCCTTTGTGTTTCGGCTAGGTTTTTTCCCTTTCAGAACATATCCTCAAGATTGATTTGGAGAAATGAAAATTTTGAATAATCCGTACCCTTTTTCCAAATTTGACACAACCCACGTCCCATTTGCCTGAATCACTTAGAGAAATCCTACTGAAGTTAATCCATAGTGGTTGGCAGATCAGCAGTGTTGTGTAGCTCCTACTAATCCATAGGATCTGCATGTTTGTTGGACAACACCAACTTTAGGTGAGGTTCCTTGACTGATTCCAGGCACTCCCGTAGAATATATTGGCCTAGAGACCAGTTAGCTCACAGTGCCACCAAAAGCCTCGTAACCTTACCAGTGAGTGAAGGGTTTCTGGCAACAATTGAACACGATAACTCTGACCCCTCAGGGATTGTGGAAACAGATTGGAACCTTTCAATCACTCGTGCTTACTTGTTCTCAGAGAAATATACAGAATACACAGTAGGACGTTTTCAATATATTAATTGAACCAACATTATGCTTGTATAGAATCCAGTGCTGCAATGATCAGTAGACAGAAGCAGATGAAAGTCATTACAAGCACCAGAAGTGTAAATAGTAGAAACAGTTCCATCATGGTGCTAAAACAGTGTATATATGCAGGCATATATACAAGGAAGTAATCAGGCATACACCTACTATGCAAAACCCTACTCTAAGTGTACCTAGAGTGTGCGTAGGTGTGAAGCCCAGAATCCCCACAAAGGCACAATCTAACCGCATTACAGGTTGAATAGAATGTAGGAGTCCTTGTTGATCAAAAACTGGACACCCCCTCATGGAGATGTCAGACCGCTGCATGGTGAAGTCTCAGCATGCCGGTACCCTCAGTGTCAGCTGAAGTGCCTCATCTGCTAATCTTTTGGGATGCTCTTTATTTATGATCGAAAGCAGCTTGTGATGTGTGTATATTAGCAATGTTATGGATATGTCACCCCGTGAACGAAGGCAGAATGACATTTGTAGATAGTGCATAGAAGGGCCTTGTACATGATGTTCGAGGCATCGTGATTATGTTTTGTGAAGCTACATGTGTAAACAATGTAGTTTCAGCGAAACTAGTCCTACATTGTCATGCACACACCTATGCTTCAAGTTTCACGTTTATTTGTTTATGCTCAGCTAATTAAAGCCATTGCAAATTGATAAAACATATAAAACAAACACAGCTAAGTGTGGCACCAAACACTGTCATAAACTATAATACAGTGAAAACTTTTAAATTGATGTTAGAAGTAAATGTTATGTGGGAAAATGCCTGCTTACAATAAAGGAGCGTTGGACAGTGCCTTTGCACTAGTTATAATATCATTCAAAAAATGTTCAATACATGGTTGTTTAAAAAATGAATTTATTCTACACGATGTCAAAATGTTGCATGGATCAACTTGGTGATGTTGGTAGCTGGTTGCAATCATTGAATCTAATGAGCGGGTTAATAGCAATACGTGTTTGATTAAAACCACAGACACTGCTGTTGCACCCGTTATGGTGAAGCTTAAAGTGTCAATGTGTAAATAAAAGTAAGCACATTCTACGAGGGCAAGATTTTGTTTAGGGCCTGCGTGAGGAATTGGTCTAGAATGCTGGTGTCAAACTCCTAACAGTCTGATGTTAAAATGCGCTTTTGGTGAGCGCTCTTGTTTAATTACTAGTGATTTGTACTTGTGCATTTGAGAATGATTAAAAGTGCAAGTCAGTGATATTAGTTTGAATACAACAGTACTTTAAGCATAAAGACGCATATGGAAGAAGGGATGGTGAATAACAGTTTTTGTTCCAAAAGGCTTTGCTTAGGAATTTGAACAAACCACAAATAGCTTGAGAATGAGCGTCGATGAGAAGCAAATCTACTGCTGCTTGAGTTGTTCGGGATCCTTGTTTGATCCATGCTTGATGAAGGAATTTCCTGTGGTCATTGATTAGGGTTGGATAAATAAAGAGAAGGTGAGATAAGTTCCACTGAAATTCCCCACATAGCCGACACTCGGTTGACACTGGGCACGTCTACTATGGCTGTCAAAGATCGAGTGATGTGAAGTTTCCCATCCTAATATGGCAATACTTGATTTTTTAGTGCATTGCAAAAGTGTCTTGTAAGATATTTTTGAATCTTTCTTTCTTTTGTTGTAGCTTCTTCATATGAGGTCACCATGCTTTCGGACCACGAGGGCCCGACGGTCTTGTACAAATGAAGCTTTTTGGATTGTTTGGTTTGACGCCGTTTTAAAGCTTTGGTGTGGAAGATTTTGGTTCCAAAGAGCTGGGGCTGTTTTAAGTTTCAATGCTTCATGAAAGGCGTCAGTTTAAGTATTTTGAGTGATTGTATGATTTGTGAAAACCTTCCAGATTAAAATTTTCAGTGCTCCTACTTTAGCAGCATGTGTAGTGTGTAGGTATTTAAGAATGCAGGCCTCTTGTGCCAGGACTTGATCGCATAACATAAATTCACATCCAATCTGGGCTGCTAACGAAGGGTTTGGGAGTTTAATTAATGTTCTGAACACTTCGGCTCTTAGATTTGCTCAGAAAGGTGCCCAGTTTCTGTATGCCAACATGAGGACTAGTTTGGCTTTTATTATTTTCAGCAGAGGTTCTAAGGTGGGTTGCTTGGTGTGTTTAAAAATTGTTTGAAATGTAAAGATTAGCGATGCACACTTTGGTTTGAGGGAATTCTCCTGAGTGTAGTGCACTCCCTTATCATCTAGCCAGCATCCAAGGTACTTGTAACTGGGGGTGGTGGACAGATGGTGTTTGCTGCAGTACCATGTTCGGTGTTTGTTCTTTTTCCGTCCAAAGATCACAACGTTGTTCTCCTCAAGATTCACAGTCATGCCATTTGCAGTATTATGTGCAAATAAGACATTGAGCAGCCTTTGTAGCTCCCTGGCTGTTTTACTTAGGAGAACTGCATCATCAGCATAAAGAAGGGAGGTGATGTAATGATGTCCCCGTTTTGGCTTGTCACTAATGATATCATCAAGGGCAAGGGCCAAGTCACTCATCCATAAATTAAAAAGAGCAGAGGCCAAAACATACCCTTGTTTCACTCCTTGCTCTATCCTGATCTTGTTGGAGACTGCTGAGGTATTATCAAGTTCGACTCTGGCCCATGTTTTGGAGTAGAGTAGTTGGAGGCCTCAGAGCAGCGGTTCGGGGATGTCCCGGATTTTGGAGTTTTGACCAAGGAAGTTCTGGTTGGACATGATCGAAGGCCTTGCTGTAATCTACAAAACAGTTGTAGAGGAGTTATTTTTTCTGTATCTGTTTGACACTAGCCTCCTTATTGCTACTAGATTATTGGTAGTGCCCAACATGGGTCTGAATCCGGTTTTGTTAAATGAGATCAGGTGTTTTGAGCTGACCCATGCTTCTAGATCTTCCAATAATAGAGAAGCAAAATATTTAGCTTCAATGTCTAGGAGAGCGATGAGACGATAGCTCTCAGGGCTTGCCACTGGGCCTTTTTTTGTAAATGGGATGCAGTATTGATCCTTGCAATAAGGGGGGATAGTGCCTGTGGTAAGACAGGTTCTAAACAGCCTTTCCAGCAATTGCAACCAACATTTGATATCCAGTTTGTAAACTGAGGCTGGGATACCATTTGGTCCGTGGGCACCATCTGCTCTACTTCTTTTTATTAAGATGGCGATCTTTTTAACCGTGATGGTTTGTGCTAGGTGATGCATTTGGTCTTTGATGTCCTCTGGGATTCTTGGAATTTGGTCAGTTTAGGAGTACAAATGTTAGATGGTGGATAGGTTGGGTTTCATTTCATACAGAGTGCTGATCTAGTGAGACAAGCTATGCACAGTCACGTTGTTTCCTTTAAGTCAAGGAGTGGCGTTTTTGTTGTTTAGTCGATTTATTCTAATCTAAAAAGCTTTGGAGTTTTTTGTTCGGCAAGCCAGGAATAGCTCCAGCTGTAGTGCTTCCTCATGCCTCTTTTTTGCTTGCCAGATGGAGCATCGTATATCCCTCAAATATGTGTGATTTTGTCTGGGGCAACGGTATTTGATCCATTTGTTTTGCAATCCGACCTTCTTGTTTAGAGCGCTTTTCAAGATTTTTAGATCTTTTGTGACCTATGGTTACATTAGACTAGGTCTTGTGTGACCAGAGCCCCGGCCAGGCTGCTGAGTAAGAGCTAAAAGGAGTTGGTGCACAAATGATTCCCAGTCTACTGTTGTGTGACACCATGACATGATCTGTTTGTTGGGTATGGTTTTCCACATTGAGTATTTTGCGGCCCGCACACGTAAAGAGTTTGTAAAACTTTTGTATTTATTTTAAGCACAGGGGGCTCAAGCATCCATTGTGCAGCAAACTAAGTTAAGGGTGTTGGTAAAAGGGAAATTCCATATGCTTTCATGCATAGAGGAAGCTCAAGAGTTACTGAAAGAGATCTCCACTGTGAAATGAATCACTGGGAATGACTGCTGATGGATTTATGTTTGTGCGGTTTTCACTGTTGTGTGGGGGTAGATCACCTATGCTGCAGGAACAGGGCACCCCATAGTACAGAAGGGGGGGTGAGATGTGGTATGTGGGACCTGAGGAGAGGACCACATCTATGGGGGGGGGCTCTTGGGGGTAAGGGTAGAGGTGCGTTGGGTGGTGTTTTAGAAGGGGTAGGCTTGGCAGTCGTAAAAAATGAACAGGAAAGATATAAACTATCTAGAATTAATTTGCAAGGGGCTAGAACATTTCAGGGATTGATCTTGAGACCAAATAATGAGAGATTCAAGGTTGAAAGTCTGGGGAAAAAATTCAGAGGTCAAACTAGCTGAAACCAAAAATGCAAGATATAAAAATTGTAACATGTATTATTAATGGACTACTTCACCCGTGGAAAAGTGCTGCTCGTTTAAACTGGATAGTGTCCCTCTCTCACGTGATTATATTTCTACAAGAAACGCATCTCAGGACTGACTCCCCAAAGATATCACTTCCTAAGAAGTATCTGCAGGCATACTTCTCATCCGCTAATTTAGCTGTTCGCGGGTTAGGGATCTTATTATCTAACACTCTTGATTGGCAGGTTAAGAATATCCGTAGAGACGGCAATGGTAGATGGCTTTGGGTGAAAGTACAGCTGCAGGAAACAGTTCTGAATTTGGTTAATTATTACGGTTCTATTGAGGATGATACTGCAGCACTCGGCCACATCTATCAATTAATAATACCAATGGAAGGTATATTAATTTTGGGTGGTGATTTTAATTTTATTCAGAACCTGGCACTTGATATATCAAACAAGGCAAAGCGCCAACTAAAGCCTAAAACTGCAAAATTAATAAATAGGCACTCTACTGATTTCTAATTAATATCCTTGGAGACTAGGACACCCTAGTCTCTTGCAATTCACCTGTTATCCAGCGAGATTTAGATCAACCTCCCGTTTGGATTACTTTCTAGTAAATAAGCTGGTTGCCAATGGCCCGGCAGAAATTTTGGCCAATTTATTTTCAGATCACTCATTAGTTTAATTTACATTAAGATCAGGAAGTGCTATAAAAAAGAGACCAAGATGGCAGTTTGATAAATCCCCCATACAGGACATTATTTGGTTGACAGAAGCCAAAGGGTTCATCAAGGAGTTCTTCCAGCTGAATTTAAATACGGCTCCATTGTTTACGGTAAGTGAGGCATTCAAAGCCACCTTCAGAGGCCAGATATATCATATAAGGCAAGGATAACTAATATACGGAAACAAAAGATTTTGGCAATACAGACTGCCGTAGAAAAAGCTAGACTGAATGTAACCCTAACAGATACACCATCACCTCTTATAAAAGCGCAGCAGCAAGAGCTAGATGAAGCCAAGGAGAAATTGAAGGATTTTTTTCTATTAGAGGGAATTACAGGTAGTAAGGCCTATCAGCAAAAACATTATGAGGAAAGTCAACAGGTGAGTAGATTTTTGGATTGGTCAACAAAATGTCAAAAAGCTGCTCAATTAATTACCCAAATAAAAAATCCATCAACGGGTATTTTAGAGGATGATAAAGACTTAATTGCTTAGTTGTTTCATATACATTTTAATCAAATCTACACAGAAACTCAGGCAATAGATGAGCTAGCATTGAGGAGTTACTTCGAGAAATTAGAACTACCTCTGCTATCACAACAGCTTTCGCAGATATTAAATGCTCAAATACAAATTACAGAGGTCCGAACCATTTTAAATAGTATGCCCAATGCCAAGGCCTGTGGAATGGATGTGACCCCGGTGGAAATATACAAGGCATTCCAAGCAGAATTGCTTCCTTTTTTAACTAAATTGTTCAATCAAATTAAAGAATCTATAGACATCCCTAAAAGTTTTAAGGAATCAGTGTGAATAGTTTTCATAAAAAAAGATAAAGATCCCTCCGATCCCAGCTCATCCTATCAGTCTACTAAACACAGATTATAAATTGCTTAAGAAGATTTGGGAAAAAAGAATTGCAGCCTGTGTACAACAAGTAGTTCATAGTCACCAAAATGGTTTTATTCCCGCATGTCTTATGGCTTCTAATACGTAGTTTTTTAATGCAAGCCATTGATTATTTTTCAATTAAGAAGATCAATGAGGTGATTATGATGATGGACGCCGAAAAGGCTTTTGATTTGGTAGATGGGAGAGCTTTATTTTTAATTTTGGATAAATTTGGTTTTCCGTCACAATTCATACAGATGTTAAAAGAAGTATATAGTTATACAGAAGCTAAAATCATCATTAATGATTCAGAAGCCGGCAAGGTGATTATTAAACGAGACACACGTCTGGGATGCCCGCTATCCCCTCTTCTGTTTTCTTAGTTTATTGAACCCCTGGCTGTCAGGATCCGGAAGAGCTTAATGATTTTGCCTCCCATTGAGGGGATGGCAAAAACTAAGCTATACGCAGATGACATTATTCTATATCTTAGTGCAGGGGCAGATAATATACAGAATGCTCTTGATGAAATCAAGAAATTCACACAGGTTGGTGGATATAAAGTAAACCAAGCGAAAACTGAAATTTTAACATTCAATGTGATTCCTTCGGATATTCCAGCTTCCATTCAATTAAAACCATCACATCCAGTCAGATATTTAGGGATATACGTTACAAATGATTATATGCAATTATTTTACTTAAACTATACTAGCAGGCTCACGAAAAATAAAAAGATATTAGACAAATGGTCTATGCTTCAATTATCATTAATAGGGAGGGTGTCTATGGTGAAAATGTTGGTACTCCCTTTATTTTTGTTTCTTTTTATTAATCTTCCTGTTGAAAATCCCGAATTCATACTTTAAGGAGTTAGATCAAATAATTAGGAAGTTTTTATGGAATAACAAACATCCCCGGGTTAAGATAGCTACTTTACAATTGGATGTAACATCAGGAGGCCTGGCACTTCCACATTTTCCAATGTATTACCAGGCTTCTTTAACTAATTTACTCTCCCAACTTGGCGAGGAAAAGTCGTTTTTTGATAATTTTCTGCTAATTCTTATGCTGAAGGAAAGTGCTATAACACTTCCCATTTTTTTACGTTTGGCGAAACGTCTTAAAAAAACAAGATACAAGGTGAGACTGACATTAGCTGAGAGAACTCAGATATTTTTAAAATCTTGTGCTATCCCTACATTTCATGCATATACCCTTATACAGGATTGCGAGGCAGGAGGTCTTATACTGTCAAGAAGGCTTTTTCAGGTATGGCAAGAACTAGGTTTTCACCAGCTCAGGAATTTTTATAACCATGAAACATTAATTACCTGGAACACGGTGCGAGTCCGAGTTACTACATTGATCACTGACCTCTCTCTCAGTTTTTACAGTTAGTTAATTTTCTTACAATTAATTATTCTATGTTGGGTGAAATGGCACGTCAAATCACTAAGCAGATGGCAAAAAGAATGATGGGGGTCAGTTGTTGGTATCGGCTGCTCTTGATGGAGCGGGTAGTACAAAATTTTGTATACCCCCCCAATTTGCATGTGCATACTAATTAGAATAATCAATTAATTATAATCATATTAAATGTTTGAAGTGGAATACTAATCAATCCTATTAATATTTGATTTACACGCAGGATTTGCATTTGCATTGCCAAAATAATTGTAAACTAAAATATGTACACATACTAATACTAGAAAATTAGAATTTTGCATGATATATGTTGCTTTTGTGAAGTCGCACCAGATGACATCACTGGGTGAATATAAACGCTTTGAATGTTGCTATTATGCTAGATAATTACATACACATAAGGGAATTAGTGAGGGTTTAACAATTTATTAGCCATTTCCATGTTTTAATTAATTTTTGTGCTTGTTTTACTTAAGTTGACCATTCGGGCCTATTATAAAATGGCCACCCTTTTGACTCGCCGCGACTGACTGCACTCCACGAGGTTTTGGGTAAAGTGCGCCTGCGCTGCAGTAAGCAACAGTGGCCTCGTCCTGACCCCAGCCAAGCCGTACCAACCAAGGACATCCGGGGAGAGTTGCCAGATTTGCCAAACAATAGACTTTCTTTAAAAACCGGAACCAGCAAGTGCGATGACCTAACTTTATAAACTATGTGAGAACTTCACCGATCGACCTTAAACCCACCAATGAGGACTGTCTAAAGCTGATATTTGTTACAATTTTACATCGATTTTATTATAAAAACTGATAGAATAGTGAGTTACGCGCGCTCTTTTTCTTTTCCTGATGTTATGCTGACGGAGAGGACGGTGACGCTGCAGGACAGCTGTTTCCCTGAATCTTTGATGGACTGAATTGCTGCCCAATTTCCTGATGAACTGAAGAACGTTGACCTAATGGGCATAGATTGACTTGTACACGCTTATGGTCTCGACCCAACCTATGGGACTGTAGCGTGCTGCAGAACAACTTGATTGACTTAAAGGACGACAAATAGCCAGATTAGGTAAATATGGGGATCTGTGGCTTGAATAACGGTTTATTAAAATTTGCATTAATTAGATAAACTTTATTAAGGATTATAAACAAATGAGTTGGGTTGTTTATTCATAGAGAAGGTTTAAAATCTAAATGTAAGTTAGAGGATTGAAAAATCACTTTACCAAAACAACTAAATCAGAACTATCGATCACATGGAAGGAATATCTAGAAGTTTAGGTATAAGATGTGCCGAATTAAAATATTTGATGAATAGTTATGTAAATATATTTTCCTTTAGGTAATAAGGTATTCCTTTCATGTCAGCGTTTGGAACATTCATCTCTCGAAAAGAGCAGACCAATGATGTGTGAATGTTGGTGTTATGGGCCCCACCAATGAATGTATTGACTGAATGTGTTAGTGTGATATTTGGTCTATGACGAAGAGAGGATTTTGGATTCCATGCTGCAGCAGTTTTTCTGGTAGCAGAATGATGTTTTTTATTGGTTTGGTTTGGTGTCGTGTGTTGCCATTAGAGATATTTTCTGTATGAGAGAAGTGTGTATGATAGCAAAGGTTACCTGTGAAAATTTGGTCTTAGGTACCAGGAGGCCAGAAGGTACTCTGATAACGCTTATCACTGAAAAGGTAGCAGGTGTTCTCTGAGCTTGCTCGAAGGACAGAGTAGAGGGAAGTGCTACTTTGTTAACAAGTGTTATAATTCTGTAGCAGGACAGACTGTTCGCTGTTCTCGGGAAAGACAGAATTCTGTGTGAATGTACTACAATTTTACCGTGTGAAAGTGCGTGAATGAAAAGGCATTCCGGTTAATTGCGAAACTCTGGTTTTATTTCTCAGGAGCATTGGGTCTCCAACTAGGTGTCTTAATTCTAGAGAAGCGGTTAGCTAATGCTTGCTAGAAGGGTAAGGTAGAGGGATGTGCTACTTTATCAACGGAAGTAACGATTCCGTAGTAGGGCAGAGGTAAGCACTGCTCTCGGGAAAGACAGAATTCTTGTGAAAAAGGTCTTTTACTATTCTTTGGTTAGCGAAGCGGACAATGGTGGTGTTTTTATGTAGTTACTAACAGATTTTGTAAATTAAAAGGTTTGGAAACTTACCAAGAAATTTTGTAAAGGAGGGGTCAGTAGAAACAGGAGTAGGAGCAGCGGTTGTTGACGTCAGAAAGACCGCGCTGGGATTGGCCAGTTGGCTGGAGGCGTAGACACTCCTGATTGGTGCATTAGTGTACGCCGCACTAGGAGTGGAGAATTACAGGGTGACGTATACACTCCCGATTGGTGCATTAGTGTGAGTCGCGCTGGGATTGGAGAATCACAAAGGTGACGCAGACGCTCCGGATTGGTGTGTTAGTGTGAGTCGCGCTACGATTGGATAGAATAGCAGTATAGTTGTAAGGAGAGACTAGCGATACACGGAAGACAAGAAAATGTATTACAATCAACCAGAAAAGGAGAAAAAGTCCTGGTTTGGAAAAATTAAAAAGTGGTTTAAAAAGGACAAACCAATTGTGACAAGGGAAGGACAGTTACTTCCTCCTCCGAAAACCCTGTATCCTTTATAGTTGCAAAATATGGATATCATACTTGTATTTGGTTGGACAATTCGGTAAACTATACGAAGGATCACAGAGTCTGGGCTTTCCCAGAAAACGGTTCATTTAATTTGGCACTTCTGAGTAACTTAAGAGAGAAAATGATGAATTTAGAACCAAGACCTAGACCGACACAATTTGAAGCATTGACAGAATGGGAAGATGAGATGCATGATCGAGAGAGACAGAGGAGTGGTGGAAGATATAGGTACATGTTTGGGAAACAATACGGACATGAAAATCATGATGATCGGATGAGAAGGTGGCGGAATGCTAGTATGACTGAAGGATTGATTCCTGTAAGAACTGCAGAGGATAATGGAGGACGGAAATGTACAGAGAAAAGACATAATGTAGGGTCAAGAGGGTACGGAGGGAATAAATCAGAGGATGATGTTCTTGATGACATGTTTTATAAAAATCCACCACCGTATCGAACCGAACCAGAAATATTAACACCAAGCGCCCCAATGAAAAAAACATTACGAATTATAAAGACAGAACCAATGTCTCAAGATTTAGAGAAAAATAATTCCATTAGAGAGGTGGAAACGGAGTCGGAGAGTAAAATAAATGGTGAAAATTCAGCAGAATTAGCGAAGACAACTTTAGAATTACCAGAGAAAATAAGAGAACAAACAAAAAATCTGGAAGCTGTAACAGTTGCAGTGACGATAGGTCCAGTAATGCCTATTTTCGATAAACAAAAAGATAGCGAACATTGCTTAACAGTCCCTTATAAGAACTATAAACTGGTTGAACAACCGAAACCGAGCCAAAATGAAAATCCATAGAGACAAACAATAAGCATGATAGAAGCAAATGTTTCAAGCAATTTTACTGAAAAGAGTATAACGACAGTGGAGTCAATATTGGAAACACAAAAGAATTCGGAACAAAGTGGTATAGAGAAACCAGTAGGACCATCTACAGAAGAATTACGTGAATGGTTAAGAAGTTTACAGAGAAAAGACAAAGAATCCCAATCAATAGATGTGGCAAAATTACGAATGGTACTGGAAGAATTAATAGTAGGAACTATCCCCACAGAGAAATTAATAACTTACCAAGATGAGGAATTACTATTTTTGTGCAAAAGTGTGACATGGAGAGCAAAAAACCTACAAGAGCGATTAGAAGAAGTAGCAAATGAAATGGGAATAGACATTGAAAGGGTAAAAGCTTTGCAAAAACCCTATCGAATTGATTTCACTGAAAAAGATATTGAAAATTTGAATACCACAGGACGAATAAGTCAGATTAAGGAAATAATTGTCTTACTGAGAAAATGGGGAGATGTGGAAAAATGGAGGAGCAGATGGTATAGGAAACGAGATGATGCCTCAGATAAGACATTTGCAGCATTCCCTGTAAGGGAAAAGGAAAAGGTAGTAACAGAATGCCCTATGAGAGAGATTCCAGGAGGAGGATACGTACATGTCCCATGGACGAGACAGGACATTTTGTCCTTTACGAATGATTTCCCACGACTGCGCGAAAAGCCTGTCGAGTGGTACAGGCAAGTGGATAGATTTGTCAAATTGTCTAAAGTATTATGGATTGACTTGAATAGTCTATTTGACATAATAGTACCAGCAGATTTATGGACAGAGTGCAAGCTCCTGATTAATTGGCCAACTCAGGAATATCCTAGGGATCCAAAAACAGGGGCTCCAGACCCCGAGGTAATGAAGAAATATGAACAGGTTATGGCATTTCTGAAAAACAAGCTACCTCCTAAAGAGACAGATTGGGTGAAAATTGACCGAACACACCAAGAAAGTAAAGAGTCAGTGCATGCATATTATGAAAGGCTAATATTAGCTTTTAAACAGTTTAGTGGAGATGAACATCTGAGTGAAAAGGATTTGAGTCATTTTGTGTACAGATTTGTATATGGTTTACGTCCAGAAATTAGTGAAATGATAAAACAACATACTGTTGATTGGCAAAATAAGAAAATAGATGAAGTATTGAGACATGCTAAATATTTCAGTGATGGGATTGAAGCAAAACAGCAAAAATTGAAAGAAAAGGCTATATGGGCACAGGTAAAAGTAGCAGAGAGGCAGGAAGCTCAATTAGCAGAACAAGCGAATAACACAGGAACAAGACAGAAATTTGGTCCTGGAAAAGGAAAAGGAAGCTTTAATATAGAAGAAGCTAAAAAGAAATTCCCATGTCATAATTGCGGTAGGATAGGGCATTGGAAATCCGAGTGGAAATTTCCCCCAAGCTCTAACGACGAAAATGCATCATTGAATCCACAGGTGCAGAATGAGGTGAGTGGTCAACCGCAGCGACAGCAGCAGGTTGTTGCCCAACCTAATCAGATGCCAAAACCGCCTTTTCCACAAAGCAGAAACTCTCAGAAGTATAGTAGCGAAACAGGATTCTACGATGAAGAACAGGTAAATAAGCTACCATGCATTAGCGCTGTCTCGCAGTATTGGCTACAACGCGATGAGAGTGATTCAGAAGAAAGTTATTGACGGTGCCGAAGGGAGGAAGAAGAGTGTGTACTTGGCGAAACTCTAGAAGTAGACCA
Organism: Triturus cristatus; assembly: GCF_964204655.1. Taxonomy (NCBI): domain Eukaryota; kingdom Metazoa; phylum Chordata; class Amphibia; order Caudata; family Salamandridae; genus Triturus; species Triturus cristatus. The sequence continues at coordinate 745,188,446 of NC_140591.1, read as the reverse complement.
GACAGGCCCATTTGTAGATGGGAAGGTTAAAAATGATAATATTACTTTCCTAGTTGATACAGGTGCTACTCAATCAACTGATAGATCAGCTGATGTTAAGAATCTTCCTCTCTCGGATGAAACAATCCAAGTAGTTGGTGTATCCAACAGACAGATTAAGACTTACCTTACAGAACCGGTGAAAGTAAGCATAGGGAAATTTTTGGAAATGCACCGCTTTGTTGTGTGCGATACCAGTCCTGTGAATTTATTAGGTAGAGATTTGTTGTGCAAAATGAACTGCACTATATTTGGTACCCCAGATGGGATAGCCTTTTAAACCCCAGATGATGATGTGCTGTATAAAATGACAATAGCTAACAGGGAAAATGAGGTTATTGAAACCTATGCTGTATTTAACCCTGATGAATTACCTAAAGAATTAAAACAGTCCGTGAAAGCAGAAGTTTGGGACTTCACTGGAGAAGATGTGGGATTAATGAGAAACGTAGATCCAGTAAAAATAACAGTAAAGGAAGGAGTAAGATATCCAAATGTCCCTCAATATAAATTGACACCTGAATTAATTGAAGGAGTAACTCCTGTGATAGAGAAAATGATAAGACAAGGAATTTTGAGAGAAATAATGAGTAGTCCATGTAATTCCCCAATAATGGGATTTAAAAAGCCTATTGGGAAGTTCAGGATAGTACAAGATCTGAGAAAGATAAACAAAATTGTTGTGTCATGCTGTGCTATTGTACCAAATCCATCAGTTATTTTATATCAGATTCCCCATGACGCAGAATGGTATACAGTGATTGATCTATGCCATGCTTTCTTTTCCATCCCATTGCACCATGACAGTCAGCAAATTTTTTGCATTTCGTTTTGGCGAGCGTATCTTGGCTTGGTGCCGAATTCCACAGGGGTATACAGAAAGCCCCTCAATATTTAATCAGCCAATAAAAAAATCTTTGGAAAGTCTAGAAATGCCTGAAAATTCGGTGATAGTTCAATATATCGACGACCTCCTTGTGGCATCGAAAACTCGTGAAGCCTGTGAGGTAGACACTATAGCATTGCTGAATCATTTGGCAGATGGAGGACTGAAGGTGTCACCATCAAAATTGCAATTTTGTAAGAAAGAAGTACAGTATTTGGGACATAACATTGAGAAAGGACTAAGAAAAATAATGATGGACAGAATCAGGATCATAAAAGGAATGAGTGCACCCATGACCCAAAGAGAGGTGAGAATGTTTCTGGGGATGGTTGGATATTGTCGCCAGTGGATCAGTAACTTTTCTTTGATCGCAAAACCTTTGGTACGACTGACGAGAAGTGATGTGAAAGATCCCATTGATTTGAACAAGGAAGAATTGGCAGCGTTTAAACGATTGAGAGATGGGTTGTGTGAAGCAGCTGCACTAGGTATGCCTGATTATGAGAAAGAGTTTGAGTTGTATTTCAGTGAGAGAAATGGATGTGCACTCTCTGTGTTGATACAGAACCATGGAAAACTGAGGAGACCAATTGCATATTTTTCATCAATGCTTGACCCAGTAGCTGTAGCCCTACCTGGGTGTTTGAAAGCAGTAGCTGCTACATGCTGAAGTTTGGAGCAGAGTGAGGGGATTGTGATGGGATATCCTGTGAAAGGGTTTGTACCTCATGATGTGGCGATCCTTTTAACAAGGAGTCGTACTCAGTATATGACACATAGTCGGCTGACTAAGTATGAAAAGGTCATATTAGGTGCAACCAATGTAAGTCTTGTGAGATGTTTGAATGTGAATCCTTCAACATTGTTGCCTGACACTGAGAATGTGGAAGTCAGAGATGAAGCAGATCATGACTGCCTGGATGTACTTGATTTTTGTACAAAACCACGACCGGACATAAAAGATGTACCTTTGCCGGAAAGTGATTTTGTGATGTTTGTTGATGGGTCTTGTTTAAGAACAGATGAAGGAGTGTTAAGTGCAGCATATGCAGTATGCACAGTCTCAGCAGTAATGGAAGCATCCTATCTGAAAGGAGTAAAATCGGCCCAAGTGGCAGAGCTTGTGGCTCTGACTAGAGCATGCAAGATTGGGAAAAGTGTGAGAGTAGCTGTGATAACTGACAGCCAGTACGGCTTTGGAGTCGTCCACAACCTCGGCCCGTTATGGCTGCAGAGAGGATTCTTAATCTCAAGTGGAACTCCCATTAATAATGCTGAAGTGGTTGGAAAGTTGCTTGAGGTGATACAGCTGCCTAGGCAATTGGCTGTTGTCAAGTGTGCTGCCCACAGTCACAGTGGTGATTATATCACCACAGGAAACAAGTATGCCAATGACATGGCACAATACTGTGCACATAATCAGAATTCTATTAATCGGGCTAAGAAAAGGGAAATAATTTCTTGCGCTTTGATTTTTACTAAGACTGTGGGAACATGGGAAGAAGTAAGACAGTTGCAGGAAGAGGCAGGAGATGAGGAAAAGAAACAGTGGGTAAAAGCAGGATGTGCACCAGGAGAGAAGGATCATGTGTGGGTTTATCGAGATGGAAGACCAGTTATGCCTGATGGCATGATGTCTACCATGGCACGGATGTATCATGGTCAGGGACACATAGGGAGAGATGCTATGATCAGGTCATTTAAACAGACCTGGTACAATGCAAAGTTCAGACTTGTGGCAGAAAGTCTTTGTCAGAGATTCCTAATATGTCAGCAATACAATCCTGGGAGTAAGAGTCTAGGAACAATAGGCCGAGAAGGAGGGCCTTTTACCCGAATGCAAGTGGATTTCATTGAGATGCCTCCCTGTAACAAGTTGAGGTATGTTTTGGTTATGGTCTGCTTATTTTCCAGATGGGTGGAGGCGTTTCCAACAAGGAGAAATGATGGGATGACAGTTGCCAAGTTACTTTTGAGAGAATTTATCCCTAGATTTGGGTTCCCAGTGACAATTGAATCAGACCGAGGAGGACATTTTCATAATGAGATCATAAAACTGATTTGTGAGGCATTGAATGTACGACAGAAACTACATTGTGCCTACTGGCCAGAGGCTCCTGGTGTGGTTGAACAGATGAATGGTACTATCAAAAATAGGATAGGGAAAATGTGTTTGGCCACAGGTATGAAATGGCCTGATGTCTTGCCTCTGGTACTCATGACTATTAGATCAATTCCAGACAGAACTACAGGGTTAAGCCCCCATGAAATCATCATGGGACGAGCCATGTGGCACGTTTTTATACCAGTCAACAAGTTGATGACTATAACTGATGACATGGTGTTGGAATACTGTAAAAGCCTGGCTGACGCAGTTCATTCTGTGTTTCATCAGGTTGGAGCGGATGCCACCACCCTTGAAAAGAAGCCAGCGCATGATCTGAGCCCAGGGGACTGGGTAAGAATAAAGGTCCGCGAAAGAAGAAACTGTTTGGTTCCAAGGTGGGGCAAACCAAGACAAGTCATTCTGACCACAACAACAGCTGTAAAGTGTGCTGGATTGAAAAACTGGATCCATGCAAGTCATACATTGAGAATTGCAAATCCAGTGGACAGCACAGAAAAAGAATATTTTGGTGAATCAGAATCCAGTACTGAGTCAGATGACGGAGAGTCAAAAACAAGAGAAAAATCTGAAAGGGGGGAAGGAGAACCAAGTCTAACTTTGGTCCCCAGAAGTAGTTCCCTGAGAAGAAGATTACAGATTTCTGATACCAGTTCAGATTCCGAAATTGAACAAGGAACGCAATGTTCCAGGAAAGAACAAGGGAAGAACAAAGAGAAAGACAGTGAAGAGACAATTAAAGAAATTAGTGAAAAGGAAGTGTCAGATGAAAGATTGAGAGAAATTCCACCTGAAATAACTCATTTAGATGGACAGGTGACAGGTACAAAGAGAGAGGGACAGATTTATGTGGAAGACACCCGAGGAGGCGTAGGGAACAGCAACATCCAATTAGGTGAAGGGATAAGTAGTCAGCAGGAAGATTGTGTGTCGGAGACTCGAGGAGGGACAGAAGTAGGGAAAACAAAACAAGTGGTGGAAAAAGAAATTGTTGAGAGTAAAAAGCAAGTTGAAACAGAATCTGAAGAAAGTGAAGATGAAATACCTGAAGGACGAGTTCTAAGGAAAAGAGCTTGGAGAACTGAAAAGAACGATAAAGGAAGTAAATTGAAAAGAGCTGCAAAAGACGACGTTTGGCCGAATAAAATAAAAAAATTGAGATATCGATTGACACAATTAAATTCGCCGTGGGCTGAACAGGTGGATGAAGTAACGAGTCAGGAAAAATCAAAAGAAGGAGAGACAATTGTTAATTGAAGAAAACAAGAGAACAAGGAAACCTAACCAGAAGTACAAATCACCAGAATGGATGTATGTGGCCCTGCCTGAAGTGAAAGAAGAGGCGGATAGTCAAGGAAATCCAGAGGTGGTTGTACCAGAAGTGGTTGAGGAAGACGAAGAAGCGTAAATCCTGAGAGTTATCTTGTCCGATATTGGAGAAGAAGCAGATGTTCAGGACATTCTGTATACAGATCGGGAAAGAAAAGTGAAAAATGATGAAATGCCAAACAGAATGAGTCAAGAAAATTATTGGAAAAGACAAAACAAATACGAAAAAGAGAAAACCTGGTAGAACCAAGTAGGTGCTTAGAGCCTTGGGTTAGGAAAACTAGTTGTGAAGTAGAAGAGGCTAAGTCAAAAGACACGGTCCATTTTAGCAAAGATGGCTAACATAGATAGTAGCTTAATGTGGGGGGTCGGTGGTCGGTGAGATATTCGTTCAAAAGATATATTTGTAAAAAAAAAAAAAAAATTCTTGGGAAGGGGGGTCTATAAAAAGTTTAAAAAAAAAAAGAAAAAACAAATGATGGCCGACCGATCGGGGACCTGATAGCGTGATGCACTTCCATCACTAATAGACTCTTATTGAGTCTTGCTGCCTCATGTTGGGAGCAGGGGGGGCGGGCAGGAAGGTGGGGGGAGGGTGGGGAAGGGTGGAGAAGGGAGCAAAATTGTGAAAATGCAGACAACTCCAAAGAAAAGAACCCAAACTATCACGACACATCATAAAATATTTTGGTATTATAAGGCAAATCTAGATTTAATTATTACCACCAGTAAAAGGACTAAAACTTAGCTATATGGGGAGGATAAGTATCTGTAGCTGGAATATTGCAGGGCTACATGACAGAGGTAAGCGAGGGTGGCTGTCTGAGATAGTAACGCAAAATTCATTCGATATTATATGTCTGCAAGAAACACACCTACCTTGGGCAATGCGAAGCCTACTAAAAATACAGGGTTACAACATCTTTGCTACTACAACTCAAACAACGAATATTCGGGGGGTGGCGATATTAGGCAAGAAATATTTAGGAATCCCCACACGCCAAGCAATGGATCAGCATGGTAGGTGGGTAATTGCTGAGCTAGCCATAGGGCTAACCATTTGTGCTGTATATGGGCCAAACATAGATGACCCATCTATGTTTGAAACCTTAGAAGTGGAGTTGGCTGGTTGGCCTGGCCCGTTGATCTTGGCCGGCGATCTCAATATCACACTAGATTTAGTCCGTGAAACATTAGGTAGGCAAAGGTATTACGGTCGTAAACCTAGGGTGTTTAAAGCTGTTAATTCACTTCTTACGAGTCATAACTTAGCCGATATCTGGCTGCTCAAGCACCAAGGGGATCCGGGGTTTACATTTTTTTCAAACCCACATAATAAATATAGCAGAATTGACTATATATTTTCCACCAGAAGTATCTCCGATTCAGCAACGATCGTAAAATATCCTAAGTTAGTTTCCGATCACAACGCCCTAGTGCTTACCATCAATCTGACAAGCACTACTAGGAAACCTTCAGTTTAGACGTTTGATAGGAAACTATTGGCCAACAGCGATTACGTTGATTTTATCAGGAATTGGGCTCAGGGGTATTTCGATATTAACCGCTACAGCGCCCCTAGAAATATAGTGTGGGATTGTTTCAAAGCTTCGCTTAGAGGGGAAACCATCAGCTATGTAGCTAGGATCAAGAAACAGCAGACCACCGAGTTCACCAAGAAATTGAGTGAATTAGCCAACTTAGAAACCGCGCATACTATATCACTAGCACAAAAAACGGATGGCTCAGATTTATTACGGCAGATTCTGATCTTAAAAAACGACTTAAATAAAGCAATTTCAAAGAAGTCTGCAGAAACTTTCAGAACACAGCAAACAAATCTCTATGAGAACGGGGAAAAGATTGGCAGACAATTGGCCTTACGGACAAGACAAAGGGCATCTCAAAATACTATCTCCTTAATTAAATCAAACGGACAAGATTATACGCAAATAAAAGATATAGTTGACATCTTCCAACACTACTATCAGTGCCTCTATCAGAACGACATCTCGTATAATAAAGAGGAAACTAATACATTTTTGGGTAACTTTGTAACTTGCCCAGATAGGAGGTTGGACAATGCCATCAAAAATAATCTGGAGAAAGAAATTTCAATAACTGAGGTCGAACTCGCCCTGGCAGAACTAGCTTCGGGGAAAGCAGCAGGCCCCGACACACTGCCTTTAGAGATTTACCGAGTCTTAGGTAAAATAATATTACCGCTTTTATTAGACCTATTTCTCGGAATACAGTGGAATGGTCACATGCCTATATCGTGGCAGGACACAAACATTGTCATGTTTGTTAAAAAAGGTAAACCTACTGATTCTCCATCTTCCTACCGCCCAATTTCACTGATAAACTCAGGCTCGAAACTCTACTCAAAAATACTTGCAAATCGGCTTAGGGGGGTAATCGGGCATCTGGTCACGCCATGGCAACATGGCTTTATCCCAGGAAAGGGCACTACCGACCACATCCGGAGAGTAATTACATTATTTGAGATTACTGCAACAACGGGTTGCCAGATGTCAATGATCCTCCTCGATGCTGAAAAAGCATTTGACAGAGTATCATGGGAATTTATGTGGGCTATTTTAGAGCGACATAATTTCGGGCATGGGTTTATCAAATCAATCAAGGCAATGTATATTGACCCAAGGGCTAAGCTCCAGGTTATGGGGTGCAAATCTAATACAATCCAAGTCTCAAGAGGAGCAAGGCAGGGATGCCTGTGCTCCCCGATATTATTTGCCCTCTACATCAATCCTCTGATACTCAAAATCTTAGAAAGTAACAGGATTACACCTGTGTTGACAGGTCGGTATGAAACAAAAGTCCTAGCATATGCAGACGACGTTGCTATCATTACACCTGACCCCGAGACAGCCATTATCGAGATAGAGGCAATCACACAGCAGTTTGGTGCCTATTCAGGACACTCCTTGAATAAAAATAAAACCATAATATTATGCACAACAAATACACAGTGCGCGGATGTGAGACGGGCCGAACTAGCAACATATCTAGGGGTCCATATATCCACAACAGTACAAAATATTATTAAAACCAACTATGAACCACTGATTGACTCAATTAGTCAAGATTTTACAAGGGTAAACAGTTTGCAGTTATCTATTATAGGGAGAGGGAACTTTATCAAAATGACTGTTTTTCCTAAAGTATTATATTTATTTTGTGCTATCCCTTTGTTAGTTGACGATACATTCATCAAAATTCTGGATTCACTGTTCTCTAAATTCGTTTGGCAAAATGGCAAGATCAGAAGATCGCTGAAATACTTGTCTCTTCCACTTGACAGAGGGGGGCTCGCAATTCCACATCTAATTCTTTATTTCTGGGCTTGCTTCTTGAAACAACTCACCCCAATGGTTAACCCAGTAGATAACCGGGATGAGTCAGATATCCCGTCTATATATGAACTAGCCCTTGGAGACAATGCAAGAGGACTTTTGTTAAGACAACTCGAGCCCAGTTACTATAAGAAGGTTAAGTTCAAGATTGTCATCGGGGCATGGAAAGTTTGGCGAAGAATCACAAAATTTATGAATATCCCCAGGCTTAGCCGTTACACTCCACTCTGGCATTCATGTTTATTACCGCAATACATGAATGACACTATATCTGCTAGGTGGGAGAGACAGGGAATTATTTCTCTTTATGATTTTCTGGGTATAGACAGGAAAGCCAATTGTACTACTATCCAAGATCAATTTAATATACCTGCGACAGATTATCTAAAATTTCTTCAAATTAGATCAAGTTTAAACTCTCAGTTGCTTAACATAAGTTCGACTAGAAGCCCTCTTATCGAAGCCACCACCAGCCCTTCTTCCAGAATTGGTGCAATTTATATGCTTCTCCACGAGAACTCACCAGATGATATAATACAGACAGAACTACTATGGGTAAATAGGCTTGATAATTTAGATATAGACATCAATAAGGTTCTTGCCATGTCATCACAACTATTACTTTCTACTAACTTGAAATCTCAACTATACAAAACTATCTATAATCTCTATTTCACTCCAGCCAAGCTATTTTCATGGGGAAGAAGAACCAATGATCAATGTCCAAGGTGCAATTGTGGACCCGCGACGTTAACCCATATGTTCTACTATTGTGTAAAGCTGACATTTAAAAAAAAAATGATCTGGGAATTTTGGGAGGCGATTTTTGGGCATAAATTGCCCGAGTCCCCTACGATTTGCTTGCTTGGATATGATTGTACGCTAAAATTGAACTCCAATGAGGAAGCTATAGTTTCCAAATGTGGCTTTCTAGATTTCTGTCTGTATATAACTATGAGCTTGCAATATACGCAACTAGGGGCCCCAAGTCTAAAAGAAGAGGCGATAAGATTTGGACTCCCATCACTTCATGGTGCACCGCAGCTGTTTCAAATTAATACATAAATCCTTGGTATTAAGTTTCCAATAATGCAACAGTTCCGATTGTCTATCCTGGATTATATATGAACTCTTATGTCTCCATCTTTTTTTTGATTGTACCGGTATTGATGTATGATTTGCTTCCTATTTTTTCTTTTTCTTTTTTTTCTTTTTTTTTCTCGCTATTGATGATCTCATTGTCTGTGATTTCTCTGGAGTTGTCCAATAAATAAATATATATATATATAAAAAAAATAACATAGATAGTAGCAAAGGTAGTTGTACATTTTTGAGGAGATGGTGTAAAATGTGTTGCTGTTGTACAGGATTATTAATGCTTCTGTGGAGCATACTTGCTCTTTTGATCTCCTTTAAGGTTACTATAGATACACTAGAAGGTCATAGTGGGAACAAAACTAATGTAGGAAAGATTCCAAGGGTAGTACCGATTGTAATAGATAAAAACTATTTACATAAAGATAGGTCTATAACTGATTTTTCTAACAATGTGTTTTCAAAATTATTGTATGAATATGTAAAGACAATGGACTTAAGGGATTGCTACGTTTGTATGCAGTTACCTGCCTCTGTTTCAGAGGGAGTGACTTATCATCACCTTCCAGTAACATATGGAATAACATGTAGTGTAATAGCCAGTTTATTTTATCGAACGGGAAAATTAGAATATTATTTTTCAGATGTAGATAATATTTTCGCACAAGTACCTGCAATTAGCAAACTAAATAAGGTAAAACCTGCTAAAGTATTAGGTGAATTTTTCTCAGAAACCAAAGAACTAACATTAGAATACATATTTAAAAACAATTTGACTTGCAGTTTAAAGAAAGAGGAAAATACATTTTTAGATATGGTTGTAGAAAGGAGACTGAAAATGCAAAGAAAGGCATCTGAAGGAAAGGTGGAGAAGACAGTCTGGGATGTAGAAATGGAAAAACACTTGAAAGGTGAAGCTAGTCCAACTATGGCTTTAGATTGGCCTCAGAAAGGGAAATTGTGTATTAGAAGGAATCAATCTGCATATGATAATTATTTTTTAGGTAATAGTGAATGCCATGATACATACCGAATCATAGGTGGATGGGGATTTAAAGGTGGAAAAGATCCAGTTTTTCCTAGATTATATTTCATTTGTGGGAACAGGGCCTATTATTGTTTACCAGACCATTGGTTTGGCACATGTTACGTGGGCCTGGTTTTCCCGAAGATCTTTCATATGGATAGAGGAGAAGACGGTGTACATAGTTTAGGTAGTTATTTAGTGTGTAGTAAGAGAGAATCTTGGACAGAAATTGTGGGTGACATTTTTGGAGCATTGATAACAGCAGTGGGAATATCTCTGAATGCAAACAAAATCAGAAAATTATCAACAGTAGTGGATCGCTTGTCAACAAGCACCGCTGGAGGATTCTTATTAGTGAACACTGAGATGGTTGCCATGCGTGCTATGGTAATGCAAAATCGACTTGCCCTTGATATATTATTGGCAAAAGAGGGTGGAGTCTGTGGAATGCTGAAAGTTCAACATTGTTGTACTTACATTCCTGACGAAAGTAAAGATCTGAAAATTTATATTAAGAATATTACAGAATTGCATGATGAAATTGCACCACTGAAGGTTGAAGGTGTTTGGGAAAGATTGGAAAGAAAATATCAGCTATTAAAGATTTAATAGTAAAACTAGGTAGCACATTTTTAGGTAAAATATTATTTCCATTAACGTGTAATTTTCATTATATTAGTGATAAGATTAGTATGTATTTGTTGTAAACAGAATAAAAATAAGAAAAGGTTAAAAGGAGAAAAATTAAGGAATAGAGATAAGAAACAAGAAAGAGAATTTGACGAGATAGAATTGGAAGGATTTAAAGAAAGCATGTACGAATCAGCAATGAGAGAAGAAATAGGGAAAACCGAATTATGAAGGAAAGCAAGAAATAATTTTGAAGTTCCGTAAAGAGATGCAAAATTTTGATAGTGTGGTGATAAAATCACCAAAGGGGGGATTGATGGAGCGGGTAATACAAAATGTTGTATACCCCCCCTAATTTGCATGGGCATACGAATTAGAATAATCAATTAATATTAATTATAATCATATTAAATGTTTGAAGTGGAATACTAATCAATCCTATTAATGTTTGAATTACACGCGGGATTTGCATTTGCATGGCCAAAATATTTGTAAACTAAAATATGTACGCATATTAATACTAGAAAATTAGAATTTTGCATGATATATGTTGCTTTTGTGATGTATATTATAAGTCGCACCAGATGACATCACTGGGTGAATATAAACGCTTTGAATGTTGCTATTATGCTAGATAATTACATACACATAAGGGAATTAGTGAGGGTTTAACAATTTATTAGCCATTTCCATGATTTAATTAATTTTTGTGTTTGTTTTACTTAAGTTGACCATTCGGGCCTATTATAAAATGGCCACCCTTTTGACTCGATGCGACTGACTGCACTCCACGAGGTTTTGGGTGAAGTGTGCCTGCGCTGCAGTAAGCAACAGTGGCCTCGTCCTGACCCCAGCCAAGCCGTACCAACCAAGGACAACCTGGGAGAGTTGCCAGATTTGCCCAACAATAGACTTTCTTTAAAAACCGGAACCAGCATGTGCGATGACCTAACTTTATAAACTATGTGAGAACTTCACCGATCGACCCTAAACCCACCAATGAGGACTGTCTAAAGCTGATATTTGCTACAATTTTACATTGATTTTATTATAAAAACTGATAGAATAGTGAGTTACGCGCGCTCTTTTTCTTTTCCTGATGTTATGCTGACGGAGAGGACGGTGACGCTGCAGGACAGCTGTTTCCCTGAATCTTTGATGGACTGAATTGCTGCCCAATTTCCTGATGAACTGAAGAACGTTGACCTAATGGGCATAGATTGACTTGTACACGCTTATGGTCTCGACCCAACCTATGGGACTGTAGCGTGCTGCAGAACAACTTGATTGACTTAAAGGACGACAAATAGCCAGATTAGGTAAATATGGGGATCTGTGGCTTGAATAACAGTTTTTTAAAATTTGCATTAATTAGATAAACTTTATTAAGGATTATAAACAAATGAGTTGGTTTGTTTATTCATAGAGAATGTTTAAAATCTAAATGTAAGTTAGAGGGTTGAAAAATCAGTTTACCAAAACAACTAAATCAGATCTATCGATCACGTGGAAGGAATATCTAGAAGTTTAGGTATAAGATGTGCCGAATTAAAATATTTGATGAATAGTTATGTAAATATATTTTCCATTAGGTCATAAGGTATTCCTTTCATGTCAGCGTTTGGAACATTCATCTCTCGGAAAGTGCAGACCAATCATGTGTGAATGTTGGTGTTATGGGTCCCACCAATGAATTTATTGACTGAATGTGTTAGTGTGATATTTGGTCTCTGACAAAGAGAGGATTTTGGATTCCACGCTGCAGCACTCCATCAAAAAGCCCATTCTGAGGAGATTTTAAGGAAAGAACTCCCAAAAATGTATTCGGAGACAGGCTGCAAGTTCAATGTCAAAGAATGGAAACAGCTCAGTAAGTTCGCGAATAAAGCATTTTGAGGCGCTAACTACAAGAGAATACATTTTTTATCTAGATGGTTATTATACTATACACCCCAGAGACTTTCTAAAATGTATAAAACGAGCCAGAATCAATGTTTTCAATGCAACCAAAATGGTAATGGTGGCTGGGTGCATATATTTTATGAATGTAATGATTTACAGCACTTTTGGAAGGGGATTTATGCCGAGATGTCTTGCATTTTGTCCTTTTCAATTGAGCCATCAGCCATGTTGGTGCTATTTTGTTCATCAGGGGAAGTGAAATGTTTCACAAAATACCAGCAGTATTTTATATTAATCTCTATCGCAGTTGCTAGGTCACTTGTCCTTCAAAACTGGGGAACCAAGAAACAACCTGGTATCGAACAATGGTTTCATAAAATGTCCAGGACCCGTAGATTAGAGGAGACCTATGCTAAACGTATAGGAGCATTGACAAGATTCAGAGGTATTTGGGGGCATATTATCAAGAACGGCGTTAAAATTATCGCCGCTTTAGCGGCAGGAAACTGCTGCTAAAGCGGCGATAATGGGCTTGATAATATGCCCTTGTAAACCTGGGCTTCTATTGGAATTTTCAAGTGCATATTATCAAGCCCATTATCGTCACTTTAGCAGCAGTTTCCTGCGCTGAAGCGGCGATAATTTTAACGCCGTTCTTGATAATATGCCCCTTGGAATTATTTTTCTTTTAATGGGTTTGCAGATGAAAGGTGATTATAGGATTTAGTTGTTTGTTCATGTCTTTTAATTCTTGTTATTAGCACAATGCACTTTAAGTATTATAGGACCCTCTTGAATCCTTTAAACAACTTTACGCACATGCAAAAACATTTTTAAAGTGTGTTAAGGAATATTTGCTGCTAGATTTGTATGCACTTTCACCTTCTGCATATTGCACTTTTGAAGTGGTCTGAGGGATACTTGTTGTTAGATGTCTATGCACTTTAATTCAATTAAGAATGTTATCTACTCAGGTTTCAGTATTTTTAGACTCGAGTGTATACATTGGAGAAACTGTAGGGAATATGTTTATCATTCAGCTGTATCATAATATGAACCCTTTGGAATCATGTTTTAATTTCTTCAGATAAGAATTATTATTATATTTTTTGAATTACTTTATTATGGAGTGAGTTTTATAGTTCCCATTAAGTTTAATTTTATAATCATTCTGTCCTGGCGTAGTTTATAGCTCTCTATTATTTCCGTTCAATATTTGATGCTATATTCCTTGTCTGTTTGCTCTCGTCTTTCTATATTTTTCTGTTCAACTAAAAATATTTTTTTAAAACAGAGTATTTAGAGGAATGTGTCCATCAAACATTTGATAAGCTTCCAGTTTTGATGCTGACTTCGTGAGCAGATCGTCTCTAATGTCATGAGGGTCTCAGTCTGATGGCCTAAGATCAACCGCTGGGGCATGTGGCGCTTTCACAGCGTATTTGGCTGGCCAAGGATTTTTTACGCTTGACAGTGGAAATGAGCGAAATGTGCAGTCTAGGACTATCTGACTGTAGTGTGTAAAATGTGTTTAATTGGCTGACTGATCGTCAGGATAGCGACCATTTAGGGCACACAGATACAAGTTCTCTAAAACAGTGGAACCACCTGTAGGGCTTAAGGTACCTTGGTGGCTGCTTGGTGTAAACCAGGTCGACATGTTTCGTGTCTTAAGGGCTCCAAAATCGGGCGACACTTCTTCAGGACCTATGTTGTGACGAATCAGATTAGAGTACGTCAGATTAGCTGCGCCTCCCGAGTTGGGGGGGCGCAATAGAGACAAAGGCGAGTCCCAGATGTGAATCTCACCCAACCTTTCAACCTATGGTCGGCATTGGGTTGTGCAACATGGAGGAGGGGGAGTCAGCTCAATATATTAAAGGTAGCCAACAGTTAGGTAGAGGGCAAGATCTCCTCATACCAGGGCTCCCCCGCTTCCGAAATGAGACCCAGATCTAAGACTGAATAAAGAGTTTCTACAGACCTGGAGCCTTTTTTTAAATCACTTATCCACATTACAATACACATAGCACTGACTGCCCATATACATACTTCACATACGGCGTTTTTACAGATCAAAAGAACTCCGCCAAAGTAGCCACCAGGCCCGTCGGACATTGCAGCGCCGGTCCGACGAGGAGCGCCCTATGATGAAGCATGACACCCCTAAAAAGGTGTGTGAGGGCAACATGATCTGAAATTCAGATCTCCCAGCGACAAAGATCCCGTGGCATGCAGTGATAGTGTCCTTGTTCATGCCATATATGCTATATAAGAGGAACTGGTTACCCTTTAATTGTCTTCAAGGATATTAGCCATCATAAATCCGTTAATGCAGAAGAAGGGTTTCTAAATGGATTATCCATTACATTTAGGTTAAACTGACCTATTATCAGTAAATGGTCTTTTGGATGAGTTAATTTGCTAGCTATTATTAGGCGCTCCAAAGCCTTGATGTTTTGCTTCTTTTTCTGGGCTGCTGGATGGATGTAAACATTTAGCAGTATTAAGTTGGCTGCAGAGGGATTTTGGGTCCATAAAAGGTTATGGTGGTTAGTGAGATAAATGAAGCGTCGAAGGAACAACATAGTGATACGCAAATGGATAAGCCGATCATCGCATGATACTTTGTATTGTCTGGTGAATGAAATAAATAATTCACTGTAACATTCGCACCATGATTCCTGCATTCATATGATATATATATATTTTTTTTTAATCCTCATTTGCCTCTAAAAAAGACCAGATTCCATTTGCACACATAAATGGAAGTACTGTGTCCCTCTGTGCCCCTGTGTGCTGGAAAACCGGGGGGGGGGGGGGGTAGGGGAGGGACAGGGTCATTCGCTCAAAGACTTTATGGCCCAGATTTTCACGGAGCGTCACGACCCACCTCCACCTCCCCGCTATCACTCCACTGCATGCAACGAAGCGCCTGAGCACAGATTGGGAAGCATAGATGGAGAAAGACCAGGATAGCTAGACGAGGCATAGCAGGCATATTCATTGGATAATAATATTCGCTTGTTGCTCACACCACTCCAAAGCAGGAGACCAAAAATTTGGATTCTTGAAAGCCCTCATGTCTAGCCTGGCCACATGTTTAATAGAGAGCACCCAGTCGGAGAACCTGGGAGGAGATGTGGATATCCATTGCTTACAGATCTCTCTGCGTGCCAGCAGCATGGTATAGAAAAACAGCTTGGATTTGCTCTCTGTGATTTCTTCAGAGGAGTCAACACAGCCAAAGATAACCGACAAAACGCTTACCTTGATAGTAGTGTCCAGCATCTTAGACAATATCCTACTCACGTCATTCCAGAATGACTGGATCTCAGGACAATCCAGGAACATATGTACGTCATCTTCTTTCAAACCCCCGCACTTAGGGCATGCCACATCACCTCCTCTTCCGAACCTTGACAGCCTCTGTTGGGCATTCCTATTAAAAAATGGAAAAATGCTGTTTAATACCCCCACAACATCGGAACTTGGGAGATTGCTAGATGCTATGTCAAGACAGGAGCCTGGAGCCAGTCAGGGTTTTTTGTTTGCATTCATATGATATTGTGTGATGTTAAAAAAGATTTTGCGTTTAAGTCTGTTAAAATGTTTTCCAGCCGGGCCACATTTCAGGCCAGTAGACTCATGGGTTTGGGCTCATTCTTCGTTTTTAGGAGTAAAGGTGCATGCATTTTGTACGTAAGTCATTCTAATAGTGGACCTGCCAAAGTGGCAGCCAACCAGCCCCAGTCCTCTTGCTGATGTTCCTGTGCTGGTGGAGTAAACTTCTAGAGCCTTCCTTAAGCTTTGGTGGAGATGATCAAACCTTGTTTGAAATTGGTCACTATTAGACTCCTGAGGAGTGTTGATGTGCGTGGTGTTTGTTGCTACCTGCAAGAGTTTGTACTATTCACTGGATTGGGGTACTCCTGTTTTAGAAGTTGTTCTGGCTTCTGAAAGAGACCAAGAACATCAGATGTTTGAGGGCAATGTTTTCAGAATCCCTCTTTCCTCTAGGAGAGTGTGATTTTCATATATGGTGTTGACAGCTAAGAAAGTAGTCCAAGTCACGGCTGTTGCTTCTTTGTGGGGGAATAAGGTTGAGAGGATAAACTGGTTACTCTTGATATCATTGAAATTTAAATGATGACATTTTAAGTGAGAAGCTGGAGGTTTAACTATATTGCCCCTATTCAGGATGTCATTTGGTCCTTGGGATGTGTAGTCCGGATGTAAGATTGTTATTTTAGTGGCGGCTGGTAATTAATAGTTGTTTTGGATTGAAGCCATGGTTATGTTAGGCATACATGTTTTTAAAGTCACTTGTTGCGTGCCTTTTGCCCCGCTATTCTTTTGTTGACTCAAGTATCGGTGCAATCTTTCGGGCTTTTGACGGATCTCGTTTAGAGGTTGCCTCGATGTATGTTCTGGGGGGCTAATGCCGTTGGGCGCTTGGCTAGATTTATGCCTCTGGGTTAGGTCAGCCAGGACCTTTTTTAGTGATTGATTGTTAATAAGCTGGGGCTCTTGAGGCAGGGGGTCTAGTTGAGTGATGGGGTTTTGGGCTATAAACTCTGTGGAGTCGGTCAGATGGATGTTCCTTAACAGAGCCTTGAAGTGAGGTTGATTTGGTTGAATGCACTATGGCGTTTTCACTGTTCATGCCCAACAAGCTCTCAGGAGTTTCTGGTATGTGATTGGACTCCTTTGTTAAGGGGGGAAGAAGCTCTTTATATTGGCTGCATAAACTGCCATCTTCTTGATTGTATCCAGTTTTTTTATTTGTTTTCCTATGCGTTTTCTCTTTCACTTAGCTAGTTGAACAAAGGGGGGGATTGAAGGCACTACTAGTTACATTTACGGCTGTGCATAATGCTTTAGGGCTGGAGCTGCTTGTCGACTTACGTCTGGGGTCATTTGATGTTTCAATATGTGGTCACTAATTGGGGAGTCGGAGCAAGGAAGTGCAGGATGAACTTCCACTTTAAGTTTTATGGTCTTATTGGAGAGTCGCATTAATAGAGGAAGCAGTTTTGAGATCGATCTTTGTCTTGGTGATGCTGGGATTGAGTGGTTTATTGGTGTTGTGGGCTGTTTGGAGCTGGGTTGAGTGGCCTTATACTTGTCAATCAGTTTGAATTTCTGAAGTAGATCTCTGACTATTGCTGGTAGGGCAAAGAATTTGTCTAGCAAGATCGCACATACACAGTCTTGAGGATTTCATTTGTTGACATGCGATGATGTACGATTGCTAGGATTTTGAGGGTTAGATATCAAACTGCTGACTGTAGCGTTCAGTCGCACAATGCGTGAATCGATGGATGATGTGTACTGAGCTAAAGCTTCTAACAGGGAAATTTGAATATCAAATTTGTTTGATTGGTACTCCAGTGCCCTGACTGAGGCTTCTAAGGTGCTCATCAGATGCTATCAGTTCCTTGGGTAAAATAAAATCTATTTAGGCTGCCGTTTTGAATTGGTGATTCCACACGAAAGTCACTGATGAATGATAGCTCATGTGAACGAGAGGTTAAAGAGGTGAAGGTGAGTTCGTTCTCTGGAAAGAATGGTGACTCGATGTTGGATAGCCTTTGATTTGCTAAATGGTCTGTGTTTTGTTGAGAATAGATTCTTTCAGTTTGCAAAAAGGTAGGATCGGTTGGTAGGGCGACATCTGATGTGCCACATTTATTGCAGTTTTTTTGAATCTCAGAAGATTTGAGAGGCATCAAGTCGTCACTTAATTTCAAGGGTGGCTGGCCTACCTGAGCAGATTGGTGGACAATTTGTGCTTGTGATTGACACATAGGAAAATAATTAGGCAGGTGCCGCTTTGTTGACTTCGGAGTTACTTGACTGAATGGGGGGCGGTTAATTCTGTTGCAGTTGGTGTATTTCTATTGGCACAGCAGCTCAAGTAGCTTGTCAGCACACAACCCTCTTTTTATGGGTTTTCACTTAGAAGCCAAAAAAAGTGATGTATGTAAATGTGTGCCTCAGTCCTGGTTGTATAACATTACCAAACGTGGTTTTACCAGCCACGTCTTTTCCACGCATATTTAACCATACACACCATTACCACACATGTAAATTCATTAACATTAAAAGTGCACTTACAACACAAACAACAAGCACACACACTTTCACCACGCATACTAGTTCTCTTTCTGACTTTAAGATTGTATAGTAAACTTACCTGTACACAGCATTCTCTGCTCCGATCATCCGTCCTGTTTCAATATGCTCTCTTTTCTGTATAAAGAGATGTTCAAGCCCCCACATTCGAGAATTTTTAAAGGCAGTAAAAATTGACTATTGTAGTGACAATAATTGCCACTCTGGCTTCACAGTGTTTAGGATCAATAATTACTTTGCTGATTTCAACGTTATAACTTGCATCGCCAGAGCTTTAAGGAGTTACCTGTGCCATTGTAAGTTCTGTCTTTTTTGACCATGTAAATGTATTACACATGCTACTGTGTATGCATGCACTCCTGTGATGGTTCTTGACACAACATTTACTTATTCAATGCCATCATTAAATATTCACTAGTTTTGATAGTACTGCCATTATTAAATATTCAGCAATAGGGGTGTTACCCCTAAACCTGTCCCAGGATGCTTGTTTCTGGTCCCGTGAAGCAAACACAAGGAGCGGTATTGGGATAACAGCCCTAATAAGCCAGGCTAGCTTGAATCCAGTGGCAAATGAGCAAGGGACCCAAATCCGGGCATACCCTGCTAACTTAGGGCAAACAAAGCAAATACAAGGGGATGATGGACGGAGCACTGAAACTTTTCAGATACTCACCCCCAGTCACAGATCCACCATTGTTCTTTAGCTCACTTTGCCACCCCAGTTAAGACCCAGCCATATACAAACCAGTCTTGACCCTGTTCCTCATGGGAACAGTCTAGCCCAAACTGCCAAGCCAAGTTTTCCTTGGACCGGAAACAAGTAACCCCTCATCAGCCAGGCTAGCTTGAATCCAGTTGCAAATTGAGCAAGGGACCCGCATCTGTGCATTCGCTGCCAACATAGGGCAAACAAAGCAAACTGTTACCCCAAAACCGTTCCCAGGATGCTTGTTTCTGGTCGAAGGAAGACTTGGCTTGGCAGTTCGGGCTGGGCTTTATCCATAAGGCACAGGGTCAATACTGATTTGCATATGGCTGGGCTGGCAAAGTGAGCTAATGAAAAATAATGGCTTCAACCCAGATCTGTGACTGGGGGTGAGTGTCTGAAAAGTTTTAGTGCTCCATCCATCATCTCTTTGTGATTGCTTTGTTTGCCCTAAGTTGGCAGGCTATGCCCAGATGTGGGTCCCTTGCTAACTTTTCGACTGGATTCAAGCTATCCTGGCTGATGAGGGATGTTACCCCCGAAACCAGTCCTAGGATGCTTGGTTCCAGTCCAGGGAAGAACTGGCTTGGCAGTTCAGGCTGGACTGCTCCTATGAGGCACAGGGTCAAGACTGATTTGCATATGGCTGGGTCTGAACTGTGGCGGCAAAGTGAGCTAAAGAATGATGATGGATTCAACCCAGATCTGTGACTGGGGGTGAATGTCTTAAAAGGTTCAGTACTCCGTACATCATTTCCTTGTATTTGCTTTGTTTGGCCTAAGTTGGCAGGGGATGCCCAGATGTGGTTCCCTTGCTTCCTTTCCAACTGGATTCAAGCTAGCCTGGCGGATGAGGAGTGTTAACCCAAATCCAGTCTCAGAATGCTAGTTTCGAGTCTGGGGAAGACTTGGGTTGGCAGTTCAGGCTGGACTGTTACAATGCGTCACAGAGTCAAGACTGACTTGCATATGATTGGGTCTGAACTGGATTGACAAAGTGAGATAAAGAACGATGATGGATTCAAACCAGATCATTGACCAGGGGTGAGTGTCTGAATCGTTTCAGTGTTCCATCCATCATCTCTTTGTGTTTGCTTTTTTGCAATATTTTGGCAGGGTATGCCCAGACGTGGGTCCCTTGGATTCAAGCTAACCTCGCTAATGAGGGGTGTTACCCTGAAACTAGTCCCATGATGCTTGGTTCTGGTCCATGGTAGACTTGGCTTGGCAGTTCGGACTGGACTGTTCCCATGAGGCACAGGGTCAAGACTGATTAGCATATGGTTGGGTCTGAACTGGGTGGCAAAGTGAGCCAATGAATGATGAATGATTCAACCCAGATCTGTGACTGGGGGTGAGTGTCTGAAACGTTTCTGTGCTGCATCCATTCATCATCTCCTTGTGTTTGCCCTCATTTGGCAGGGTATGCCCTAAAGTGGGTCCCTTGCTCACGTTGCCACTGAATTTGAGCTAGCCAGGCTGATGATGGGTGTTACAGCAAAACCGGTCCCAGGATGCTTGTTTCTGGTCCAGGGAAAACGTGGCTGGGCAGTTGGGGCTGGACTGTTCTCCTGAGGCACAAAGTCAAGACCTATTTGCAAATGACTGGGTCTGAACTGGGGTGGCAAAGTGAGCTAAAGAATAATGATGGATTCAACCCAGATCTGTGACTGGGGTGAATGTCTGAAAAATTTCACTGCTTAGTTCATCATCTCCTTGTGTTTGCTTTGTTTACCTTAATTTGGCAGGGTATGACCAGACATGGGTCCCTTGCTCACTTTGCCACTGGATTCAAGCTAGCCCGGCTGATGAGGCATGTTACCGCAAAACTGGTCCCTGGATGCTTGTTTCCAGTCAAGGGAAGACTTGGCTGGGCAGTTCGGGCTGGACTGTTCCAAAGAGGCACAGAGTCAAGACTGATTTGCATATGACTGAGTCTGAACTGGGGTGGCAAGGTGAGCTAAAGAACGATGAATGATTCAACCCAGATCTGTGACTGGGAGTGAGTGTCTGAAAGGTTTTAGTGGTCCGTCCATCATCTCCTTCTGTTTGCTTTGTTTGCCCTAATTTGTCAGGGTATGCCCAGACGTGGGTCCCTTGCTCACTTTTCCACTGGAATCAAGCTAGCCTGGCTAATGAGGGGTGTTACCCCAAAACTGGCCCCAGGATGCTTGTTTTCAGTCCAGGGAAGATTTAGCTTGGTAGTTCAGGCTGAACTGTTCCCATGAGGCACAGGGTCAAGACTGATTTGCATATAGCTGGGTCTATAAAGGAGTGGCAAAGTGAGCTAAAGAACGGTGATGTATTCAATCCAAATCTGTGACTGGAGGTGAGTATCTTAAAAGTTTCAGTGCTCCGTCCATCATCTCCTTGTGTTTGCTTTGCTTTTACTAAGTTGGCAGGGTATGCACAGAGGTGGGTCCCTTGCTCACTTTGGAACTGGATTCAAGCTAGCCTGGCTGATGAGGGGTGTTAGCCTGAAACTAGTCCCAGGATGCTTGTTTCTGATCCAGGGAAGACTTGGCTTGGCAGTTCAGGCTTGACTGTTCCAATGAGGCACATGGTCAAGACTGATTTGCATATGGCTGGGTCTGAACTGGGATGGCAAAGTGAGCTAAAGAACGATGAATGACTCAACCCAGATCTGTGACTGGGGCTGAGTGTCTGAAATGTTTCAGTGCTGCGTCCATCATCTCCTTGTGTTTGCTTTGTTTGCCCTAATTTGGCAGGATATACAAAGAAGTGTGTCCCTTGCTCACTTTGCCACTGGATTCAAGCTAGCCTGGCTGATGTTGGGTGTTATCCCAAAACCAGTCCCAGGATGCTTCTTCCCGGTCCAGGGAAAATTTAGCTTGGCAGTTGGGGCTGGACTGTTCACCTGAGGCACAAAATCAAGACCTATTTGCAAACGACTGGGTCTGAACTGGGATGGCAAAGTGATCTAAAGAACAATGATGGATTCACACCTGATCTGTAACTAGGGGTGAGTGTCTGAAAAGTTTCAGTGCTCCGTCGATCATCTCCTTGTGTTTGCTTTGTTTGGCCTCATTTGGCAGGGTATGCCCAGACATGGGTGCCTTGCTCATTTTGCCACTGGATTCAAGATAGCCTGGCTAATGAGGGGTGTTACCCCGAAACTGGTCCCAGGATGCTTGTTTCTGGTCGAGGGAAGACTTTGCTTGGCAGTTCAGGCTGGACTGTTCCCATGAGGCACAGGGTCAAGACTGATTTGCAGATGGCTGGGTCCATAAAGAGGTGGCAACGTGAGCTAAAAAACAGTGATGAATTCCATCCAAATCTGTGACGGGGGGTATCTGAAAAGTTCCAGTGCTCCGTCCATCATCTCCTTGTGTTTGCTTTGTTCGCCCTAGGCTGGCAGGGTATGCTCAGATGTGGGCCCCTTGCTCACATTGCCACTGAATTGAAGCTAGACTGACTGATAAAGGGTGTTACCCCGAAACCGATCCCATGATGCTTGTTTCCAGTCCAGGGAGACTTGGGTTGTCAGTTCGTGTTGGACTGTTTCCATGAGGTACAGGGACAAAACTGATTTGCATATAGCTGGGTCTAAACTGGGGTGGCGAAGTGAGCTAAAGAATGATGATTGATTCAACCCAGATCTGTGACTAGGGGTGAGCGTCTGAAAATTTTCAGTGCACCGCCCATCATGTCTTTGTGTTCGCATTATCAAATATTCACCAGTTTTGCTAGTATGCTTTCAAACACTCAAAAAATAAAAATTGCACCTAATACTAATCCTTTAAAACTTGACACAGAATGAGAAACCCTGCCATCTACTGTTCAATTGTGATGTTAAGTCTTGTGCTGAAAAGACTTACGTGGTAACAGTATTTCCAAAGTAAAAAAATGTGTAGTAAATATACTGTAAAGTAAAAAATTTGGAGTAAAATTTCTTTCCCGCAGTCCTAACATATCGAAATTCTTCTGTGTAACATTCTATTCCTCTATTTTTAGTTTGTCTTTGTCAGTCCAAAAGGTGGAAAATGCTTTGCAATTCAATTTAGTGTTGAACCTGCCCTAATAGGGCAAAACTATGAGGCAATTTATCACTGAGTTTGCTTCGTATCAGTTGCTCGTATTAATGTTCATTCCTGTAATTACCACTGAAGTTGAGCACCCTACTGCGACATTCTGTTTTGTATTGGTATTTGCCATTATGTATCAGTACGTAAGATGCCATTTTCTTTTGTTAATTTGATTCCTATTTTTCCCAGCAGCATTTTATAAGAACACAGAACTATCAGCTATCTACCTTACAAAGTCCAGCCCAAAGTCCTTGAACTCCATGATGATGTTCTTTTCTCAAACTGCATACAAGTATTCTGAATTTCTGGTAGATGGAGTGAGGTAAGCAAAGAATAAATTCATATGATGGTTTCTTTGGTATTCTGGGCCTGGCGCAATATCAATATGAGTTTGGTTCGCCGCAGTCCTGATTTCGTAATGGGGGCTATTTCGGATTTGCTGATACATTTTGCAAAGGAGCAGGTAGTAGATTAGAGATTTTAGTCTTTGAGAACAACTTGAGTATGCTGGTGACCCTACTTGAGATAATTTGGGATAATTTGGTAAACAATCCATTACGAGGAAGAACTTTGATGTTTGTAATGGAAAAGTAATATTTGTGAGGGATGTTAGTGATGAAACTATATTCCTAAAAAATATGTACGTTCCATAGTGTTGAGGATGCATTCACCAACCTCTATATTTTATCAATTAATTATTGACAAGGAAGCCAGAAGTATATTATGGAAAAAGTGAATGTAATTAAAAATCGTATTCTCAAAGAATATAATGGTCTGAAAAACTCTTAGCAATGACTCTTTTAAATCAAAAGGGGCATATGTACAAAGAAGTGGTGGGAAGAGGAGTTAGCCATCATGACTTAACACCATATTTACAAGAATATGGTGCAGCCTTTGCATTTCCCCCTGCGCTGGCACTACACTTAGCTGCCTAGTGCCAACGTAGGCACCCTTGCTCCATAGTGCAAGGGTGTCTGTGTGCAGGGGAAGATTGCTTTTGTGTAGGAAGGTATCCCTTCCTGCACATAAACAAACATTAATTGCAGTTTTGTTACTTCTATGTGTGCTGCTTAATGCAGCGCACATGGAAGTTACAAAATGTCATTTTTTTAAAAGATTGTTTAAGTGCAAGAAGGAACTCCTTCCTACACATAAACAATCCAAGGGGGCTCAATTATGAGCCACTGCGTCACTTTTGCGCCACCGGTGCGTCACTTTTTGTGACGCACCAGTGGCGCAAAACATTCACCATGTCGCGCCATATTTATGAAGTGACGCATCTAGGTAGATGCGTCACTTCGTAAACACCTGCGCTACATTATACCTGCGCCAGGTATAATGTATGCAGGGTGGGCGTACTCCCGCAAGAAAGGGTCGTAGGAGTGGCGCAGCAAAATCTATGAGATTTCAGTGCGCCACTACTAGGACTCCAATGCGTCAAAACCTTATGCCTGCCTCATGGCAGGCGTAAGAGTGATGCAGGCCCTTTCACATGGGGCTTGCCCCATGTGAAAGGAACATTGCTGGAGTTGCGTCAGGCTTCCGACACAACTCCAGCAATGCGCCACTTTTTGCGCCGACAGATACATCAGTTATACTGACGTATCTGACGTATCTGTCCTTCCTTGCGACATGATGCGTCATATTATAAATATGACGCATCATTGGTTTCGCAAGGAGGGCGCACTGACAAGTGACGCACAGCTGCTTTCACGCAGTGATGCTTCACTTCTCATAAATGAGGCCCAAGGTGTTTTGCTTTTTCCTTTTGTGCTGCACAAGCCAGCACACATGGAAAAAGCAAAAACAAGGAGAAATAAAGCATTTCTCCTTGTTTCGACAAGTTAAGACCAGCTTTACCCACTGCAACACCCACTGCTCACCCCATTCACGCTAAGCATAGCGTGAAATGGGGCATTATTTACAGGGCACCGTTAAGCCACATTAAGTGGCTTAACACTGCCTTGTAAATAAGGTGAAGCTCCAATCGCCACAGGAACATCGGAAAAAATGACGTTCCTGTGGCAATAGGGGCCTGTACATATGCCCCTATATGTTTTTGAAACATGAATTTAGTGTGTGGTTGTTACTGTTGGGACAGGAAAGTCTTCTGCATGGTGAGAGACGTTTGCCCCTGCCCAGGAGTTCCTAAATGTGTTATTGCCGGGATCCGTAAAGCTGATTCTTAGTCATAAGACGAATACTGATCATGCATGTGCGCTATGACGGTAGGTCTATCTCATCAATTGCTGTCTTGTTGGACAAGTAGGAGCGCCCAGAGTGCTACCCTGATAGTGGTGGAAGGCTACTACTTTCTCCGGGAGTTGAAACAACACAAGCCCAGTGGTGGAATCATACAGTATAGTGATTAGAAGTGAACAGTTTCTTTTTGCCCTGTGTCACTGGCGTAAGGCCTACCGGCACACTCACCTTTTTTTAAAGTTCTGCTGCTGTGTGTTCAACTCACCCCTGGCCTACATCAGGTTGATGTGAAAGTGCATGTGTGATGAAAACATGTGCTGAGTGCAAGTATACCTAGAGTGAAGTGCGGCACAGTGTGCACATGGTAAATGTGTGTGCCCTGGCAGTGTGTGTTTAAAGTGACACACCGGGTACAGTACAGAGAGACTGTAGTGCTGAACGGTATGCCCAGACGGAGTGTGTATGTTGCATGTGGAGATGCTGGTGGTAGCAAACTGTATGAGGAAAGCAGTGCAGAACAGTGAATGCACTATGAATGGAGTGCCTGCACTGGTACATTACATGGAGGACCTTAGGTTCCATTTTGAGAAGCACAGCCCTGACTGATGAAAACACGAGGAGTAGTGGAATCCCCTAGACAGATTTGTGTATGGTTGCATTTATGTGAGCTGGGGGGGACAAGCACTGGATAAGGGGGAGCCAAGCTCACCCTGTGCATTTCAAAAGGCTCTTTGATTTAGTGACATATCACATGGAAAGGGGCCTGTATATATCTCAGGAAGTGGGTGATGGGACTGATATGTAAATTATAAAGGGTAAGGCTGAGGGCCCAGGATTGACCTTTGATGCACACATCTCTGCGGCTGTCATGCAGGCAGGAGCTCTGGTCACTGCCATGAATCTTGTTGAGGGTTATTCAATCCTTCCTGCTGTAACATGCCTCCTTCAGAAGGATGGATGAAGGGGAGAGATGGCCACCTCAAAGGAGAAGAACCCCAATGTCAAAGGTCCAGACCCTAAATCACATTTTGTGTCTGGAAAAGAACAATAAGTAGGGGAGTCTGAGACCCATACTTTGTCATCTGCCGAGCAGCCAACCGGGCTGTATAATTCCTTATTTTTGCAACAATACCAGAGCAATACATTTCCAAAAAACATAACTCATATGACAGATATCAGGCTGCACTGAAGTTGAATTGAAATTACATGAATATGTCATTCACATTACTATCTATGGTACAGCATTTGAACTATAACCCTTTGTACAAATGTAACTTAGAGCCAAATTCAACCTGTAATGATTAATAAAGTTAAATTGTGCTGCCCAGGTAGCTGCTTTACATATATCATAAATGTTGCCCTATTCGGTTTATAAGGCAACCATCTCCCCTGTCAGGCAAACTTGAACAGGTATTTTAAACTCCTGTCCGGAATTCAAATAGAAAATTAAAATTACTTCTTTTATCCACTGATTTAAGGTAAAGAGGATGGATTTTTCCAAAATTATGCTTGTCCAAATTTACACAGAATCCCATTTCCTGAAATCATCTGATGCAGCCAAACATAACTTAACAACTTTGACAACATAAAGCAAACAATCTTGATCTGAAACTTAAGCTGGAAGAGTTATTTCTTGAGGAATGAGTAGGTAACATTTGGAATAAACTAAGACCCAACCGTAAAAAAAACTTTCCTCAAATATCCTGAGATGAGGGGGAATTACATACCAAAGCAGTTAATTCCACTAAACCCCTGGCCGTGACAATAACCACCAAAACACTTAGCCATAGGATTAAAGAGAGCATTGTGTAAAGCCTCTAAGATCAAAAGAAGAGCCCAGACTGATAACACATTTGTTACTCCAGGTCTTAGAATCACAAAACCTTGATGGCTAGACTGCTTAGGTAGTGCACAGGGGATTGTAGCAGTGCATGGGTTAGTGCCTGGGACATTTCATGAGTACATGGGCACTGACTGGATGATTAGAGTACTGCAAGGAGAGTGCATGGTGATTTTATAACTGCTTGGGTTTTGGCAGAGTGAGTGGATAAGTACATGGTGCTCACTGGGTGTTTGGAGGAGTACATGGGTTGTGACAGGATGATGGCTGGACTGCATGGGTAGTGCTCTGGGAATTTTATTAGTGCATGAGTTTGTGCGTGGGCCATTGCATGAGTGCATAGGTAGTGCTTGGAAACTTACTGGGTGATTGCAGAATATGGAATCAGTCAATCATTACTCATGTAGTTTTAAAGTCACATATTCACTGCCTTTGCACTCCTGTAATCGGTCAGGCACCTCTCAATAGTTCACTAAGCATACATGTAACAGTATAAATAGAATCTGAACACAAACATGAGTGATAACATACTATCTTGTTAAGTAGATAAATACAACATGCCAGAAAGGGCACTATCTGGTGGTTTACTTTTGAATTACATCTCAACCATTCAATCAACAAATATGTGACATCATTAAACTATACCTCTCAACAGACTTAAGAAAGAAGGGTAATTAACAACACCTTTTATTAGCATTTTAAAACCACACTTATATTGTACATCTTCGCCTTTGTATCTAAAATTATGTGGCATCATTCAACTATACCTTTGCTCAGACTACAAAAAGAAGCCTAATTAACAGCACCTTATTTCACCATTCTATCTTAAAATATATGGCGTCATTGACTTTACCTTCTGTACAAACTAATAACAGAAACCGAATTATTAACACCTCATATGATCATCTTTCAAACAGCACAGTTGTGCTGCATCTTTACCAAAGTATCTATAAATATGCAGTATCATTCAACAATACCTTTGTAGAGAGTAAAAAAAATGAAGGCTAATACACCTCATATGAACATCTTTCAAACTACACATTCGTACTGCATCTTCAACCAACTATCTAAAAATATGTGGCATCATTCAACTATACCTTTTAAAGGACTTAATGAAAAAGCTTAATTAATACCATCAGTAATCATCTTTAAAAATACAGATATTACTGTACAGACTCTTTTATAAACAATATTCAAGTACAATGAAACTAATTCCAATATACATCTCTACATTTAATAATATATTTCAAACAACACAGTTTTAGAATAATGTCAAATCCTTTTGAAATAAACTTCAAAAATGTATAGCTCACCTTGCAAATAAATGTGTTGAATGAAAAATCTCACAGTCAAACAGGATTTTCTTTTACACAGAGTCAATGTTATGCAGCAGACTCAGCAAGTTTAAACCAGTCTTTTTCTATACAAATACACATAAGCAACAAATGACATTGCTTCCCAGACTT
The DNA here is from genome assembly GCF_964204655.1 of Triturus cristatus. Taxonomy (NCBI): domain Eukaryota; kingdom Metazoa; phylum Chordata; class Amphibia; order Caudata; family Salamandridae; genus Triturus; species Triturus cristatus. The sequence continues at coordinate 745,159,635 of NC_140591.1, read as the reverse complement.
TTTCAAATTGTGTAAAACACATTTCCATTGGTTACAGATAATAACCCTTATCAACTGACTTCTTCACCCCTTCTGCTTAATGCCAGTTTCCATAGCAACAGGTCATGTAACATTCAACTTAACTGACAGGTCACAAGTTCACCATATTTTCAACTTCACCACACAATGTTGCAAATGAAAACAGCAGGTGTGGTTGGCTTTGCAAAACATGACCATATCCTTTCTACTGTAACTGTCAAACATTTTTACTAACCAATAAGAAACTTTCTTTTTAAACAAAGTAAAATGCACCCTATGTTTGAATGTACAATGTTCCTAAACAACCAATCAATTCTCTTTTTTCTTAAAAACAGCATCTTCTCCACCATTTTAGATACCCCTCATTCTACCAAATGACTACCTGAGCTACAAACATATTTTGATTACCTACAGACATACCTTCAAGATGCTTTCTGTGTGGATAGTTGGGCATAGCTATGTATTCTGGTGCAAAAGGTATGCTGAACACAGAGGTATTGACAAAGACCTAGCATTGCAAAATGTAGTCATTAAATGGATTGGACAGAGAGGGTTAAAGTGGCACCAATTGATGCCTTTGGTTAAAACCTTTTTGCATCTCCAAGCCCCTGACCTCATGATTGTGCACCGTGGTGGCAATGACCTAGGCACATTGACTGGGGTAGGTCTGGAATTGCTAACGAAGGACACCTTTGCAGAATTGATGTTGCTTTTCCCCAAACTGTCTTTGTATACTCTGACTTATTCCAAAGACAGAAATGGAAGTGGTCCAATCAATGTTGTCCTCAGATTGAGAAAGCTAGAAAAAATGTCAAGAAAGCTAATTCTGCTTACCTTAGAGACCATAGGATGGGCTCCATCTATAACAACAATCTTCGTTTCAATATGGATGGCGTCTATAGAAGTGATGGAGTACACTTCACTGATGAAGGCAACAGAGTGTTTCTCAACAACCTGAAGCTCTGCATCCGCACTTACATGTAACTACAACAATCTCCCAATGAAAACAAGGGCTCTTTTTAGAGCCACTCAATAACCCAACATATAACCTAGGTTTATATAAAAAAAATCTAAATTATGTTTGTTGGGAGTCACGCACCCATCGTGTTTACACCAGGGGGCCGCACTGGGAGCCGTGCACCCCTCGTGTTCACACCAGGAGGCTGCGCTGGGAGTCGCGTACCCCTCGCGTTCACACTAGAGGGCTGCGCTGAACGCCGTGCACCCCTTGCTTTCACACCAGGGGCCATGCTGGGAGCCACACACCCCTCGTGTTCACACTAGAGGGCCGCACTGAGAGCCGTGCATCTATTGCATTCATAACTGGGGCCGCGCTGAAGGCAGCGCTAGGGTTGCAACTCCAAATTTTTGGTACAGGGAGGGGGACCACGTGGCCCCTCTCCTGGGCTACTTTGTCCATGGACCCCTGCACATTAAGTCACGAGTGTCCCCGGGACCTGGTCCACCCGGGGGCTTTTTGAAAATGAGAGTCCGCGCTTCTTTTTTTTTTCTCGGCAGGAGTCGCGACCCCAATGCCACTACTGCCGTTTAAAAAAATAAATACAATTTGGGGTCCTGAGGGTCCTTGTGGTACCCCCTGAGCAGGCCTATGGGGTCAGGGTGTTTCTACCCTGCCCCCTTTTCTCCATTTTACACTTTGTTTTACTGTTTTCTTGTGACTCGGTTCTACCGAGTCACAAGATGGCTGCCAACACTTCCTGGTTTGGAGTGTTAGCAGCCAATCAGAGTGAAGTTTGCGCCCGGGAGGGTTAGCGGAGCCACCGCAGCCACAAATATATACATTTTTTCTTTTCCTAATTTCTCAGGAACTACTGAATAGATTTACATCATTTAAAAGGTCATTTTCTGAACCAAGACCTTAACTGACAGGTCACAAGTTCACCATATTTTCAACTTCACCACACAATGTTGCAAATGAAAACAGCAGGTGTGGTTGGCTTTGCAAAACATGACCTTATCCTTTCTACTGTAACTTTCAAACATTTTTACGAACCAATAAGAAACTTTCTTTTTAAACAAAGTAAAATGCACCCTATGTTTGAATGTACAATGTTCCTAAACAACCAATCAATTCTCTTTTTTCTTAAAAACAGCATCTTCTCCACCATTTTAGATACCCCTCATTCTACCAAATGACTACCTGAGCTACAAACATCTTTTGATTACCTACAGACATACCTTCAAGGTGCTTTCTGTGTGGATAGTTGGGCATAGCTATGTATTCTGGTGCAAAAGATATGCTGAACACAGAGGTATTGACAAAGACCTAGCATTGCAAAATGTCGACATTAAATGGATTGGACAGAGAGGGTTAAAGTGGCACCAATTGATGCCTTTGGTTAAAACCTTTTTGCATCTCCCTGACCTCATGATTGTGCACTGTGGTGGCAATGACCTAGGCACATTGACTGGGGTAGGTCTGGAATTGCTAACGAAGGACACCTTTGCAGAATTGATGTTGCTTTTCCCCAAACTGTCTTTGTATACTCTAACTTATTCCAAAGGCAGAAATGGAAGTGGTCCAATCAATGTTGTCCTCAGATTGAGAAAGCTAGAAAAAATGTCAAGAAAGCTAATTCTGCTTACCTTAGAGACCATAGGATGGGCTCCATCTATAACAACAATCTTCGTTTCAATATGGATGGCGTCTATAGAAGTGATGGAGTACACTTCACTGATGAAGGCAACAGAGTGATTCTCAACAACCTGAAACTCTGCATCCGCACTTACATGTAACTACAACAATCTCCCAATGAAAACAAGGGCTTTTTTTAGAGCCACTCAATAACCCAACATATAACCTAGGTTTATATAAAAAAAATGTAAATTATGTTTGTTGGGAGTCACGCACCCATCGTCTTTACACCAGGGGGCCGCACTGGGAGCCGTGCACCCCTCGTGTTCAAACCAGGAGGCTGCGCTGGGAGTCGCGTACCCCTCGCGTTCACGCTAGAGGGCTGCGCTGAACGCCGTGCACCCCTTGCTTTCACACCAGGGGCCATGCTGGGAGCCACACACCCCTCGTGTTCACACTAGAGGGCCGCATGGAGAGCTGTGCATCTATTGCATTCATAACTGGGGCCGCGCTGAAGGCAGCGCTAGGGTTGCAACTCCAAATTTTTGGTACAGGGAGGGGGACCACGTGGCCCCTCTCCTGGGCTACTTTGTCCATGGACCCCTGCACATTAAGTCACGAGTGTCCCCGGGACCTGGTCCACCCGGGGGCTTTTTGAAAATGAGAGTCCGCGCTTCTTTTTTTTTTCTCGGCAGGAGTCGCGACCCCAATGCCACTACTGCCGTTTAAAAAAATAAATACAATTTGGGGTCCTGAGGGTCCTTGTGGTACCCCCTGAGCAGGCCTATGGGGTCAGGGTGTTTCTACCCTGCCCCCTTTTCTCCATTTTACACTTTGTTTTACTGTTTTCTTGTGACTCGGTTCTACCGAGTCACAAGATGGCTGCCAACACTTCCTGGTTTGGAGTGTTAGCAGCCAATCAGAGTGAAGTTTGCGCCCGGGAGGGTTAGCGGAGCCACCGCAGCCACAAATATATACATTTTTTCTTTTCCTAATTTCTCAGGAACTACTGAATAGATTTACATCATTTAAAAGGTCATTTTCTGAACCAAGACCTTAACTGACAGGTCACAAGTTCACCATATTTTCAACTTCACCACACAATGTTGCAAATGAAAACAGCAGGTGTGGTTGACTTTGCAAAACATGACCTTATCCTTTCTACTGTAACTTTCAAACATTTTTACTAACCAATAAGAAACTTTCTTTTTAAACAAAGTAAAATGCACCCTATGTTTGAATGTACAATGTTCCTAAACAACCAATCAATTCTCTTTTTTCTTAAAAACAGCATCTTCTCCACCATTTTAGATACCCCTCATTATACCAAATGACTACCTGAGCTACAGACATCTTTTGATTACCTACAGACATACCTTCAAGATGCTTTCTGTGTGGATAGTTGGGCATAGCTATGTATTCTGGTGCAAAAGATATGCTGAACACAGAGGTATTGACAAAGACCTAGCATTGCAAAATGTAGACATTAAATGGATTGGACAGAGAGGGTTAAAGTGGCACCAATTGATGCCTTTGGTTAAAACCTTTTTGCATCTCCAAGCCCCTGACCTCATGATTGTGCACTGTGGTGGCAATGACCTAGGCACATTGACTGGGGTAGGTCTGGAATTGCTAACGAAGGACACCTTTGCAGAATTGATGTTGCTTTTCCCCAAACTGTCTTTGTATACTCTAACTTATTCCAAAGGCAGAAATGGAAGTGGTCCAATCAATGTTGTCCTCAGATTGAGAAAGCTATAAAAAATGTCAATAAAGCTAATTCTGCTTACCTTAGAGACCATAGGATGGGCTCCATCTATAACAACAATCTTCGTTTCAATATGGATGGCGTCTATAGAAGTGATGGAGTACACTTCACTGATGAAGGCAACAGAGTGTTTCTCAACAACCTGAAGCTCTGCATCCGCACTTACATGTAACTACAACAATCTCCCAATGAAAACAAGGGCTCTTTTTAGAGCCACTCAATAACCCAACATATAACCTAGGTTTATATAAAAAAAATCTAAATTATATTTGTTGGGAGTCACGCACCCATCGTGTTTACACCAGGGGGCCGCACTGGGAGCCGCGCACCCCTCGTGTTCACACCAGGAGGCTGCGCTGGGAGTCGCATACCCCTCGCGTTCACACTAGAGGGCTGCGCTGAACGCCGTGCACCCCTTGCGTTCACACCAGGGGCCATGCTGGGAGCCACACACCCCTCGTGTTCACACTAGAGGGCCGCACTAAGAGCCGTGCATCTATTGCATTCATAACTGGGGCCGCGCTGAAGGCAGCGCTAGGGTTGCAACTCCAAATTTTTGGTACAGGGAGGGGGACCACGTGGCCCCTCTCCTGGGCTACTTTGTCCATGGACGACTGCACATTAAGTCACGAGTGTCCCCGGGACCTGGTCCAACCGGGGGCTTTTTGAAAATGAGAGTCCGCGCTTCTTTTTTTTTTCTCGGCAGGAGTCGCGACCCCAATGCCACTACTGCCGTTTAAAAAAATAAATAAAATTTGGGGTCCTGAGGGTCCTTGTGGTACCCCCTGAGCAGGCCTATGGGGTCAGGGTGTTTCTACCCTGCCCCCTTTTCTCCATTTTACACTTTGTTTTACTGTTTTCTTGTGACTCGGTTCTACCGAGTCACAAGATGGCTGCCAACACTTCCTGGTTTGGAGTGTTAGCAGCCAATCAGAGTGAAGTTCGCGCCCGGGAGGGTTAGCGGAGCCACCGCAGCCACAAATATATACAGTTTTTCTTTTCCTAATTTCTCAGGAACTACTGAATAGATTTACATAATTTAAAAGGTCATTTTCTGAACCAAGACCTTAACTGACAGGTCACAAGTTCACCATATTTTCAACTTCACCACACAATGTTGCAAATGAAAACAGCAGGTGTGGTTGGCTTTGCAAAACATGACCTTATCCTTTCTACTGTAACTTTCAAACATTTTTACTAACCAATAAGAAACTTTCTTTTTAAACAAAGTAAAATGCACCCTATGTTTGAATGTACAATGTTCCTAAACAACCAATCAATTCTCTTTTTTCCTAAAAACAGCATCTTCTCCATCATTTTAGATACCCCTCATTCTACCAAATGACTACCTGAGCTACACACATCTTTTGATTACCTACAGACATACCTTCAAGATGCTTTCTGTGTGGATAGTTGGACATAGCTATATATTCTGGTGCAAAAGGTATGCTGAACACAGAGGTATGGACAAAGACCTAGCATTGCAAAATGTAGACATTAAATGGATTGGACAGAGAGGGTTAAAGTGGCACCAATTGATGCCTTTGGTTAAAACCTTTTTGCATCTCCAAGCCCCTGACCTCATGATTGTGCACTGTGGTGGCAATGACCTAGGCACATTGACTGGGGTAGGTCTGGAATTGCTAACGAAGGACACCTTTGCAGAATTGATGTTGCTTTTCCCCAAACTGTCTTTGTATACTCTAACGTATTCCAAAGACAGAAATGGAAGTGGTCCAATCAATTTTGTCCTCAGATTGAGAAAGCTAGAAAAAATTTCAATAAAGCTAATTCTGCTTACCTTAGAGACCATAGGATGGGCTCCATCTTTAACAACAATCTTCGTTTCAATATGGATGGCGTCTATAGAAGTGATGGAGTACACTTCACTGATGAAGGCATCAGAGTGTTTCTCAACAACCTGAAGCTCTGCATCCGCACTTACATGTAACTACAACAATCTCCCAATGAAAACAAGGGCTCTTTTTAGAGACACTCAATAACCCAACATATAACCTAGGTTTATATAAAAAAAATCTAAATTATGTTTGTTGGGAGTCACGCACCCTTCGTGTTTACACCAGGGGGCCGCACTGGGAGTCGCGCACCCCTCGCTTTCACACTAGAGGGCTGCGCTGAACGCCGTGCACCCCTTGCATTCACACCAGGGGCCATGCTGGGAGCCACGCACCCCTCGTGTTCACACTAGAGGGCCGCACTGAGAGCCGTGCACCTATCGCATTCATAACTGGGGCCGCGCTGAAGGCAGCGCTAGGGTTGCGACTCCAAATTTTTGGTACAGGGAGGGGGACCACGTGGCCCCTCTCCTGGGCTACTTTGTCCATGGACCACTGCACATTAATTCACGAGTGTCCCCGGGACCTGGTCCACCCGGGGGCTTTTTGAAAATGAGAGTCCGCGCTTCTTTTTTTTTTCTCGGCAGGAGTCGCGACCCCAATACCACTACTGCCGTTTAAAAAAATAAATAAAATTTGGGGTTCCTGAGGGTCCTTGTTGTACCCCCTGAGCAGGCCTATGGGGTCAGGGTGTTTCTACCCTGCCCCCTTTTCTCCATTTTACACTTTGTTTTACTGTTTTCTTGTGACTCGGTTCTAACGAGTCACAAGATGGCTGCCAACACTTCCTGGTTTGGAGTGTTAGCAGCCAATCAGAGTGAAGTTCGCGCCCGGGAGGGTTAGCGGAGCCATCGCAGCCACAAATATATACATTTTTTCTTTTCCTAATTTCTCAGGAACTACTGAATAGATTTACATCATTTAAAAGGTCATTTTCTGAACCAAGACCTTAACTGACAGGTCACAAGTTCACCATATTTTCAACTTCACCACACAATGTTGCAAATGAAAACATCAGGTGTGGTTGGCTTTGCAAAACATGACCTTATCCTTCCTACTGTAACTTTCAAACATTTTTACTAACCAATAAGAAACTTTCTTTTTAAACACAGTAAAATGCACCCTATGTTTGAATGTACAATGTTCCTAAACAACCAATCAATTCTCTTTTTTCTTAAAAACAGCATCTTCTCCACCATTTTAGATACCCCTCATTCTACCAAATGACTACCTGAGCTACAGACATCTTTTGATTACCTACAGACATACCTTCAAGATGCTTTCTGTGTGGATAGTTGGGCATAGCTATGTATTCTGGTGCAAAAGGTATGCTGAACACAGAGGTATTGACAAAGACCTATCATTGCAAAATGTAGACATTAAATGGATTGGACAGAGAGGGTTAAAGTGGCACCAATTGATGCCTTTGGTTAAAACCTTTTTGCATCTCCAAGCCCTTGACCTCATGATTGTGCACTGTGGTGGCAATGACCTAGGCACATTGACTGGGGTAGGTCTGGAATTGCTAACGAAGGACACCTTTGCAGAATTGATGTTGCTTTTCCCCAAACTGTCTTTGTATACTCTAACTTATTCCAAAGACAGAAATGGAAGTGGTCCAATCAATGTTGTCCTCAGATTGAGAAAGCTAGAAAAAATGTATATAAAGCTAATTCTGCTTACCTTAGAGACCATAGGATGGGCTCCATCTATAACAACAATCTTCGTTTCAATATGGATGGCGTCTATAGAAGTGATGGAGTACACTTCACTGATGAAGGCAACAGAGTGTTTCTCAACAACCTGAAGCTCTGCATCCGCACTTACATGTAACTACAACAATCTACCAATGAAAACAAGGGCTCTTTTCAGAGCCACTCAATAACCCAACATATAACCTAGGTTTATATAAAAAAATCTAAATTATGTTTGTTGGGAGTCACGCACCCATCGTGTTTACACCAGGGGGCCACACTGGGAGTCGCGCACCCCTCGTGTTCACACCAGGAGGCTGCGCTGGGAGTCGTGCACCCCTCGCGTTCAGACTAGAGGGCTGCGCTGAACGCCGTGCACCCCTTGCGTTCACACCAGGGGCCATGCTGGGAGCCACGCACCCCTCGTGTTCACACTAGAGGGCCGCACTGAGAGCCGTGCACCTATCGCATTCATAACTGGGGCCGCGCTGAAGGCAGCGCTAGGGTTGCGACTTCAAATTTTTGGTACAGGGAGGGGGACCACGTGGCCCCTCTCCTGGGCTACTTTGTCCATGGACACCTGCACATTAATTCACGAGTGTCCCCGGGACCTTGTCCACCCGGGGCTTTTTGAAAATGAGAGTCCGCGCTTTTTTTTTTTTCTCGGCAGGAGTCGCGACCCCAATACCACTACTGCCGTTTAAAAAAATAAATACAATTTGGGGTCCTGAGGGTCCTTGTGGTACCCCCTGAGCAGGCCTATGGGGTCAGGGTGTTTCTACCCTGCCCCCTTTTCTCCATTTTACACTTTGTTTTACTGTTTTCTTGTGACTCGGTTCTACCGAGTCACAAGATGGCTGCCAACACTTCCTGGTTTGGAGTGTTAGCAGCCAATCAGAGTGAAGTTCGCGCCCGGGAGTGTTAGCGGAGCCACCGCAGCAGCAAATATATACATTTTTTCTTTTCCTAATTTCTCAGGAACTACTGAATGGATTTACATCATTTAAAAGGTCACTTTCTGAACCAAGACCTACCTTTTTGCCCAAATTTGGTGTAATTCCGTTCAGCAGTTCAGGCTATAGCTTTGTCTAAAGTTCCTACGGAAATTAACATGGGGAAAACACATTTTGGGACCCCGATTTTTTCTTGCCCCCGCTTGACAAATCACACCTAAACTTTCATGACAGGAGCTGACCGGAGCACCCCACTAAATGGTGCCAAAGTTATCGGCAAATCAAATGTGTATGTGGATCTTAGAATTACTGAATAGGTTGTTGTAGCTGGTATTGGTATGTCCATTGTTTTGAAAATGTTAGTTTCTATTTTTGAATGTGTGTATCAAAGGTTATATTAGGGGGAGAGGAGGTCTGCCACTCTATCACAAGGATGATGTCATCAGTGAGGTCATCAGTGATGTCATTTGAGATGTCATGAGCTGAACTAACTATAACAGGGGAATTTCAATGGTTTTGTACGAGTGAAAAGTCCAGCTAACTATAACGCCCCTGAAACCTATGTTTTTTTCAGTGAATTTCTAAGGCTTTTTAAATGCTAATTCCTAACTATAACGTGCCTGAAACCTATGGTTTTTTCAGTGAATTTCAAAGGTTTTTTAAATGCTAATTTCTAACTATGCCTACAGAGATAGGACATGTGAAGAAAGAAGAAAAAACGCACAGAAAGAAAAAAAAGAAATGCAGAAAGAAGCAACAGAAGTCCTCAAAGACTAAGAAAAGTGCAGGAAGAAGGATAACATGCAGAAAGAACAAACAGAAGAGCAGAAAGAAGCCTAGTTGCAAAATCATCCTGTACCCTCAACTTTTTCAGATGAATACTGATGGTAACTGAGTCTGACTAACCAGTCCTAGAGCCAGTGCTATGTTAAAAGACACTCAGAATACAATGAAAACACCTACATACACTAGGGAACACTATGCGTTGGGGTCCCCCTGTAATTAGCATGACCTCCTCTGTAAGCCCCTAGTATATAATAGGGCAGGGGATTAAAACTACCTCTTAAAACGCGCCACAGGGCGTGTTTGCACACGTCACCTAAGGCCCCATCCCCTCCCTTCCCCACTGTGTAAACACGTCCTGTGGCTGTTTTAAGTTGGGAGATTTAGTCCCCTTGAATCCTGAGGGTCCTTAGGGTCCAACTAGACCACTAGGTACCTCCAGTAAGCACCACAGAGCTCCGTTGCAGAGAGATGTAAAAAAGGGCCACGGCCTAGACCACCTCTCTGCAACGCAGCGCAGTGGCACTTATTGGAAGCACCTGGTGGGCTAGTTGGCCCCCAGGGTCCCTCAGGATTGAAGGGGAATTATTTCCCCAACTTAAAACGCGCCACAGGGCATGTTTGCACACGTTAACTCAGGCCCCGTCCCCTCCCTTCATCAGTGTGTAAACACGCCCTGTGGCCATTTTTTGATGGGAGATTAAGTTCATTTGAATCTTGAGGGTCCCTTGGGTCCAACTAGCCCACTAGGTACCTCCAGTAAGCACCACAGAGCTGCGTTGCAGAGAGGTGTAAAAAGTGGCACGGCCTGGACCACCTCTCTGCAACGCAGCTCAGTGGCGCTTACTGGAAGCACCTGGTGGGCTAGTTAGCCCCCAGGAGCCCTCAGGATTGAAGGGGAATTATTTCCCCAACTTAAAACGCGCCATAGGGCGTGTTTGCACACGTCACCTCAGGCCCAGTCCCCTCCCTTCCCACTGTGCAAACACGCCCTGTGGCCGTTTTAAGTTGGGAGATTAAGTCCCCTTAAATCCTAAGGGTGCCTAGGGTCAAACTAGCCCACTAGGTACCTCCAGTAAGCGCCACAGAGCTGCGTTGCATAGAGGTGTAAAAAGGGGCTTGACCTCAGAACACCTGTCTACAACACAGCTCCCTGGCGCATACTGGAGCTACCTGTTGGGCTAGTTGGCTCTGAGGGACCCTCAGTATTGAAGGGGAATTAATTCCCCAACTTACAACTGGCCAGGGGGCGCGTTTGCCGAGTGCTGCAAGGAGGGGGCGTGGCCTCCAGCGCGATGCCGGTCTTTTATTTATTTTATTTTTTTAAGAAGGAGGGCTGTGTGGCCCCCCTTCTTTTTCTAATTTATTGGCCCTGGGGACCTCATCCCCCAGGGCCTGCACCCTAATTCTTTTTGTTGAAAAAATATAATTTGGAAGGGGGCCGCATGGCCCCCCTCCCAAGGCCTTAATCGGCCCCGGGACCCCAACCCCCGGGTCATGGCCTTTTTTTTATTCTTTAGGAGGGGGGCTGCGTTGCCACCCTCCTCAGGCCACTTATGGCCCCGGGGACCCCATCCCCCTGGGCCGGCCTTTGTTTTTTAATATTTAAAAAAAATATATAGTTATAGAAACACCTAGGACATGCTGGACAAACAGCATGTACCTATCACCATAACAATTTGCGTGATATTCATTAAAAGGTGACTATGCATACAATGAATCCACGTGGAATGTATTTACACCGCTAGTGAAGCTCCGACGTGTCTGACGCCCTACCGTGCCTAATCCAGGCGCCCCCACCGGTGGGTACTCTCCAAGTAGACACCCTTGTCGTTTATTTATACAAACATGGGTAGCTATTGACGGGCACATTTAATACACACGTACACCAAGCCATTCAAAGTGTATTCGACAAAAATTCGACCAAACTATGCAAGAAACCCCCTCACGGTTAATAAAACACACATCCACCACCGGATGTGTAATACTTTTTATTTTACTCTCTGGAAAGGAGACAAACCTCACTTGAGAGTCACGCGTGCTCCTGGCTGAGCCCAAAGCTGTGTTACACCCACCAGTGCCCGCCGAGTGCCACACACCTCTGTGTTGTATTCCACCAGCTAGTGCGTATGCTATAACACTCTCTAGCCCATGTGCACTGTAACACCACCCCGTTAATATGTCATGCCACACTTGCCTTCGCACGGGTTATATTGTCCCATCTAACGTGCCTTCCTCGATGCCTATGTTATAACGCACAGCGCTGTGCCATACATATTACAATCTGGGATCCATATCTTTGTCACAGTGCATATGCAACGTTACACTCCCCAGCACATATTTTATATTACAACTTTAGAGACTAGTTAGGTTACACAACACTGCCCTGTGCATATTACACTCCAAGGCACATATTGCATAGCACGCGCTAGTGCCTGTGCTATCTCGCGCTCTCCAGTGAATCTGTCATTGCGCACAATGTACTGCATATTATATTTCACGCCCCGGTTCATCTTATATCACACTTTTTGGTACAAAGTTTATACCATATACTATATGTAGTTTTCATTTTCAATTGTGCCCTCAGGACTATGTTCTATATAACACTGCGTCCACCTACCCTTTTCACAGACATTACATTTTGCGATGGGGGTTGAGGGTCAGGGGGTGTTTCTGCCAAGTGAGCCCGGAGTCACATTTACAAACGTCCTCTTCTTCCTGAATAAAAGTGAGATTATGCTGCATACTTGTTCATATTTTAAGTAGTTCGTACAGACACACATTTTAAAAACAATAAAGTTCCTAAAACCCACCCTCTCTGAACAGTTAGCTTGCTGCCCCATCCACCTCCTCCCTATCCTCTGTTGTCTGAATCCATGGACTAGCCTCCTCCCTCCTGCCATGCATGGTCTGATGTGCTGCCACTGCCCTTCATTTAGCATGATGTACCAGTCCACTCCTCCTGCCCATCATTGCCCAATTCTATGGCCCATCATTGACCTCCTGCTTAGCCTCTGTGCTTAGCTTGCTGCCCCTATTCTCCTTCCCCCTGCCCTCTGATGTCTTTGTACATGCCCCTGCTCCATCCTTTTTGCCCACCATGTTCCATGGACCTGCCACTCCTATCTACTCTGAGTGTTCTGTTGAGCTGCCACTCACCTCCCACCTGCCTAGCATTGTCAGATGACTGCCCCACGTGGTCTGTTGTGAGGCCCCTTCCCCTGAACTCTCTTGTCTTTGCCCAGGTCCTGATCCTCCCTTCTATCCTCCATGGTCCTTTGTGCATGCCCCTGCACCCTCCTTCTTGCCCATCATAGCCATTGTGCTGCCACTAACCCTCCCGCTTGCCATGCATGGTCTTCTGTGCTGCCATGGTCCCTCCCACCTTCCCTGTGTGGTCAGCTAGCTGCCCCTGACCCCCTCCCACCTTCCCTCCATGGTCTGTGTGTATGCCATCATAGTCTCACTGTTGCTCTCCATGGTGTGTCTTGTTTCTAGTGCCCATCCTGCCTGACCTTCATGGTCATCTTTCTGCTCCTGCCTGCCCCTTGCCCCCAGCCCTCTGTTTCCATGTGCAGACCCCTATTCCTTCCCTCCTGGCTTGTCTATTCCATTGTAATGCCCCTGATCTGTCCCTCCTGCCCTTTATGGTCTGTTATGCTGCAGCTTTCTCTCCTGTTTATCCATTATGGTCAGATAGCTACCATTGCTTCTTTCCCCTCTGTTCTCTGTTGTCCATGTGCATGGTCCTGTCCCCTCCCTATTGCTTTCTATGGATTGTTGTGCTGCACTCCCGTCCCGCATGCCCTGTGTGGTGTATTGTGCTGCTGCAAACCCTGATGCCTGCCCTGTAGGGTCAGTTTGGTGCATCTCTCCATGTCCCTCCTGTCCTCTGTTATCCGAGTCCATGTCCCTACCCCAATTCCTCCTGCCTACCATGAACCAATGTATCATACATGCAAACATTTTGAACTTGGAAAGAGAGAGATTTTGAAAAAATACTGGGGTATTGATTTTCCCCCTTGAGTTACATTGAAAAAGAGGAGATTGTAGACAGATCAAATAAAGCCCATTTGAGCTTAAAAACATTGGACGTTTCCTGGCTGAAACGGGTCTGTTGGCATGTATGGTTATACTACCACTGCCTCTTCCTTCTGCCCATAATGGTCTATTATATTGCCACAGCCTCCCGTCAGTCCTGTAATGTTGGTTTGTTACCTCTGCCCCCCTTTTCACTGCCCTCCATAGTCTGTTGTGCTGCCACTGCCCTTCCTGCCTGCCCAGTGTGGTCAAATTGTTGCCTCTGCACTCTCCTACCTGCCTTCAATTTTCAGAGTCCGTGCCCCTGGCCAATGAACAACTAGATTGCTAACATTCTATATTTATTACAAAAGTGTGGAACGCCTGACGTCATCTTGATGTCAAAACTGTAATACCTAGAGCATTTCCTTTAGAAATTACATATATGAGAGGGTCTTATTTGCATCAAAATTATGGTTAGTGCTCTAAAAAACCAAAATGAGGATATACTTTCTGAGTTTTAAAATAGCAACAAAGCACTTTTAATTTATTTGTTATCTGTATGTGTTTTTTATCCAGTTGACCACTTGATTAAATGTTGCACTTAGGGGAGAGGATGTGGTGTTACTTCCAGAGCTGCAGACTTTGCAACTGGGGAACCAGGTTGGAGTTTCTGCTTCAGCTCAACATTCTGTGATTCTGGTCAAATCACTTAATCTCCCCATGTCTAAAACCAAAATGAATTTGATCTTGTGTGATGTAACCAAAGCTCATGTAAAGCACTCCAATACCTGACATGTCTGCACTTTATAAAACTGCAAATACACAAAAAATAAGTGTTTTGCACACTTCTGTCATTTGGCTACATGTGGGCTACATCTGGGTGATATTTGTGCTGCATTTGGGCTCTTTTGTCTCTGGTGGCACATGTTGGGAGATTTATTTGTTATGAAGTTTCCTAATTTCCTCATTTACTGCAGTCTCCTCAGTAGGAAATGCATTCAGTTTTTTACTTTGATTCCATCAAGAATGTATTCAGATATGTCACACAGTTGCCATAAATTCTGAATGTTAGCACTCTAGATGCTCATTAGATCACTGTAGTAAAGCTGCTGCTCACCACGGACGTCTGCTGCTGGTATTAAAAGTGCATGTTTCAGTCTGCATATCAGAATTTTGTAATGAAATAGAAGAGGATTTCAGAAGTCAAAATGTGCTCTAATTTTTCTTTCTGAGGCACTAATCATAATTTCTATGGCAAAATGAACCCCCTCATTTTATTCCTTTGTAAATTAAATGTTTAAGTGTTACCACTTTATTCTAATCAAGATGGCTTGAGGTGTGCCATACTTTTGTCATAAGTAAGACTGTTAGCACTCTAGTTGTTTGTTAGAACACTCTGGGACATTCTGTCATTGGTCTATACTTGGGCTACATCTGGGTGATATTTGAACTACATTTGGGCTCTTTTGTCTCTGGTGGCCATCTTGGGAGATTTATTTGTTATGAAGTTTCCTAATTTCCTCATTTACTGCAGTCTCCTCAGTAGGAAATACTTTCAGTTTTTTACTTTGGTTCCATCAAGAAGGCATTCAGATGTGTCACACATTTGCCATAAATTTTGAATGTTAGCACTCTAGTTGCTCATTAGATCTCTGTAGTAAAGCTACTGCTCACCAGGTAAGTCTGCTGCTGGTATTCAAAGATAATGTTTCAGTCTGCATGTCAGATTTTTTTTGTGAAATAGACGAGGATTTGAGAAGTCAAAATGTGCCCTAATTTTTCTTTCTGCAGCACTAATCATAATTTCTGTGGCAAAATGAACCCCCTCATTTTGTTCCTTTGTAAATGAAATGTTTGAAGTGTTACCACTTTATTCCAATCAAGATGGCTTCAGGTGTGCCATACTTTTGTCATAAGTAAGACTGTTAGCGCTCTAGTTGTTCGTTAGAACACTCTGGTACATTCTGTTATTGGGTTATACTTGGGCTACATCTGGGTGATATTTGTGCTACATTTGGGCTCTTTTGTCTCTGATGGCCATTTTGGGAGACTTATTTGTTAGAAAGTTTCCTAATTTCCTCATTTACTACAGTCTCCTCAGTAGGAAATACTTTCAGTTTTTACTTTGATTCCATCAAGAAGGAATTAAGATGTGTCACACATTTGCCATAAATTCAGAATGTTAGCACTCTAGTTGCTTATTAGATCACTGTAGTAAAGCTACTGCTCACCAGGGAAGTCTGCTACTGGTATTGAAAGATAACGTTTCAGTCTGCATGTCAGAATGTTTTAATGAAATCGAAGAGGATTTGAGAAGTCACTCAAAATGTGCCCTAATTTTTCTTTCTGCAGCGCTAAGCATACTTTCTATGGCAAAATGAACCCCCTCATTTTGTTCCTTTTTAAATTAAATGTTTTAAGAGTTACCACTTTATCCTAATCAAGATGGCTTCAGGTGTGCCATACTTTTGTCATAGGTAAGACTGTTAGCGCTCTAGTTGTTTGTTAGAACACTCTGGTACATTCTGTCATTGGGCTATACTTGGGCTACATCTGGGTAATATGTGTGCTACATTTGTGCTCTTTTGTCTCTGGTGGCCATTTTGGGAGACTTATTTGTTAGAAAGTTTCCTAATTTCCTCATTTACTACAGTCTCCTCAGTAGGAAATACTTTCAGTTTTTTACTTTGATTCCATCAAGAAGGAATTCAGATGTGTCACACATTTGCCATAAATTCAGAATGTTAGCACTCTAGTTGCTTATTAGATCACTGTAGTAAAGCTACTGCTCACCAGGGAAGTCTGCTACTGGTATTGAAAGATAACGTTTCAGTCTGCATGTCAGAATGTTTTAATGAAATCGAAGAGGATTTGAGAAGTCACTCAAAATGTGCCCTAATTTTTCTTTCTGCAGCGCTAAGCATACTTTCTATGGCAAAATGAACCCCCTCATTTTGTTCCTTTTTAAATTAAATGTTTTAAGAGTTACCACTTTATCCTAATCAAGATGGCTTCAGGTGTGCCATACTTTTGTCATAGGTAAGACTGTTAGCGCTCTAGTTGTTTGTTAGAACACTCTGGTACATTCTGTCATTGGGCTATACTTGGGCTACATCTGGGTAATATGTGTGCTACATTTGTGCTCTTTTGTCTCTGGTGGCCATTTTGGGAGACTTATTTGTTAGAAAGTTTCCTAATTTCCTCATTTACTACAGTCTCCTCAGTAGGAAATACTTTCAGTTTTTTACTTTGATTCCATCAAGAAGGAATTCAGATGTGTCACACATTTGCCATAAATTCAGAATGTTAGCACTCTAGTTGCTTATTAGATCACTGTAGTAAAGCTACTGCTCATCAGGGAAGTCTGCTACTGGTATTGAAAGATAACGTTTCAGTCTGCATGTCAGAATTTTTTAATGAAATAGAAGAGGATTTGAGAAGTCACTCAAAATGTGCCCTAATTTTTCTTTCTGCAGCACTAAGCATACTTTCTATGGCAACATGAACCCCCTCATTTTGTTCCTTTTTAAATTAAATGTTTTAAGAGTTACCACTTTATTCCAATCAAGATGGCTTCAGGTGTGCCATACTTTTGTCATAAGTAAGACAGTAAGCGTATCTAGTTGTTCTTTAGAACACTCTGGGAAGCTGCAGTAGAACACAAAGGAATCAACTGACAGTCTCTGCCCTTGTTGGATGGACATGTTTTACTGAGAATGTCAGTCTTCATTCTCACATGACTGAGAAAGATAATGTGAATTTACCAAAAACATGCTCTCAGTTTAGCTTATAGATCACCTTCCAAACCTCTGTGGGAAAAGCATGAGAAAATAGTTTTCTCTCAAACATGATTCATGACATCACAGCAGAAGGCTTTTTCGCATGGTAAAATCACCTTAGAACACACCACAATTCCTAAAATGAGTATGGTACCATCAACAAATGATTTATAATGTAACTAAAGTCTTAAAGCCTTCTATAACTGCAATGCTTTTTAATGAGGTGCTATCATGTATATTGGTCCCAAGATGGCTACCAACACTTCTTGGATGAAGTACTGACAGCCAATCAGATCTCACGATGAGATGTGTGGTTAGGCTCCGCCCAGATATATCTATCTTTTTAACTCTAATTTTCTCAGGAACTACTGAACAGATTTACACCATTTAAGCAAAAGGCACAAGTCTGAACTGAGGACTACCTCTTTGCCAAATTTGGTGTAATTCCGTTCAGCAGTTCGGGCTGTAGCTGCGTCAACAGGTCCTATGGGAAAATGCATGGGGAAAACGCGTTTTGGGACCCCCCTTTTTTCTCGGCTCTCGCTTGACGAATCACCGTGAAATTTTCAGGGACAGGAGCGTACCTGAGCTGGCCAAAGGTTTGGAAAATTTCGCAAAGATTCGTCAATCGGCGCCAACGTTATTCCAAATAGAGTGTTGCCGATTTCCTATGGAAAACAGGTCGTAAAATATATATATATATATATATATATATATATATATATATATATATATATATATATATATATATATATATATCCATATGAGAAGCACCCAACAGTGAAGGTGCCACACACAGTCATGTTGTCTTCCTTTTATTTGCAGGACCTGCGGAGCAAACAACATCGCACTTTCCAGCTTGTAAATCTGCTAAAATACCAAACGCGTTTCGGGCATCATCTCGCCCTTTGTCAATGGTTCCGGCTTGTATGGAGAAAAAGCAGCATTACTTCCCATCGCACTCGCAGTAGGTTTTATAGTTCCGCCCATGTGGGCGTATATTCGCTATTCACTGTGGTTACAGTAGTTCTTGCGTCAATGATATTCCCAAATAGGTGTCAGAATGTTCTCCATTGTTATAGTTATTTTAAAATTACCTCAGTGGGTAGCCATAAACACTTGATGCTGTAGCTATGCTTTTTAAGAGTCCAAGAAAAGCGGACACGACGTTCCTTATGCGCTAATGCAGTCAAGGCGCTGGAGCCGCGTGATTAGCGGCGGGGCGCCTTCGCGATCTGGGCAGGCCGCTACATATCCATATGAAAAGCTAATCACGCGGCTCCATAGTAGAGTAGCATAGAGTGAAGGGGTGTACAGTGGAGTGGTGTCAACTGGAGTGTAATCCCTATGTACTGCTGTAGTTTTCAGAAATGCAGTGATATTTCATGAAACTACGACAACAACAGATACCATTGAGTTTAAATGTCTTATAACTCAAAAATACTTACCCTACTTACAAGTAGTACTGAAAGGGCTGTTCTACACTCCATAATATATAATCCTGCCAAATATCATGAAATTCTGTTCAGCCGTTCTCGTGCTGCATCCAATAGAATAGCCTATTGAATTGCATTGTTGTTTGTCTGCTCTTTTCTTCTTGCATTCATTACTGGCTTTTTCATTCACTGGCAGAGGAGAGACTTTGTCCCCCAGTCTTTACCAGCTCACTGAGGTACACTTAAGTGCTGTGGGAGTCCCACAGTGAGTTTGACAGCTGTTCCATGCCCACATCAATTACCAACGTTCTCCTTCTTCTGCTGGGGTGGGACTACGTCCCCTAGTCTGCAACGGCTCAGAGGTGTTCTTAAGCTCAGTAGGAGCCCCACAGTGTGTTTGTCATCTGTTTCCTGCCCGCATCAATGACCGGCTTTCTCCTTCACCGACTGGGGTGGGACTACATTCCCCAGCTTTCACTGGTTCACAGAGTCTCTCTTAAGCGCAGCCGGAGTCCCATGGCATGGGACATGCATGGGACGAGCCCGGGTGTGCCCAGGTCAAGACCCTGGCCAAGACAGGCTCATCCTAGCCTGTCATAGCCCGGAACAGGCTGGGATGGGCTGGGCAACCCTCTTGTCCCACATTGCAGGAACTGTGTAATTATTGGTGTATTCTGGGTCCATTTCGATCACGAGCTATGTGTAAAAGAAAATACCACCCTCAACAAAGGCTGGTGATTCTACGTTAGATGACTATATTAAGACAGTGTGATTGGGGCACTGCATGAGTACTACCTAGATTATTACAAGAGTGAATCAGTAGTCTACATGGGGTTAGGGGCCTGCATAGATTGTGCACATTTGACTATAGCGCTGCGTGTGTTAATGCCAGAGTCATTGTACAAGTGCATGGACAGTGACTGGGTAGGTAGAGTGCTGGTAGTTGACAGCAGGGTGAGTTTATAAGTGCTTGTGTTTCAGCAGGGAGATTAGATAAGGATATGCTTCTGTCAGGATGATTGCAAGAGTGGGGAGAGAGTGACAGAGTGATTGGGGCACTGCATGAGTACTACCTAGATTATTAAAAGAGTGAATCAGTAGTCTACAGGGGGTTAGGGGCCTGCATACATTGTGCTCATTTAACTGTAGCACAGTGTCTCTTCATGCCTGAATCATTGTACAAGTGCATGGACAGTGACTGGATAGAAAGAGTGCTGGTAGTTGACAGTAGGGTGAGTTTATAAGTGCTTGTGCTTTGGCATAGAGATTACATAAGGACATGGTTTTGTCAGGATGATTGCAAGAGTGGACAGAGAGTGACAGTGTGATTGGGGCACTACATGAATACTACCTAGATTATTACATGAATGAATCAGTAGTGTATAATGGGTTAAGGGCCTGCATAGATTGTGCACATTTGACTGTAGCACTGTGTCTCTTAATGCCAGAGTCATTCTACACGCGCATACACAGTGACTGGGTAGATGGAGTGCTGGTATTTGAGAGCAGGGTGAGGTTATAAGTGCTTGTGCTTTGGCATAGAGATTACATAAGGACATGGTTCTGTGAGGATGATTGCAAGAGTGGACAGAAAGTGACAGTGTGATTGGGGCACTGCATGAGTACTATCAGGATTATAGCAGGACTGAATCAGTAGTCTACAGTGGGTTAGGGGCCTGCATAGATTGTGCACATTTGACTGTAGCACTGCGTGTGTTAATGCCTGAGTCATTCTGCAAGTGTATAGAAAGTGACTGGGTAGATAGAGTGCTGGTAGTTGACAGTAGAGTGAGTTTATAAGTGCTTGTGTTTTGGCACAGAGATTAGATAAGGACATGATTCTGTAAGGATGATTGCTACAGTGAACAGAGAGTGACAGTGTGATAGAGGCACTGCATGAGTACTACCTAGATTATCACAGGAGTGAATCAGTAGTCTATAGGGTGTTAGGGACCAGCATACATTGTGCACATTTGACTGTAGCACTATATCTCTTAATGCCTGACTCAATGATTCCACAAGAGCATGGACAGTGACTAGCTAGATAGAGTGCTGGTACTTGAGAGCGGGATGAGTTTAGAAGTGCTTGTGTTTCGGCACAGAGATTAGATAAGGACATGGTTCTGTCAGGATGATTGCAAGAGTGGACAGAGAGTGACAGTGTGATTGGGGCACCTCATGACTACTACCTAGATTATTACATGAGTGAATCAGTAGTGTACAAGGGGTTAAGGGCCCGCATAGATTCTGCACATTTGACTGTGGCAATGTATCTCTTAATGCCTGAGTCATTCTACAAGTACATAGACTGTAACTGGGTAGATAGAGTGCTGTTATTTGAGAGCAGGGTGAGGTTATAAGTGCTTGTGTTTTGGCACAGAGATTAGATAAGAATATGCTTCTGTCAGGATGATAGCAGGAGTGGACAGATACTCACACTGTGATTACTGAACTACATGGCTACTACTAGGATTTATGCAGGAGTAAATCAGTAGAATGCAGGGAGTTATGGGACCATATAGATTGTGCACATTTACCTACATACTAACTACGAAATTAGACCTCAGCAACACTTCTCATGCACTTAAAAAATCACATATTCACTACCTTTGCACTCCTGTAATCTATCAGGTACCTCTCATTAATTCAGTAAATATCGCTACAACTATATAAATGTAATCTAAACAGATATATGACTCATGACATACTATTCTCTTTAAGGAGACAACTGCTACATACCAGAAAGAGTAAAATGTAGTGGTTTTCTTTTGAAATACATATTGCCAATTAAATCTAGAAATATGCAACATCATCAAACTGTACCTCTCAACAGACTTAATTAAGAAGAGTAATCAACAACACCTTTTTTTTGAGGATTTCTAAAACCACTCAAAATGTACAAACTAATAACAGAATTGTAATCATTAATACCTTATATGATCATCTTGCAAACTGCACAGTTCTACCTCATTTTACCAAACTATCTATACTTTTGCCATTTTATTAAACTGTACCTTTTTTACTGAGAAGAAATATGCGTACCTAATAAACTGCACCTTATATAAACTTTTTCGAAAATACACATTCTTTATCCATATTAAACCAATTATTAATAAATAAGAAGCATCATTCAACTATACCTTCCAAGACACTTAATAATATGTATATTACTGCACATACTATTTTTTAAACAAACTTTAAGTACAATAACATTATCTCAATATATATCTGTACATTCTAATAAATTAATTTAACCAGCAAAGTTTCATAAAAATGACAAATTTATATTACATAAATCTCTTTAAAATATAACTCACCTTTTAAATAAATCTGTTGAATGAAAAATCTCACACACTCAGTCAGGATTTTCTTGTAGTCACAGAGAATGTAGATAAGCACACTCTCCAATGTAAAACCAGTAATGGCAAACTCTCCCTCTAATTTTCCATACATATAAACATAACCCACAAATAGGGGTGGGCGGGATTTGCGAAAGCGACTTTCGCAAATTATCGCGAAAATGTTAAAATCTCCGCAAACAAGCGGAAATATCGCAAAGATGCAGAAGTTTTTTTCCCGCCCGTTCGCGATATTTTCTGCATGGTTGCGGGTCGCTAACTTACCCCTGCGGTTGCTCGCGGGCGCGGCCATCTTGTTTTCAGTTGTCTCGCGGTGCATGATCGCGAGAAGAAAGACGTGATCGCGCGACGCATGACGTCACTGCGGACGCGAACTGTCGCGAGACAGCGCAAATGGCTAAAACAATACAACATCTCATGGAGAACGCGACCGGATCGGGAAAACTTGTCGGCGAACGCGGGGATTCAGGTAAGGCGATCGCGCGCGCGCGAGAATGTATTGTTTTACAGCGCGAGCAAGAACCAAATTATCGCAAAGCTGCGGAATGCGGAAATTTTGACATTTCCGCGCTCTCCGCGGAACGCGGAAATGCAAAATTATCGCAAATTCCGCGAACGGAACGGAAATTTTGCCCAGGCCTACCCACAAATGACATTGCTTCCCAGTGTTTTTCAAATTCAAAAACGATTTTCCATTGGTCACAGAGAATAATACTTTTCAACTGACATCTTCACCCCTTGTCCTTAATATCAGTTTCCATAACAACAGGTCATGCAACATTCAACTTAGCTTCCAGGTCACAAGTTCACCAAACAATGTTGCAAATGACAACAGCAGGTGTGGTTGGCTTTGCAAAGCATGTCCTTATCCTTTCTGCTGTACCTTTCAAACATTTCAAAAGAAACATGCTTTCTAAGCAAAGTAAAATGCACCCTATATTTGAATGTAGAGTGTACTTAAACAGCCTATCAAATCTCTACTTTCTCAAAAACAGCATCTCTTCCACCATTTTAGATAGATTTCATTCTACCACCTGCCTACCTCAGGTACAGACATCTTCTGATTACCTACAGAGATCCTTTTAAGATACTTTCAGTGTGGATTGTTGGGCACAGCTATATTTTCTGGTGCAAAAGGTATGCTGAAAGCAGGGGTATTGAAAAAGACCTAGCTTTACAAAATGTAGATATTAAATTGATTGGACAGAGAGGATTGAAGTGGAACCAATCAATACCATTGGTTAAATCCTTTATGCACTTCCAACCCCCTGACCTCATGATTGTGCACTGTGGTGGCAATGACCTAGACACATTGACTGGGGTAGGTCTGGAAATGCTAATGAAGGACACCTTTGCAGAATTTATGTTGCTTTTCCCTTAAACTGCCTTTGTCTACTCTAACATATGCCAAACACAGAAATGGAAGTGGTCCAATCAATTTTGTCCTAAGATTGAGAAAGCTAGAAAAATATCAATAAAGCTGTTTCTGTTTATCTCAGACACCATAGTATGGGTCCATATACAACAACAATCTGTGTTTTATTATGGATGGCATATACAGGAGAGATGGTGTACATTTCACAGATGAGGGAAATATAGTCTTGCTCGACAACTTCAGACTCTGCATCGGCACTTACATGTAGCTACAAAGATCTCCCAATAAACACAAGGTTTCTTTATAGAGCCACTCAAGATGATAATATATAATATAGCTTTTTAATGAAAAAATTCTTATTTTTTGAATTAGGAGTTGTGCACCCAGCGTGATTAGGAGTCGCACACCCCTTGCGTTCATATCAGGGGTCCACGCTCGGAGTCGCGCACCCCTTGTGTTCACACCAGGGGTCCACGCTGGTAGTCCTGCACCCCTCGTGTTCACACCAGGGGGTTGCGCTGGGAGTTGCGCACCTCTCGCGTTCACACTAGGGGGCGGTGCTGGGAGTCGCGCACCCCTCGCGTTCACACTAGGGGGCCGCGCTGGGAGTTGTGCACCCCTCGTGTTCACACCATGGGGCCATGCTGGGAATCACGCACCCCTTATGTTCACACCAGGGGGCCATGCTGGGAGTCGCGCACCCTTTGCATGCACACTAGGGGGCCACGTTGAGTGACATGCTAGGGTCGCAACTCAAACTTGTTTGATAAAAAAAAATGGCTCCTACTAGTAATTTATATTCGCCCCGGGGACCCCATCCCCCGGGGCCTATGCACTTCGTAGGGGACCGTGAGGGGAGCCCCAATGCCCCCATGGTCCCACCGGCTCCCCGCGTCCTGCGAGAGCCGGCATTGCTTTTCCACATGGGGAGCTGCTAACATGCCGCTCCCCGTGTGGAAAAGCAATTCTGCTTTGGATTTTGGAAGAGAGAGCAGGTTTCCCTGCTCTCTCTTCCAAAATCCAAACCAGAGTTTGCTACGATAGGGCGGGAGACCATGCTTCCTCCCTAACGCAGCAAACAACAGTGTCCTGTGGGTGGGCACTGTAGGAGCTGGCCCTGGGGGGTGGCGATCCCCAGGGCCATCACAGGCTCCAGGAGGGGGGCTACACAGCCCCCCTCCCAACAATTCCAAAGCCCCGGGGAAGTGGTGGTCCCTGGGGCAGGTGGGGGGCTGCAGCCCCCTCACACTTTTTTTATTTGAAAAATATAGCCCCGGGGAGGTGGCGGTTGCCGGGGCTGTGGGGGCCTCAGCGGGCCCCTGCTTTTTTAAAAAAAATCCCCCCGGGACCTGGTCCCCCGGGTGTTAAAAGTAACAAAGCGAGGAAACCCTTGTTTCGTTTTTTTTTATTTTTTTCGGCCGGATCCGCGCACCCAGTGCGCATTCCTCTGTTTTTTAAAAAAAAGCTTTTAATGGAACCCCCTGAGAAGGCCTGGGGGGGTCAGGGTGTTTCTACCATGTCCCCTTTTCTTCTTTGTCACCTTTGTTTCCCTGTTTTCTTCTGACTCGGTTCTACCGAGTCACAAAATGGCTGCCAACACTTCCTGGTTTGGAATATTGACAACCAATTAGAATAAAGCTCGTGGTTGGGAGGGTGTTCGAATACACCGCGTGGATCCGTGGACTCTCTATGCCTCTAAATATCAAAACTTTTATTTTTGATTTTCTCAGCAACTACTAAATGGATTTACACCATTTTTAACAATGCCTCTTTCTGAGCCAAGCAGTACCTTTTTTCCAAATTTGGGTCAAATCCCTTCAGTAGTTTCGGCTGTATCCTTGCATATAGTTTCCTATGGGAAATTGATTTTTTGACTCTTATTTTTTGAATTTCTCAGCGACTACTAAACGGATTCACTTCATTTAAAAAAAAGGTCTCTTTCTAAACAAAGGACTACCTTTTTGCCAAATTTGGTGTAATTCCGTTCAGAAGTTCGTGCTGTAGTCATGTCTAAAGTTTCCTATGGGAAATGACATAGAGAAAATGCATTTTGGAACCCCCTTTTTTCTCGGCCCCCGCTTGGCAAATCACCCTGAAACTTTCAGGATAGGAGCTGACAGGAGCGGGACCAACGTTTTGAAAATTTCGCGAAGATTCGTCAACTGGTGCAAAGTTATTGGGAAAAGAAAAAACGCTTTTTGAATAGAAACAAGGTACTAACTATAACTACCTACTGGCGACCGCCATTAGGTAATATATATATATATATAGGTTTCAGGCACGTTATAGTTAGAAACTAGCATTTAAAAAACCTTAGAAATTCACTGAAAAAAACATAGGTTTCAGGGGCATTATAGTTAGTTGGACATTTCACTTGTACAAAACCATAGAAATTCCCCCGTTATAGTTAGTTCAGCTAACTATAACTCGCGCCCCTGCATTGCACTGCTGATGACGTCACATATTACATCACTCATGACATGGTCAGTGACATCACTGAACCAACAGAGGAGCAGAAAGAGGCCTTGTTCCAAAATCATCCTGTGGCCACAACTTTTTCAGACATGTACTGGTGGTAACTGACTCTGACTAACCAGGCCTAGAGCCAGTGCTATGCTAAAAGACACTTAGAATACAATGAAAACTCCTACATACACTAGGGAACACTATACGTTGGGGTACCCCTGTGATTAGCATGACCTCCTCTTTAAGGCCCTAGAACATAATAGGGCAGGGGGATTAAAATTACCTCTAAATCAGAGGTGCAGAAATATGCTACTTTAACAATAGTCACGTTTGTAGAGCGGTGGAGAAAGGGTGCTGGGCGACCAACCAATGCTCAGGAACTGCATAGGACTTACAGGAGGTACCAGGAGGGATTATTGGCCCCCAAACTCCCTCAGGACTAAATTGGTCTGTCATGAGGCACGTTTGCAGAGTGGTAGAGAAAAGGGGACATGGCCTCCGAAGACGTCTTAGCAATCCCACTGTGTGGGACTTACTGGAGGCAACAAGAGGGGTAGTTGGCCCAGAGGATATCCTTTGGGGCCAACTTCCCAAACTATTTTCTCCAGTCAGTCCCACACAGCAGCATTGGTAAGTACTCATACCAGGCCCGCCCACTTTGCCCACCACTCTACAAACGCACTCCCTGGCACGCTCTTGGATGAGATTGAAGTCCCCTTCACGGCTGGGGGTCCTTTAGGGGCCAATTAGCCTACCTTTTACCTCCAGTAAGCCCCACACAGTTGGATAGGTGAGAGGTAGACAAAGGCCATGCCCCCTTTCTCCACCACTCTGCAAACGTGCCCCGTGGTGCGTTGTAAGTTAGGGGATTAAGTCCCCTTGAATCATGAGGGTCCCTTGGGTCAAACTAGCCCATCAGGTACCTCCAGTAAGCGCCACAGAGCTGCGGTGCAGAGACGTCTAAAAAGGGGCATGGCCTGGACCACCTCTCCGCAACGCAGGCCTGTAGCACTTACTGGAGGTACCTGGTGGGCTAGTTAGCCCTCAGGGGCCCTCAGGATTCAAGGGAAATTAATTCCCAAACTTAAAACGCGTCACAGGGTGTGTTTGCACACATGTCACCTCAGGCCCCGCCCCCTCCCTTCACCACTGTGCAAACACGCCCGTGGCATGTTTTAACTTGGGGAATTAAGTCCCCTTGAATCCTGAGGGTCCCCGGTGTCCAACTAGCCCACCAGGTACCTCCAGTCAGCACCACAGAGCACCGTTGCAGAGACATGTAAAAAGGGGCGTAGCCTGGACCATTTCTCTGCAACGCAGGCCTGTGGCGCATACTGGAGGTACCTGGTGGGCTAGTTGGCCCCCAGGGGCCCTCAAGATTGAAGGGGAATTAATTCCCCAACTTAAAGCGCGCCATAGGGCGTGTTTTCACACATGTCACCTCAAAGCCCCACCCTCTCCCTTTATCACTGCGCAAATGCACCCCGTGGCGCGTTTTAAGTTGGGGGATCAAGTCCCCTTGAATCCTGAGGGTCCCTGGGGTCAAACTAGCCCACCAGGTACCTCCAGTAAGTGCCACAGAGCTGCATTGCAGAGAGGTGTAAAAAGGGGCGTGGCCTGGACCACCTCTCTGCAACGCAGGCCTGTGGACCTTACTGGAGGTACCTGGTGGAATAGTTGGCCCCCAGGGGCCCTCAAGATTGAAGGGGAATTAATTCCCTAACTTAAAACAAGCCACAGGGCATGTTTGTACACATGTGACCTCAGACCCCGGCCCCTCCCTTCACCGCTGTGCAAACGCACCCTCTGGCGCGTTTTAAGTTGGGAGATTAAGTCCCCTTGAATCCTGATGGTGTCTGGGGTCCAACTGGCCCAGCATGTACCTCCAGTAAGTGCCACAGAGCTGCGTTGGGCCAGTTGGCCCCCTGGGACCCCCAGTATTGAAGGGGAATTAATTCCCCAATTTAAAACACGCCACCGGACGCGTTTGCAGAGTGTTGCTGGGAGGGGGCAGGCCTCAGCACGATTGTGTCTTTTAAAAAAAAAAAGGTTCAGAAGGGGGGCTGTCTGGCCCCCTTCTTTTTCCTTTCTTTGGAGGGGCTGTCTGACCCCCCTTCTTTTTCCTTTCTTTGGGCCCTGGGGACCCCATCCACAGGGCCTGACCTCTTTTAAAACAAATGTATATATGAACTGGAAGGGCCCCCCTCCTATTGGCCAATTCTGGCGCCAGGGGCCCCATCCCCCAGGGCAAGGCCACATCTTTTTTGTTTTTTTATGGAGGGGGCTGCATGGCCCCCCTCCTCAGGCCTCTATTGGCCCCCGGGGACCCCATACCACGAGGCTGGACTTTAAAAAAAGATATATATATATTTTTGGGGTGAGGGACCCCTCCCGGACCAATTCTATCCCCGTGGACCCCATCCCCCAGGGCAGGCCCTATCCGTTAGGGACCCTGGGGGGAGCCCCAATGCCCCCACGGTCCCGGTCAGCATTGCTTTTCCACATGAGGAGCTGCTGACATGAAGCTCCCCGTTTGGAAAAGCAATTCTGATTTGCTTCATGGAAGCGAGAGCAGGTTTCCTGCTCTCGCTTCAATGAAGCAAAGCAGTTTGCAATGACAGGGTGGGAGCCGCAGGGCTCCCGTACTGTTATTGCAGACAGCAGTGTCCTGGGGTGGGCACTCCAGGACACTGCAGGAGCTGGCCCTGGGGGGTGGTGGTCCCCAGGGCCATCAAGGGCTCCAAGGGCACCTAATGCACAGGTGGTCCCCGGGACTCGGGGTCCGTAACGGACCCCTGCATTTCAATACTTAGTGCCCCGGGGAGGTGGTGGTCCCTGGGGCATGTGGGGGGGTCGAGCCCCCCACAAAGGTTCTTTTAAAACAATCAAGCCCCCAACAAACATTTTAAAAAACAAGCCCTGGGGTGTGGCGGTCCCCGGGGCTGTGGGGGGGCCTTGAGCCCCTGCAAATATTTAATTAAAGCCCCGGGCTGCTGGGGCCTCCCTGGGCCTCCACAATTACAATATTCCATGCCCCCGGGACTTGGCCCACCTGGGTGCTAAATAATACCGAAGCGCGAGAGCCCGCGCTTTGTTTTTGTTTATTTTTGGCTGAAATTCGCGCTATGTGTGAATCTCGATGATTCGTTTAAAAAAATGCTTTTTTGGCCCTGGGGGTTCTTGTGGGACCCCCTGATCAGGCCTACGGGTCAGGGTGTTTCTACCCTGCCCCCTTTTCCTTTTTTTCACCTTTGTTTCCCTGTTTTCTTATGACTCGGTTCTACCGAGTCACAAGATGGCGGCCAACACATCCTGGTTTAGAGTGTTGACAGCCAATTAGAATAAAGCTCGTTGTCGGGAGGGTCCACGGATCCACCGCGCCTCGAAATATCAAAACTTTTATTTTTAGATTTTCTCAGCAACTACTGAACGGATTTACACCATTTAAATAAAGGGCACTTTCTGAACCAAGCACTACCTTTTTGCCAAATTTGGTGTAATTCCGTACAGCAGTTCGAGCTGTAGCCGTGTCTAAGTTTTCCAAAGGGAAATTCATTTTCCGACCACTTTTTAAAAAATTTCTCAGGAACTGCTGAATGGATTTACACTATTTAACAAAAAGGACTCTTTCTGCCCCAAGATCTACCTTTTTGCCAAATTAGGTGCAATTCTGTTCAGCAGTTCGGGCTGTAGCCGTGTCTAAAGTTTCCTATGGAAAATAACATCTAGAAAACATGTTTTGGGACCACCCTTTTTTCTCATCTCCCACTTAGCGAATCACCCCAAAACTTTCAGGATAGGAGCTGACCGGAGCGGGCCACAAGTTTAAAAACTTTCACGAAGATTCGTCAACCGGCGCCAAAGTTATTGGGATAAGAAAAAACACTTTTCCTATGGAAACTAGGTCCTAACTATAACTATCTACTGGCGACACTCTAACCTTTGTTTCTTTCTGTGAATTTCTAAGGTTTCTAAAATGCTGGTTCCTAACTATAACGTCCCTGAAACCTGTGTTTTTTAAGTGAATTTCTAAGGTTTTTAAAATGCTCATTTCTAACTATAACTTCCCTGAAACCTTTGGTTTTTTTCAGTGAATTTCCATGTTTTTTTAACTAGCAGTCCCGTTTGCAGAGTGGTGGAGAAAGGGGACTGGGCCTCCAACCAGCGCTCAGGAATTCCACTACGTAGGACTTACAGGAGGTACCAGGAGGCCTTCTTTGCCCCAGGGTCCGTCAACATTAAAGTGGACTTCATCCCCCAACCATTAGTGTGCCAGGAGGCGCGTTTGCAGAGTGGTGGAGAAAGGGAGACGTGGCCTCAATAACCTCTTAGCAATCCCACTATGTGGGACATACTGAAGGTGCCAGGAGGGGTAGTTGGACCCAATGACATCCCTGGGGGCCAACTATCCCTTCTATTACCTCCAGTAAGTCCCACACAGCAGGATTGCTGAGATCTTATACCAGGCCACAGCCCCTTTGTCCACCAGTCTGAAAAAGCACCTCCTGGAGTGCTATTGGTTGGGGTATGAAGTTCCATTTGCTCCTGGTGTACTTAGGGGCCAACTAGCCTACCTGTTACCTCCAGTAAGCTCCACACAGTGGGGTTGCTGAGAGGTGATCGCAGGCCATGCCCCCTTCCTCCACCACTCTGCAAACACGCCTGCTGGCCCACTCTTGGTTCAGGGATGAAGTCCCCTTGCCTCTTGAGGGTCTCTGGAGGCCAACTACCCCTCCTGTTACCTTCAGTAAGCCCCACACAGCTAGATTGCTGAGAGGTGGTCCGAGGCCATTCCTCCTTTTTACACCACTCGGCAAACGTGCCTCCTGGAGCACTGCTGCTTGGGGAATGAAGCCCACTTAAGTCCTGAAGTCCTCCGAACACATTTTTTTAAATTAAAAATAAAACAGAAGGGGGCCACACAACCCCCTCCCGAGGCTGATTTCTACCCCATCCCGGGGGCTGGGCCATTTTTTTAATTTATTTTATAATTTGTTTAAGGAAGTAGGGCTGCATGGCCCCCTTTGCTGGGCCAGTTTGGGCCCCAGGGACTCCTTCTATTAATGTATTTTTAATTTATAAGGTGGCCACGTGCCCCCCTCCTGAGGCCAATCTTGCCCCGGGGATCCCATCCCCAGGGCATGGTCACATGCTCTGTTTTTTTCAATAAAAATGAGTAGGGGGGCTATGCCGGCCCATTACCCATGCCCTTATTGGCCCCGGGGACCCCATCCCCTGGGGCCTGGCCATTTTATCATTTACATTCAAACAAAGGGAGGGGAGCAGAGCAGAATCCCTCCCGGGCAATTTTTGCCCCGGGGACCCCATCCCCTGGGGCATGGCACAACGTTTAGGACCATGGAGGAGCATCAGGACTCCCATGATCTCTGCCTCCTGCAGGGGCAAGCATTGCTTTAGGGCAGAGGGAGCTTCAAACATGCACCTCCCGCTGCCCAAAAGCAACTCTGCTTCACTTCATGGAAGAGAGAGCATTTTTCTTGCCCTCGCTTCCATGAGGGGAAGCAAAGTTTGCTATGGTATGGCGGAAGCAGTGCTTCTGCCGTGCCATAGCAAACTGCAATGGTGGGGTTTGCTATGGGGTGGGGAGGCGGTCCCCAGGGCCATGAAGGGTTCTTTGAGGGGCCCCCCTCCCATTTTCTCCATAGCCCTGGCGAGGTCGTGGTCCCTGGTGCTGGGGGTCTGCAATGGACCTCCGCCTTTATTTAATTTGTGTTCCAGGGAGGTGGTGGACCCCGGGGCGGGGGGGAAGGAGCCCCCTGCGTTCATTTTAGAAAGAAAGCCCCAGGGGGAGGCGGTCCCAGGGGTTTTGGGGGGCTGCGTGGACCCTAGCATTTTACAAACAGGGCCCCAGTGAAGTGGCACACCCTTTAATTAGGAATTATTCCTTTGGGAGGAAGTGGTCTCCGGGGTTGCCCGCATAAATTCTATAAGCCCTAAGGAGGTGGTGGTCCCCAAGGCATGCAGTGGCCAACACGAGCCCCCATATCCCATTTAGAATTCCCCCTGGGACCTTGGCCACCTGGGGGCTAAAAGAGAATGGAGCGTGGGAGACTGCGCTTCTTTGTTTTCCGGCTGGATTCGTGGACCCAATGTCACTCCCGCCAAAACTTTTTAAAAATACGTTTTGGCCAATGGGGCTCCCTGTGGGATACCCTGAGCTGGCCTAGGGGGTCACGATTTTACTACCCTGCCCCCTTTTATTGATTTTAACCTTTTTTCTGTGGCTCTGTTGAGCCGAGTTACAAGATGGCTGCCAACACTTCCTGGTTTGAATTGTTGGCAGCCAATCAGATCGCAAGCTCGAGATATATGGATATCAGAGAAATGTTAACATTTCTCAGAAACTACTGAATGGATTTATACCATTTAACAAAAAAGAGTGCTTTCTGAACCAAAAGCTACCTCTTTGACAAATTTGGTGTAATTCTGTTCAGCAGTTCGGGCTGTAGCCGTGTCTAAAGTTTCCTATGGTAATTAACACTTAGAAAACACACTTTGAGACCCTCCTATTTCTCAGCCCCCGCTTGATGAATCACCCTGAAACTTTCAACACAGCAACTAAAGTAAGTGGACCATTAGGTTTGAAAATTTCATGAACAATCGTCAAATGGCGCCAAAGATATTCGCAAAAGAATAAACACTTGTTTGATAGAAACAAAAGTCCTAATTATAACTACCTACTGGTGACTGCTAGTTCATCATATATAATAATAATAATAATAATAATAATAATAATAATAATAATAATAATAATAATAATAATAATAATACAGACACTTATAAGTTGCGCCATCTACCTCAAGCAGAGGTGTCCCGGAGCTAAGTGATCAACAGTATGCAGATGGAAAACCAGTACGCAAAGCCACAGACCCATTATTCTGCCCTAAAGAGCCAGGTCTTAACCTTTTTCCTGAAAAGAGGCTCTGCCTCAATGTTGCATAAGTCGTCTGGCAGGGAATTCCACAATTTAGCTGTCCCAACCGTGAAGGATCTACCTACTAGGCGGGACTTGTTAGAAACGGGGTATACAGAGCAGGCTTTTTGAGTTAGACCTTAGCAACCTCGTCTGCTTATAACCACGTAGTCTTAGTTTCAGGTAGCTGGGGCAGTTGCCATGGGTAGCTCGGAAAGTCAACATCAGCGCCTTAAATTCAATCCTTTTAGCAACGGGTAACAAGCGGAGTTCTTTTAAATGCGGAGAGACATGATGACGGAAAGGGACCCGCCTAGTCAGTCTCGCAGCCGCATTCTGGACCATCTGCATCCTGATTAGATAAATTGGTAAGCCTAAATAGAGGCTGTAGGCATAGTCCAGCCTGGAAGTCACCATTGCATGGACGGTAATTTTCCAGCACGCTTCTGGCAGTAAATGTAGAAATTTGCACACATTTCTGAGTTTACTAAGTAGGTGGCCGTCGCCTGCCGTATCTGAGCCGAAAATGACAAATCAGACTCCCACTTCACCCCAAGATTGTTTATACTGTCTGCAGGGGACGGACGTGGGCCCATTTCCTCAGGCCACCAGAGATCCAGTGCTGGAGGTGACTCTTTCTATATTATATTGTAAGTTTGTCCATTTTGCCGTTGATTCTTGCAATGCTGAATCCAAAAATGGAAACAGACTCCTCTTTTCTTGTGCAAATTTTTTTATTGTTTGTGCTCTGCTGCCATGACATGTTTCAGCCTCGTAGGGCCTTGATCACATCGTCATTTCCTCCCAGAATTTAAAGTGCTAGGTGCTCAACTAAATAGCGAAGACAGACTGCTCGTCTGAACTCCCCTGCTACAGTACACACATGAGCAGTCATGAAAACACAATTATAAAAATTGGTCCTACACTCTCGCTACTATGTGCAAGTAATGCAATTAATCTGTATAAATACATTTAAACATTAGCATACATAGTACATAGTGCATAGCTCTACAGATATGGAACAAACTACCAGAACCACTTCGGAGAGAAGTAAATCTCCTGTGTTTTAGGAAGCAGTTAAAAACGCTTCTTTTTAGGGAGGCATTTGGCCCATTTAAATAGTTGCATTGTAGGCCTTCTTTGCCTCTCTTACGCTTTGAACCATAGCTGTCTGTCATCGGTCTTGAGCGCCTAGAGACCTGTAGGTGAGTTGGCGCTATATAAACCGAAGTTAACATAACATAACATAGCATTTAAATGACACATTGAAACGCATAAATGCGGTTATGTTAAAAGTAGTCATAAAACATCAATTTTACTACTCTGTTAAGAACTTCCAACATGTACTTGAATAAATAGTGCCTTAAAAATTGCTAAAATTATGTTATTCCTATTGTGAGGACCCCTGAAAGAGTCATGTGCAAATGCTGCAAAAACAAGGAGAGTACTGCCCCTGTGGACGTCTGTTCTACTGTGTGTACTGTATGAGTGTAAAGTGCAATGTGTCTATCTATGAAAAAGGTGCTCATCTGCATATTTATCATATGCAGAAAAAGTGCCTGGTGCCAATTTAAAACTGAATAATTATGGAAAAGTGGTTACTTATAAACCCATATCCATAATGAAAAAAAGGGGAAAGGGGAAAAATTCATTTTTCGCGGTTCAGTGGAGTAGCAGACTATAATACATATAAAAACCATCATGGTTTCATATAATTATTGGAAATGTGATTCCACTATGTAGCATGGTAGTGGTGAGGCTGTGACATCAGAGCCAAGTATATAAGTCCACAGAAGTGTTTAATCCTTGGGGACTCTTACTGTCTAGTTCTAAAATATACTTGGTTTCTAGTCTCCTCAGGCTAGGCTCCCTATTGCCACCTCGTTTTTGCAGGGGAATGCAGTCTATCACGTAGTACTTCAAGTGGTCCAGATTTTTACCATGGTCTTCACTAAAATGATGAGCCGCCCGATAGATTATATCCAAATTTATTATTGCTCGTAAATTCTGGAGAATTCTCTTGTGGGCTGGCAGTTTCATTCTGCCCACGTACCGCAGCCAACAAGAGCACTGCAGCACATAGATTACAAACTCAGTTCTACACGTGAGACGTTTATCAATCGTCAAAGGTTTGTCCCTTAACCCTGGGCGTAGTTCGCATAGTAGCGCTACGCGTAGCTACGCGAAGTGCACTTCGCACTACACGAGATACGCGTAGCACTGCGCAAACTGCGTGGTACGCTGTTCGCAATGATTGCACAGTGCCGGATGCTTGTCAGCACTGTGCAATCATTGCAAACAACATCTTGCACAGTGCAAGCGGTCGTTTTCTGCCGCTCGAGTAGATTTTTACTCGAGCCGCAGCTTTCTCAACGTGGACTGGTAGTTTCTCATCGCGAGCATACGCGACCACTCGCAATGAGAAACCTGACCTCCCCGCGTTGAGAATCTCGCCGGGAGGTTTATTTTCCACGCTCGCGATCGGCAACTTGATGTTGCTGATTGGGAACGAGGAAAAAGTCTCGCAGGGATGTCATTTTGCTCACTCGCGGCCACCAACTTGACGTTGAGGACCGCAAGTGAGCAAAAAATGCCAACTACGCTACGCTACGCAATTTTGCACTGTGCTACGTGCAATTTGCAGAGCGTGAAGTAGCTCTAAATACGCAAACTTTGCGAGCGTAGCGTAGTTGCCCGCCCAGGGTTATTGTTCCTAAATGGTGTGCTGAAGGACGTTTTGCTGGTGCCGAACATGCACGCTCTGCATGTTGTTCATTTTACAAATCCCTTGATACCAGTTAGCCAACTGGTTCCAGTTTTGATTTCAGGATTGCTACTAACCAGAAAATCACTGGTGCTGGGAGCTTTTCTATAGATTATCACAGAAGACTGAGAAAAAGTGTCTTCTAGTATGGGATCATTGCGGACAAGATGCCAGTTCTTTTTGATAATCCTAGCAAGGCTATCTTTTTGTTTGTTGAACATCATGATAAGCCTTGGATTACCTATGTCCTTTCCTGCACTTTGTATCTGTTTGGCCTTGCTATTGGAAGGTTTAAGTAGCAATTCCTCTCTGGTCATTGTTCTAGAGTGGCAAGTGGCTTTATCAATAGTTGTACTGGTGTATCCCCTGGCTAGGAACCTAGACTTACATTCCTGCTGGGCATCGATAAGGTCATGTTCATTACTGCAGATCCTGCTTATCCGCTGCATTTCCCCATAAGGAACGCTGCAGATTATATGTTTGGGATGGAAGCTAGTTGAGTGTAGTATGGTATTACCCGCTGTTGGTTTGCGGTGTAACTTGGTGTTTAGGTTACCCTCAGCTGATTTCTCGCTAATGGTATGTGTGAGGTGCAAATTTATGTTATTGTTGTTTAGTTTCAGGATGAACACTTCTGCATCACTTATATCACACTGCCAGATTATGAATAGGTCGTCAATATAGCGTACCCATTTAATAACATGATTTGCTATGACGTCTGCATATGAGGTGGCCACAACTTTTTCCTCCCACCACCCCATATGAAGGCAGGCATAGCTTGGGGAAAAGCGTACCCCCATAGCTACACCTGTAGTCTGATGGTACACTTGTTGCTGAACCAGAAAGTATGTATTTTCCAGGCAAAATCTAGTGATGTCAGCGATCATTTTGTTATGCATGTATAGTTCTATTGGCCTGGTGCCCAAGAAATGTTCTAGTGCTCTTATACTATATCTATGGTTAATGGACATGTATAAGTTAGATACATCCAACGTTAGCAGTAGATAGTCATCACGCCATTGCAACTCATGTATTTGTTTCAAGAAGTCTGTTGCATCTTGTACATATGATGGCAATGTTCTTACTAGATCTTGCAAAATAGAGTCAATGCACACAGACACGTTCTCAAGTAGGCTCTGTTTGGCCAAAATTATTGGCCTTCCCTGGGGTCGTAACTTGTCTTTGTGTACTTTTGGTATAAAATATATAACTGGTAATATGGGGTAGTCTTTTTTCAGGATTTTATATCCCTCCTGATTAATCATGCCCATACTTTTCCAAGCCAAAAGTTTTGAAAACAAATCATTCTGTGCTGTTATGACTATTTGTATGTTTGCCAATTTGTAACAGCTCCCGTCCCCCAATTGTCTCATAGCTTCCTCCATGTATTGCTCTTTCGGCCATAAGACAACGTTGCCCCTCTTGTCTGAATTTCTGATCACTACTGCGTCAATATTCTGGATTTTCTGAACCAACTGTTTGTATTTCTATGGGTGTGTGCTGAGCTTTCTGCTATTAAGTTTAATTTTGCCATACAATGTCTTGATCTCTTTTGTAATTTGTTCATTGAAGATATCAATGTTGTCCCTGGGCATGATAGGTACAAAATTTGATTTCGGTTTAAAACCTGAATTGATTGTGGCCATGATATTCGTTTGTTGCCCCTCCATGAATGTCTGTGTAGACTCAAGTTGTTCTTGACTTTCTGCATCACATTCAAGGGCCTGTAGATTGCGAAGCAAGGTCACATCCAAGGCAGCTAGTTTAATATTGTTACTTGGTGAAGAATCCTTAGGGGTATTTTCAGCTTGTTTGTTCTGTCTGAGGAGATGGAATTTTTGTAATTTTAACTTTTGTATGTATATATAAATATCCCCTCTAGTTTGGGGGTAGTCAAAGTTGTGTTCAGGACAATATGAAAGTTCCAGTGCCAGCAATTGTTGTTCAGCCTGGTCGAGAACTCTGGTGGACAGATTTATTATGGTATTGGCTTGTATTGTAGATTGTATTACTTGCGTCGCCAATTTCTGTTTGTCGGTCTCTTTTCCTCTCGCGTATTGGCACCTTCTCCGCCTTCTCGCACAGCGCCTTGCATTTCTCCTTTGTTTTGCCCTGTCTGTGCATTTCTAGGGCACAGGGTCTGGTGTCTCTGTTCTCGTAAAAAAACAAGTTCTTCACCCAAGGACAATTTGTTCTCTTTTGTCATCATACCTCTTGCTTCGCCTGTTTGTAATTCTGCCTCAGATTCGGTATCTACAGATGAGCTCATGTCCGCCATTGATGTTGTAGATTGCACTTCTCGACTGGGGCCAGCAGTAGCTCCGGTATCCATAGTAGATCTTAGATTCTTATGTGAACCCCTTGCTGCCTCGTATTTGCGGGCGAAGATAAACATTTGCCCCTGATCATATTCATTCTTATCTCTTCGAAATTTGAATGTTTTCGGTCTCTTTATGATGTCGTCTTTTTTTAGGCGGACCATCATTTCATCCCTGCTTTTGGATGTTGCCTCACTTCCTTCTATTGCCTCCATCTGTTAGTTTAGTGACTCTATTTGTTTCTGCAGTTCCTTTTTGTCTATGTCCGCGTATTTTTCCAAAATCTCCTTTAGCCGGCGTGAAGACTCCAAATTACTTTCAGCCCATTCTCGCAACATCTCCGGGTTTGAGCTATCATAACTTGGGGCTAGCATGATACTCAGTTAGCGGGAATGCGGCCCACCTCAAGATACTTTGAAAGGGACTTATGCTCCCACCACTTAGCTTACCACGATTTCATGAGCTTCTCTTATTTTTTGTAAAGATCCCGGATATTGAGTGAGTTTCCGTTATTGCTCCTCTCACTGTCCTTCGCTTCTAGTTGCAGCTAACAGCCTCAACAAACATTTTTTCTGCTGCCTCCTCCATACTGCGTAGTACCTCGGCAGCCATGTCGCACTATTTCATGTTTGAATGGAGATTCCTGCTATACTCTGCAGTGTCCCCTCATCCACACGTCTCACCGGACACTCCTGTGACTCCCTATCTTTGTGCTTTGGCTCGTGTAGATCGCGTTCTCCGACACAGACTCCACTGCTCAATCAGGATAAGTTCGAAGTCTTCACCGTCTGGGGGCTTTTTTCACATCTTTCTCATCCAGGAGACTTTAGTTTCTGGTTCAGACCCGGATCAGCTTCCTGCCGCTTTGCCCAGAACGAGAGGGGGTCCGTTAACTCCAAGGAAGCCGTCTTGGAATAAATTGTAAATTTGTCTTTTTGTGCAGTTGATTCTTGAAATGCTGAATCCAAAAATGGAAACAGACTACTCTTACCTTGTGCACATTTTTTATTGTTTGTGCTGTGCTGCCATGACGCATTTCGGCCTCGCAGGGCCTTTATCACATGGTTTATCGCCATTTCCTCACTGAATTTTAAGTGCTAGGTTCTCAACTAAATAGCAAAGACAGACTGCTTGTCTGAACTCCCCTACTACAGTACACACATGAGCAGTCATGAAAACACAATTATAAACATTAGTCCTACAATCTCGCTACTATGTGCAAGTTATGCAATTAATCTATATAAATATATTTAAATATTGGCATACATAGTGCATAGTTAATAGCATTTAAATGACACATTAATATATATATATATACACACATACAAAACACAAATAAACATATACATATATATGTATATACGCATACATATTTATACACATACATATATATACACACATACATATATATGTACACATGTGTGTATATATATTACCTACTGGCAGTTGCCAGTAGGTAGTTATAGTTAGAACCTAGTTTCCATAGGAAAAGCATTTTTTGATTTCCTAATAACTGTAGTGTCGTTTGATGAATCTTCATGAAATTCTCTTAAAAAAGGCCTATCCAGGTCAGCTCCTATCCTGAAAGTTTGGTGGTGATTCGTCAAGCTGGGGCTGAGAAAAAAGGGGGTCCCAAAAAGTTTTTTCTCCAAGGTAATTTCCATAGGAAATGTTATCACAGGCTACAACCCGAACTGCTGAACGGAATTACACCAAATTTGGCAAAAAGGTAGGTCTTGGTTCAGAAACTGACTTTTTGTTTTAAAAGGTGTAAATCCGTTCAGTAGTTGCTCAGAGATTAGAAAAGTTTCGGTATCTGGGTCAGCGGGCAGTGGAGGGTTCGCGTACACTCCCAACCACGTACTTCACTGTGATTGGCTGCCATGACCACAAGCTTCACTGTGATTGGCTGCCAACACTCCAACTCAGGAAGTGTTGACAGCCATCTTCGGTAGAACCAAGTCACAAGAAAACAGTCATAAAAAGATTAAAAGAGAAGAAAAGGGGGCAGGGTAGAAAC
The DNA here is from genome assembly GCF_964204655.1 of Triturus cristatus. Classification (NCBI taxonomy): domain Eukaryota; kingdom Metazoa; phylum Chordata; class Amphibia; order Caudata; family Salamandridae; genus Triturus; species Triturus cristatus. Next base: position 745,119,493 of record NC_140591.1, on the reverse strand, counting down.
ACCCTGACCCCCTAGTTCTGCTCATGGGGGTCCCATAAGGACCCCCAGGACCAAATTTTTAGTTTTATTTAAAAATACAAATGTCAGAATGCGCGCTGGGTGTGTAAATCCGGAAAAAAAATAAACAAAATTAAGCGGGGGCTGCCCCACTTCATTTAAATGAGCCCCGGGTGGGCCAGGTTCCGAGGGCAATCCTATAATTATATTGCAGGGGCCGGCGGGGCCTCTGCAGCCCTGGAGACCGCCACCACCCCAGGGCTACGTAAATTAGGTGCAGGATGGCACACGGCCCTCCCGCAGTCCTGGGGACCGCCACCTCCCCGGGGCTTGTTTTATAATATTTGGGGGGTGTCCAAGGCCCCCCCAAGCCCCGGGGATTACCACTCCCCAGGGCTCTAATTAAATATGCAGCGAGGGGCTTCGTGGGCTCCCCGAAACCCTGGGGAACACCACCTCTCTAGGGTTTTGAAAATAGAGGGAGGGGGGCTGTGAGGCTCCCCTGCTGGAGCCCTTGATGGCCCTGGAGACCGCCACTCCCCAGGGCCGGCTCATGCAATGTCCCGGGGAGCTCACCTCCGGGACATTGTTGTTTGCTATGAGAGGGTGGAAGCATGTCTCGCACACTGTCATAGCAAACCCTGGTTGATTCGTTGAAGCGAGAGGAGGAAAACCTGTTCTCAGTTCAATGAAGCAAAGCAGAATTACTTTTGGGAAAGGGAAGCTGCATGTTAGCAGGTCCCGTTGCCCGAAAGGAATGCCGGCTCCCGCAGGAGGTGGGGAGCCAGCGGGACCATGGGGGCATTTGGGCTCCCCCCAGGGTCACCAACAGAGAGACCAGGCCCCGGGAGATGGGATTCCTTGGGCCAGAAGTGGCCTTGGAGGGGGGCCACGCGGCCCCCCTCCCCTTTGAAAAAAATAAATATAGATGTGGGCATGCATCGGGGAATGGGGTCCTCGAGGTGAATGTAAATTAATGAAAGTGAATGCTTTTTATTTCTCAAAAAAATTTGGAGTCGTGACCCTGGAGCTGCCCCCTAGTGTGATTATGAAGGGTGCGTGGCTCTCAGTGCGCCCCCTGGTGTGAACGCACTGGGTGCGTGGCTTTCAGCACAGCACTCGAGTACTTCTCAGGTCTTTAAAACTCAGAGGGGCATATTCTCAAGGACACATCGCCGAGTTAATGGCACTTTATCGCAGCCAAAATGGTGATAAATTTAGTGCCCCATTCACAAGCTGGTGCAAACAGCCCATATCACCAGTTTACCAGTGATAGCAGCCTCAAAAAGCATCGTCACAGATGACCCCGGCAAATATTGCTAATGAGATGCAGAGTAGGCGTTCCCATGCAAAAAGCAGCGAACACAACACTTCGCAACTTTCTCAACCACCAGCAAGATCGGCGAAGAGAATACAAAACAGGTGATAAGGTGCGTTAGTACCAGGAAGTTTACACCTGCTCTGACCTGGTGTGAAGTCGGACTGCAACCTGCAATATGAAAGGGAGCCCAGCCCACAGCCACACCTGAACAGCAACAGATGCAATGGAGCCAACGATCATGCAGATTGGGCACCCAGCAGTGCCCCGCCACCCCCGCCACCAACCCCTTGTCCACATCCGCCCTGACCCCTCTGACAAACAAATGTGACAGCAACCTTCCAAAATCTGGAACGTAACAAATCGGCTGACGTCACACAATTATAATAAAAAAGATGCATATGAGGTTGGACAAATGAGAATCTCAGTCATCTATGGATTTACATATAAAACATTTTATTTAAACAAAACAACAAAATAAAAGTAGGTACAGCCATGGCGTGTCATCTCTCGACAATCTGTGACTCACAGCCTGCAAGCCAAAATGCAAGATAAGATTGTGCGTCATGCGCCCATCAAAGGAGAGAGAGAGAGAAAGTGAGAAAGAGTTAAAGAGAGAGAGAAAGAGAGAAATAGTGTGAGAGTGATAAAAGAGTGAGAGAGAGAGGAAGAGAGAAAGAAAGAGTGTGAGGGAGAGAAAGGAAGAGATGGAGAGTGAGAGTGAGTGCCGAAACAGTGGAATAAACCCTCAAAGCTCATCTTTCCGCCACTGGTGTGTCTCCAACCACGTGCCGGGACATAATGCAGCCATCAAGCTCACTCATCTGAAACATAGTATAGAATCAATAATGACAGAGTACATACAACTGCACACGCCTAAATTGCTGTCGTGCCCCTGCACATCCAGGCTGCTGCACCCCATCCATTCCCACCACCCAGAGATGTCTACCCGCTTCTGCCCACCCAGGCTGCTGCACAACATCCACTCTCACCACCCAGAGGTGACTGCCCGCCACTGCGCAAACAAGCCTCTCTGCTCACCTTCCTACACTGGCGTGTGTCCAAGAGGGCCCACCACGTGCCGAAGCAACCTCCTCAGCCATGGCATACACACGGTCAAGCCGAGCTTACAATTCAAATCGGGTCTTGATTGGCAGGATGGTGTATCAAGGCCATGCATCATCGCAGGCTACAAACCAGCTCAGCTCTCATGGCACTAAGTCAGTGGAACTCAAGTCTTCACCATGTTGCGAGAGGCCCGTGTTGGGGAGAGGGGTCGACAATCTGTGAATAACAGCCTGCTAGACAAAAAGTAGGATAAGATCATGCGTCATGTGTCCATCAAAGGAGAAAGAGAGAAAGAGTGAGAGAGAGAAAGAGAGAAAGAGAGAAAGAGAGAAAGGATGAGAGAGAGAGGAAGAGAGAGAGAAACAGTGAGAGAGAGAGGATGAGAGAGAGAAAGAGTGTGAACACTGCGGACAAAACACTCAGAGCTCACCTTTCCACCACCGGTTTATCTCCAACCACGTGCTGGGACATAGTGCAGGCCTCAAGCTCACTGATCTGAAACATAGTATAGAATCAGTAATGGCAGAGTTCATACAACTGCACACGCCTAAATCACCGTCCCGCCCCTGCGCACCCAGCCTGCTGCACCCCATCCACTCCCACCACCCCGAGGTGTCTGCCTGCTCCTGCGCACCCAGGTTGCTGCACCCCATTCACTCCCACCGCCCAGATGTGTCTGCCTGCTCCTGCGCACCTAGGCTGCTGCATACTATCCACTCCTACCACCGAGAGGTGACTGCCCGCCGCTGCACAAACAAGCCTCTCTGCCCACCTTCTGCCACCGGCTTGTGTCCAAGAGGGCCCACCACGCGCCGAAGCAACCTCCTCAGCCCTGATGCACATGCGGGCCAGCCGAGCTCACAATTGAAATCGTGTCTTGATTGCCAGGATGGTGTATCAAGGCCTCGCATCATCGCAGGCTGCACACCCGCTCAGCTCTGGTGGCATTAACTCAGTGGAACTCAAGTCATCGCCACTTGGCAGGAGGCCCGTGTCGGGGGGGTCGACAATCTGTGAATCAAAGCCTGCTAGACAAAAAGCAAGATAAAATTGTGCGTCATGTGTCCATCAAAGGAGAGAGAGAGAGAAAGAGAATAAGAGTGAGAGAGAGGAAGAGAGAGAGAGAGAGAAAGAAAGAAAGAGTGAGAGAGGAAGAGAGAGAGAAAGAGTGAGAGAGAGAGGAAGAGAGAGAGAAACAGTGAGAGAGAGAGGAAGAGAGAGAGAAAGAGAGAAACAGTGTGATAAAGAGGAAGAGAGAGAAAGAGATAAAGAGTGAGAGAGAGAGGAAGAGAGAGAGAAAGAGAGAAAGAGTGTGAGAGAGAGAAAGGAAGAGATGGAGAGGGAGAGTGAGTGCCGACACTGCAGACAAAACACTCACAGCTCACCTTTCCACCACCGGTTTGTCTCTAACCATGTGCCGGGACACAGTGCAGCCCTCAAGCTCCCTCATCTGAAACATAGTATGTAATCAGTAATGGCAGATACATACAACTACACATGGCTAAATCGCTGTCCCATCCCTGCGCACCCAGTCTGCTGCACCCCATCCACGCCTACCACCCAGAGGTGACTGCCCACTGCTGTGCAAACAAGCCACTCTGCTCACCTTCCGCCACCAGCATGTGTCCAAGAGGGCCCACCACGTGCCGCAGAAACCTCCTCAGCCATGGCGTACACACAGTCCATCCGAGCTCACAATTCAAATTGGGTGTTGATTGCCAGGTCAGTGTATCAAGGCCACGCATCATCGCAGGCTGCATACCCGCTCAACTCTGGTGGCACAAACTGAGTGGAACTCAAATCATCTCTACGTGGCGGGGTCGACAATCTGTGAATCACAGCCTGCAAGACAAAAAGCAAGATAATATTGTGAGTCGTGTGCCCATCAAAGGAGAGAGAGAGAGAGAAAGAGTGAGAGAGAGGAAGAGAGAGAGGAAGAAAGAGTGAGAGAGGAAGACAGAGAGAAATAGAGAGTGAGTGAGAGAGAGGAAGAGAGAGAAACAGTGTGAGAAAGAGGAAGAGAGATAAAGAGTGAGAGAGAGGAAGAGAGAGAGAAAGAGTGTGAGAGAGTGAAAGGAAGAGGTGGAGAGGGAGAGTGTCTACCGACACTGCAGACAAAACACTCACAGCTCACCTTTCCACCACCGGTTTGTCTCCAACCACGTGCCGGGAAGCAGTGCAGCCCTCAAGCTCCCTCATCTGAAACATAGTATGTAATCAGTAATGGCAGATACATACAACTACACACGCCTAAATCGCTGTCCCGCTCTTGCGCACCCAGCCTGCTGTACCCCATCCACTCCTGCCACCCAGAGGTGTCTGCCTGCCCCTGCGCACCCATGCTGCTGCACCCCATCTACTCACACTGCCCAGAGGTGTCTGCCAGCTCCTGCACACCCAGGCTGCTGCATACCATCCACACCCACCGCCCAGAGATGACTGCCCACTGCTGCGCAAACAAGCCACTTTGCTCACCTTCCACCACCAGCATGTGTCCAAGAGGGCCCACCACATGCCGCAGCAACCTCCTCAGCCATGGCGTACACACAGTCCAGCCGAGCTCACAATTCAAATTGGGTCTTGATTGCCAGGACAGTGTATCAAGGCCACGCATCATTGCAGGCTGCATACCCGCTCAGCTCTGGTGGCACTAACTGAGTGGAACTCAAATCATCGCCACGTGGCGGGGTGGACAATCTGTGAATCACAGCCTGCAAGACAAAAAGCAAGATAAGATTGTGAGTCGTGTGCCCATCAAAGGAGAGAGAGAAAGAGTGAGAGAGAGGAAGAGAGAGAGTAAGAAAGAGTGAGAGAGGACGACAGAGAGGAAGACAGAGATAAATAGAGAGTGAGTGAGAGAGAGGAAGAGAGAGAAAGAGTGAGAGGGAGGAAGAGAAAGAGAAAGAGAGAAACAGTGTGAGAGAGAGGAAGAACGAGAGAAAGAATGAGAGAAAGAAAGAGTGTGAGAGAGAGAAAGGAAGAGATGGAGAATGAGTGCCGACACTGCGGACAAAACCCTCACAGCTCACCTTTCTGCCACCGGTGTGTGTCCAACCACGTGCAGGGACATACTGTTGGCCCTCATGCTCACTCATCTGAAACATAATATAGAATCAGTAATGGCAGAGTACATACAACTATACATGTCTTCATCATTGTCCTGCCCTTGCACACCCATGCTGCTGCACCCCATCCACTCCCACCACCCAGAGGTGTCTACTCGCCCCCTGTGCACCCAGGCTGATGTACCCCATCCACTTCTGCTGCCAAGAGGTGTCTGCCCGCCCCTGCGTACCCAGGCTGCTGCACACCATCCACTCCCACCTCACCTTTCCACCACCGGTGTGTCTTGAACCACGTGCCAGAACATACTGCAGCCCTCAAGCTCACTCATCTGAAACATAGTATAGAATCAGTAATGGCAGAGTACATATAACTGCACACACCTTCATCGCTGTTCCGCGCCTGTGCACCCAGGCCTAACTGCTCACCTTCTGCAACCTGCGTGTAGAAAAGAGGGCCCACCACGTGCCGCTGCAAGCTCCAAGCCTGGGGCCCACGGACAAGGCACCCTTCATATCATGCAGCCCCACTCCGCAGGCCACCAGGTCTCACATTTGGTGCTGGGTCTTGATTTTGCCATGGCAGAGGACATACCAGTGCACCCGGCTTTATCGCAGGCTGCACACCCTCTCAGCCCTTGCGGTGACACTAACTGTGTGACCAGCGAGGCCACGCCACGTGGTGGTAGGCCCCCCGCTGTCCGATGGCTCAGGCCTACACTGCGGTCCAGCAGGGACCACAAAACCTGAGCTGTCTGGACTGTCGGGACGGGGCATCATCGCAGGCTGCACACCCGCTCAGCAGTTACGGTGCCCCTACCTCAGTGCACTGAATGTCACCATCCCATGGCGGTGTGCCTCTGCCAGCCACAGTGCATCCGGTGTCACCAAGTCTGTGCCCTAAAAGTCATGGACCCTCTATGATTGGGTAACGTGGTGTGGACGCCATCTTGTCACCTCCGGGCCAGTGGAATGTGTTGTCGTAGGCCCCTGGGTCCCCATGCCCATATGCACACCACACGGATACACCCTGAGAGAGGTCAGAAATTGCTTCGAGCACATGCACCTGGCCCTTTTTATTGGCAGGGTTACGTGTCCTGTGACACCTGTGCTGCATGGGTGTGCTGTGGGTGTAAACCAGCCGTTAGGGAGTGGCAGTGGCATGCTGACAACTAGACCTGTGATCAGCAAATCACTACAAGGAAGACTTGGGACATGTAGCGTTGTCATTCCTCCCTGTAAGCGTAAGCAGGGTGGGCTGGCCTGGCGTATGCCAGTCCTGTGTGAGGCTGTGAACAATGACTCCAGGGGGAACCACTGACCCTACATTCATCCATTCTTCCACACATGAAAGATCATGCACATGACATATCTGTGTGGATACGAATGTTTATTGCACATTCAGTGGAGTGTTGCAGCTGTAGCAATACAGGGCCATGCAAAGATGAAAAAATTCCATTTTTGGCATATGGAGGGCAGCCAATTAGAGCCAAGCTCGTGCACCGGAGTTAAGCTCCGCCAACATACGTACTTATCCAATCACTCCGCCAATCCCGAAGCACTTATAAATTCACAATACACTCTCCTTGGAGTACTCTAATGATCCAGTCCCTACCTATGTACTTATACAATGACAGAGACAAACTTACATAATCAACGTTTTCCCCATTGCCAGAGGTAACATGGTTGCGATCACTGTCCACATCACAATGTAATGTGGTAGGGCCAGGGGAAGCATCATGCATATATAATGAATACACGGACACAGTTAGATAGATAGTGGAACTGGGTACGGGCATGTGTGCTCGGCCCCTTCTTATTACTAGGGTCACATGTCCAGTGACGTCTGTGCTGGGTGCGTGTAGGGTGAGTGAAAGCCAGCCCTCAGGGAATGGTTGGTGCTGGCAACAAGTACAACAGTAATCATCGGATCACACACAGAGATTCAATCATAAAAGGTCCATGACTTGTGCTGCACTAAGGTAGGGGCCCCAGATGTGAAATAATACACAATATATTCTATTGTAAAGGGTTTATGACTTGTGGTGCACTGAGGTAGGGGCAGCAGATATGAAATCATACACAAAATATTCTATCATAAAGGGTCCATGAGTTGTGGTGCACTGAGGTAGGGGCATCAGAAGCTTTTCGCGTGTGCAGAGCTAGCGATGATGCGTGGTCCGGGAGGGCCGCACTGGTAGCAATGTCTGTTGCATACTGGACTGCGTCATTTGCAATCGCAACTCGATCTGAATTGTGAGCCCTGCTGTCCGCAATGTAGATCGAAGGCAGTAGTCAGCACAGACATCGAGAAATGCTTTTTGTCACTTCCTCTTGACAAAACCTGAGGGCATTGAGTACAATTCTGTCTGCAATTAATAAATCAAAACTGAATTCAAATTGTGAGCTCTGCTGACTGCAGTGTGGGCGTATGGACCGAAAGATGAAATATATATGGACTACATTGTCGAAATATGTAGGTTTCAGGGACGTTATAGTTAGTTGCCTACTGGACTCTGAAATTAATGAATCAAGACTGAATTTGAATAGTGAGGCCTGCTGACTACAGTGTAGGCCAGAGCCAGCGGTCAGCAAAGGCCCACATCCATGTGGCATTGACTTTAGCTGCACAGATTGGGAGCATTTGGTCTTCTTAACCGATTATACTCTCTTACACAATTTGCATCAGTACTAATCTTGAATTGTGGGCCTTGCTGACCGCAGTGTAGGCCGGAGGCAGTGGTCAGGAAGGGCCCACAGCCACGTGGCATTGACTTGAGCTGCACAGAGTTAGTGGCACCTGAAGCACTCAGCGTATACGCAGCTAGCGATGATGCGTGGTCCGGGTGGGCTGCACTGATAGCAATGTCTGTTGCCTACTGGACTGCGTCATCTGCAATTGCGACTATCTGAACAGTCAGCCCTGCTGACCGAAGTGTAGGACACAGGCAGCGGTCAGCAAGGGCCAACAGTCGCGTGGCGTTCACTTGAGCTGTACAGTAAGTTGCACCTGAACCACTCAGCGTGTGCACAGCCAGCGATGATGCATGGTCAGGGCGGGCCACACTTGGAGCAATCTCTGTTGCCAACTGGAATGCGTCATCTGCAATCGCGACTCGATCAGAATTGTGAGCCCTGCTGTCCGCAGTGTAGATCGAAGGCAGTAGTCAGCAAAGACATCGAGGAATGCTTTTTGTCACTTCCTCTTGACAAAATCCGAGGACATAGAGTACAGTTCACTCTGCAATTAATAAATCAAGACTGAATTCAAATTGTGAGCTCTGCTGTCCACAGTGTAGACTGCCATTCAGTGTTCCTTTGGACTTGCAAGATGAATTTGGTCATTTTACTAAAGCTATAACTGATATAAAACAAGTTCTTGAAGCAAGGATACTAAATGGATATTATGTAGGCTTGAGGGACGTTATACTTAGTTGCCTACTGGACTCTGCAATTAATGAATCAAGACTCACTTTTAATTGTGAGCCCTGATGACTACAGTGTAGGTCGGAGGCAGCGGTCAGAAAGGGCCCACAGCCATGTGGCATTGAGTTGAGCTGCACAGTTAGTGGCACCTGAAGCAAGCAGCGTGTGCAGAACCTGCGATGGTGCATGGTCCGGGCGGGCCCCACTAGTAGCATTGTCTTTTGTCTAATGAATTTTGCCTTAATAAGGCTATGTGGCGATGAGTTAGTGGCACCTGAAGCACTCAGTGTGTGAGCAGCCTGCGATGATACGTGGTCCGGGCAGGCCGCACTGGTAGCAATGTCTTTTGTCTAATGAATTCTGCCTTAATAAGGCTATGTGGCGATGAATTTTGGTGCACTAAGTTAGTGGCACCTGAAGCACTCTGCGTGTGCACAGCCTGCGATGATGCTTAGTCCGGACGGACCCCACTGGGAGCAATGTCTGTTGCCTACTGGACTGCGCCATCTGGAATCTCAACTCGATCTGAATTGTTAGACCTGCTGTCCGTAGTGTACATTGAAGGCAGTTGTCTGTACAGACAAAACTCTGTGGTGCTGTGCCACTGGTTTCGCAGGGGTCCTGTGTTGAGGAGGCCGGCGGTCACAGCAGCGGCCTCATGGCAGGGTGAGGGCCGTTGCTGTGACAGACACGTTGGCCTTCCCAGAAGTGAACCACACCCAGAGCCCTGGCCTATTTATTCACAATCCTACACTGGAGTGGCATATGTTGGACCAGCCCACTCCGCTTCTGCTTCAGCTTCCGCTTACAGGGGGGGAGACACAGCTACATGACCGAGATCTTCCCCACTGCCTGAGGTAACATGGTTGTGTCCACTGTCCACAACACTACATGCACCAGCAGTATATTTACACATAGAGAGGTCTGTGCTCTGCATAATGAGGTCTGTCCAGCACGTCACCGCTACACTTGGCATTATGTGCATTGTTATTGATGGGTAACTTGCGTCCTTCACACATACTTAGTTGCTACATCTCCCAACATTCAGCTATTGTGTGGCTGAGGGGCCATGCCATTTTGGGAAGGTCCGCTGTCCTGTTCTGCGCTGCCTCGGTGGTAGTAGGAGGGAGTCCGGGGGGAGGTCTTGAGAGTGGTGGCGGTGGGTGTTGTGGCCTTCTTGGGGGTCAGAGCTGTATGATCGGTAGCTCTATGACATGTGCTGGTCTTCAGATGTGGCTCTGGGCTGGGCTCCCTTTCATACTGTAGGTAGTCATCCTGCTTTACACCAGTAAAAAGCAGATGTTAAATTCTTACTGCTAACGTAGCTTTTCAGCTGTTTTTCGATCGCATCGCAGATTTAGCTGGTCGTTGAAAATATCGGGAAGTGGTGTTTTCGTGTTATTTTTGCACAAGAACGCCTACTCTGCATATCATTAGCGATACTTGTCGCTCTCATTTGTGGCGATGTGTTTTGAGGAAGTTATCGCTGGAAAACTGGTGGTATCGGCAGTTTTCACCAGGTTGAGAATGGGATAATAATTTAAAATCACAGAAAAAAACATAGGTTTAATGAACATTATAATTAGAAATTAGCATTTAAAAAACCTTTGAAATTCACTGAAAAAAAACATAGGTTTCGGGCACATTATAGTTAGAAATTAGCATTTAAGAAACCTTTGAAATTCACCGAAAAAAACATAGGTTTCAGGGACGTTATAGTTAGTTGGACATTCTTCTCGTACAAAACCATCGAAATTCCCCTGTTATAGTTAGTTCAGCTAACTATAACTCGTGCACTCGCAATGCACTGCTGATGACATCACATATTGCATCTGTAATTACATGGTCAGTGACATCACTGATGACATCACTGATGACATCTCAAATGACATCACTGATGACATCATCCACGTGAAAATCTGATGCACCTCTTCACAGTCTAATATAACCTTTGATACACCCACTGTAAAATACAGACTACCATTTTCAAAACCATTGACACACCAATACCAGTTACTACATACGTACTCACTGATTCCTAGGTCTACACACACATCCACTCATTCACCCATACAATCACACATACATGCAGTCACTCATCAATACAACACTATCATAAGCACTCATACACCCGTCCATGCACTCATACACCACCACTCATCCAGAGTTACTCACACACCCAGTCAGTCATGCAAAGAATCAATCACACTTCCATTTCCTGACCTTTAAAGTTATACACACACCACATCACTTATTCAAACAGAAACAAACGCATACTTACTCTCTTATACAATGACTCATACAAATACACACTCATCCATACAGCCACTTTCTCAATCACTGACTCTCGCTTATAGTCATTTATATACTTCAACTCTCACATACTCTGCCTTTTACATATGTAGTTACTTGGACATGTACCATTCAGACATCCATTCACTCACCAACACACCCATACACACACTCACCCACCCATACAGCTGTTTCCACATGCACTCTTAAACCCATACACACAGTGAATCAACCACTCAAACATCTATGCACAGAGTCACACACCTTCCACCCACCCACACACACACACTCATGCACCCATACAAATACTCAGGCAACCAATTGCTAACCCCTATAGACACTCATGTAGCTACTGACCAACCCATGCAGCAGCTTATACAACAGGCAGACTAATACAGACATTCACACAGTTTAGTCACTAACCCATGCATTCAGTAAGACACATGTAATCACTCACTTAAACAGTCAGTCACACACCTACTAAATCTTCCATCCAGACACTTATACACCCACTCATTCTTCAATACACCTTGGCATATATATATAATACATATTTACACTTTAAAGAAAAACACTGTCACTGGATGATGTCATCAGTAAAGTCATCAGTGATGTCATTTTAGATGCCATCAGTGATGTCACCGACCATTTCATGAATGATGTAATATGTGACGTCATCAGCAGTGCATTGCGGGTGTGCGAGTTATAGTTAGCTGAACTAACTATAACAGGGACATTTCTATGGTTTTGTACGAGAAGAATGTCCAACTAACTATAACGTCCCTGAAACCTATGGTTTTTTCATTGAATTTCTAAGGTTTATTAAATGCTAATTTCTAACTATAACGTGCCTGAAACCTATGTTTTTTTCAGTGAATATATATATATATATATACATATATATATGTATATATATAAAGACAGACAGACAGACAGAGATAGATAGATAGATAGATAGATAGATAGATAGATAGATAGATAGATAGATAGATAGATAGATAGATAGATAGATAGATAGATAGATAGATAGATAGATAGATAGATAGATAGATAGATAGATAGATAGATAGATAGATAGATAGATAGATAGATAGATAGATAGATGGATGGATGGATGGATGGATGGATGGATGGATGGATGGATGGATGGATGGATGGATGGATGGATGGATGGATGGATGGATGGATGGATGGATGGATGGATGGATGGATGGATGGATGGATGGATGGATGGATGGATAGATAGATAGATAGATAGATAGATAGATAGATAGATAGATAGATAGATAGATAGATAGATAGATAGATAGATAGATAGATAGATAGATAGATAGATAGATAGATAGATAGATAGATAGATAGATAGATAGATAGATAGATAGATAGATAGATAATAAAGGGGCATTATATCTAGGTAAAAATGTCAGTTAAAAAATACCGGTTTAAACAAACGAAACCACTGAAATTAACCATTTATAATTATCACGTAACTATAGCTCTTGTCCTAAAGTATTTTTAACTCGCACTACCAACATACTCAGAGTTGTCATCAATTATATCATTTCAGGTGCTGCAGTAACGGCATCAATTGATGTCATTAAACATGTCATAAATGATGAAACATGTGAGCTAATTAGCAGGTCATGGCATGGGATGCATGGGGTTCATAGTCCCATTTAAAGAAAAAACATTTTTGAATGCAGAGGGTCCCAATGGGATCCCCCCAAACAGGTCAAGAGAGGCAGAGTATTTCTACCCTGCAGTTCCCCCCCAGTATTTATTTTTACTTTATGTCAGGATCAGAGAGTGAGTCCATGAGCTCTAAAATGGCTGCCGCTGCCTATTTGTTGATGTGGTGGCAGCCGATCAGATCTAATCTGATCCTCTGCTGCAGCTTCAGGGGAGTGGGCCGTGTCTCGTACTTGGGATTTTCAGAACAGAAAACATGTCTTCAGGGTAGCTCCAGTTTGACTGTTTTACAAAAAAGTTTTCTGTTTTTGAAAAAAACTCATAAGGATGGTGGTCAGCAATCTTTTGTAGGCCACCATCCCTGTGGTTGTAGCCAATCCCAAAAGGTCACAATTTACAACCTGCCTGATAAATATTAATTAGGCAAGTTGTTTTGTGAGGCCGTGTGATTTGTGACGTTTTGTTTACTGACCTTCTAATACATAGGTTGGTTAGCAAAATCAGACTCCAGTCAAACGAAATTGATGCACAATTTGCAGAAGTATTATTTGTACTTAAGGCCCCTAATCATACACAGCTGCTCAAGGTCAGGCAAGGTACCATCTTAAAAAGTAATCATTCATTAAATGATTTACATTGTTTTTCAAATGGCAAGTAGTGCAGTCTGTTAGTGACTAGTCAAATGCTTGGTTGATTAATCCAAGGAAAATCAAATATATACTTAGCTAATGCCAATGACAAACAAATATGCAAAATGATTAATCCTAAACTTTGGCCTAATTTAATATGACTACAAATGAGCATATGAGGAAACTGAAGTTTAGATGAAAATAACCCCGTAAACCTTTGCTTACATTTGTCTCACAGGGAGGGGACAAGTCAGGAGGAAAGAGCATTTGGGATATCAAGAAAAACCTTGTTTGAAGCGCTTTACAGGTAATACTAATTGCATTTTGTTTGTAATTGACTGAGAAGGAATAACACTAAAAGTGTTTTCAAAGATCTGCCATAGGCAACTTGTGCATAATTGTGTTTCTCTTGACGTCCATTATATCAAGTGTGTGTGTTTTATTTCAATTTTCATGTTTCGGTGCGCTTTAACTCGGATGTCAATTATCTACCTGTCTGTTACAATTTCTTCATTTGGCTATGCAATGATAGTCGAGTTCACACAGCAATTTGAAAATCTGATCTGAAACTCGGTGTTCAAATGGTTGTTTCTCAATGGTACATTTTCACTGCGTAGTCAGAAAAAGAGCATTTGCACTCTAGGGTGTTTTCATACATATTGTTACGGAAGTATAGTGTAAATGTATATACAGCAAACCTGCTTTGGGTCATAAAAATCAGGGTTCCAGTGTGGTTGTGCCTTCAAACGGCAGTGAACTGCTAACTCAGTTTGTGAGTAATTAAATTTGCAAGGCACAGTCACGCCCTGGAATTGGTTGATGGTTAAACCCTGGGACGGTAGGAGTAAAGCTCCATGCCATATGGGAATGGGGAGGGAGAAACGGATTTGGTACGGTGGCACAGGAAAGAGTTTTTCCACGGGTCGAAAAATAAGTGAAAACGTAACCAAGCACACATGCAAATATATAAGTGTACACTATGTACATTTAAATGTGTGTCAATGTGAGTACTCTTGGGAATCTGCAATAATTACATCATTTTCAAAAAGCTTTATTTCAACAGATTTGTCATAAAAAGCGCTTGCAGCATAAATTACAAGTTAACAAGAAAAGATTTTTCCATCAAACAGGAACATTCATTTTAAAAGTTATCAATTCATCAGAAATACAGCTAAAAAATCGAATCATATTATTAAAACACTGGAGAACAGCAAATTTACATGGTAAAAACATTAAAATAGGTTGGGGACCACGACTCAGAGGGAAGCGGCCAATGGGTCATACAAATGTCAATAACATTTTTAACAGAAAACAGCTGATTAAAATCAAAACATATAGATTTAAACACCAGCAAAAATAGAAGATGTAAACATTTCGAATGGATGGGCAGCACCAAGGCTCGCCATAAGAAAAAGCATATAGATTTTGCCCCATGCGGTAGTTAAAGCAAAGCCCTGATATGTGGAATTTCAACATATCCAGAGACCATGAAGAAGACATATCATATCATTAGTACAGTAGTAGCCAGCAAGAATTAAATATTGTGCAAATTGCAATGGGTATACAAGCCCTATGCTCGGAAAGAACAATTTTCTGATAACCCAGAGACACCAATGTGGTGCCGATGTTAATGGCATTTAACTTTACATACTTAATTGCTCTCCGGGACAACAAATTTTGATCTTATGCACCATATCCACCTTAGAAATTTGGCTATGGGGATTGTGTAGCAGGTTGCGGGGTCAGTCATCAATATTCTCAAGGCAATGCTATTTTGTCTCCTACCCAAATTCTTGCAAGTCTGCACTAGCCAGACCTTACGGGGAGCTGCATAAGCAAGACAGACAAACAGAATGTGTAGGTGTGTTTCTGAATGCTCAATGCAGAGGGGGCACTTGTTAACTCCCAGTGGTGACCATTTTGCTGTAAAGGTTTTTGGGGGCAGGATACCCACTCTAAATTGTAAGTTAAGTTTACAATCAAGGGGTTCAGTTATAATGTCGCAAAAGAGTTCAAAACGAGGACAGGGTTTTGCTGAAATAAAACTCCCAGTCTGTGTAGTACAATCACTCGTTCTGATAATATTTTACCCCACTTTTTCCCAATATCTTTCCTTTATAACTTCTTTGGATAGAGACTGCGTGCTAGATGGTTTATCCCACAGGTTTGACAAGCCCATAGCTGTCGGTGCCACCATGATGTCTCTGAGTCAGCTTATTTTGTGTAAATGGTCTGCCTCAATAACATCCCTAAGCCCACTTGCATAAGTGATCAGTTCGGGGTGCTCCATATTCTGTGCCAGTATATAATGGGACGAATCCTAGCTAAGTCAACCAGAGAGTTCCTTCTTAGGTCACTGAGCAGTAGGAGGGTAGGGGTGCTTTTGGGGAGACTAGTGAGAGTTCGTAGGAACCTGTCTTCAGCAGATGCTATCTTAGTCATATTCTTAAACCCCCAAAGCTCTCACCCGTACAGGACTGACCTCACCACCTTTGCATTGTAAATCTGTAATGCAGTACTTACTGGTCTTTGTCAAAGAAGTTCTAAATTTTTTGCTTAGGGCTCCTGCCAATTGTCTGTGTTTTAGTGACATCGTTTCAATGTGGGGTCTCCATTTCATCTTTTTCTCCAGAGTAATGCCTAAATAAGTAAAGGCATCCACTTGCTCTAGAGGCACACCCTCTATGATAATTTTTCCCCTAAAAGATCGATGCTTGTTAAAAATCATAAGTTTGAGTTTGGCTCCATTAATCTTTAACCCTCTGAGATTGCAGAAGTCTCAAAATGATGTCAACGCAAGCTGTATCCCGCTAGGTGTTTTTGAAATGATAAGCGTGTAATCGGCAAACATTCAGATACGAACCTTGGCGCCTGCTAGGGTGGGGGCATCAGTGGGTATAAGAGATAAGAATTTAGCAATCTCATTGATAAAAAGGGAGAACAACGTTGGGCCCAGATTGCACCATTGACGCACTTTCTTTTCAACCGGAAATGGGTCTGTGATGTTCCCTTGCGTGCCCCAACGTATATAAGCAAAATTATTCTCGTGTAGGCGAGGTAAGAAGGTTAACAGATCCATCGGCATGGCTAGGTCCCGGAGCACCACCCAGAGCTTGTTGCGGGACACTAAATCAAAATCCAATTTTAAGTCGACAAAAGCGGCATACATGATACCTTCGCCAAGCGCCACTGTTTGCCAAGATATTAGGATACAACAAAAAAATTGATCTATTGTGCTTATGTGCATACAAAACACAGCCTGGTGAGGAGTTAAAATATCATTATCTTCTATCCACACCTTTCCTAGGACAAGTCGTGCTGCCACCTTTTAAAATGAATCAATGAGTCTGATGGGCCTATAATTCCCAGGCAGAGATCTGTCACCCTTCATATAGACTTTTATAATCTCCACCGCGCCCTGAGAGATGGCATTTGCTAATAGCATTATGTACCTGCCTCACTTCTCCTTATCATGTAGAAAGACATTAGTGGGAACGCTATCAATGCACGGGGCTCTCCCCCCGTGATTGCATTAAGGGCGGCCTGAACGTCTGCTGGCCCGAAGAATAGAAAGGGGCCAATTCTAAGGGTTCACATTCCTCCTCAACATTGTTGCTCTACTGAAGGGCAAAATGTTTTACCCAAGATTCTGGAGCAATTTGGCTTTCTGGAGGACGGGGATGTGCACCCCTGCCCCATTTTATAAAAGACCAAAAGTGTTGCAGATTGCTCCTTGTTCATGCTGATTTCAGTTCCTGTCACGTACCTTCGTCCCACTCTTTATTTTGCCTTGGCCTGCACTATTTTATATGCCTTCCTGGCATTCCTTATTGTATTCAAGTTGTTTGGTCTAATGGCTTCCCCTAGAAATTTACGAGCTAATAATTACGTAATTCCAGGAGTAGGAATGGAATTTTTTAATCAAATAAAAACAGAAGACTAAGGACTAGATTTTCAAAATATTCATTATGTGACTACCTAAACCTGGCACAAATCCGCTGCCAAAAGGAAGGGAGCAACGGCGACATGAGGTGGCAGTCCAGCGCCAACGGAGGAGCTGAAGGAAACCCAGGCCACAGTCATCAGTTTGGAGACGGTGTAAGGAGTAGGGAGTACGGACACAGCTCAAAAGGACCTGACACAACATCAACAGGGAGTGCAACGAACAGGGACTGGGGGACGTGGGAGTGAGCACAAGGGCATACATGCACAACAAGGTCTACCACACTGCACGCCCACAATCACCCAGGTCCATGGCCCAGATCCCCTTGGCACACTGCAGCACACACACATAGCATGAACAGCAAACCCACATTGACGATAACGAGGAACAGCGCGCATAGCCGACACTGCAGATTAAAGGACACAACTGACTCCGCACATGCCCAGAAATATGCCTACTACATCTGACGGAGCCGGAAACTGTGAAATGGAAATGTACACGTACGACCTCACATCCGTCATGTAGATCAAAAATACACTGTCCCGCAGAAGAATCCTGCACCCCCCAAACAGTCACAATGTACATTGCCATACAGTCTGCATGCAAACCTGCACAATGCACCAACACATATGTCAACACAAAGTCAGTACGCACCTCCCCTTCACATTGCAGAGGGGCACACAACACATTCATCAGAGCACAGAATACAACACATCAGTGATACCTGAGAGGACCACCACACCGTCGGCACCGACGCCCTACGCCAGCACATAGATATCCCACGCAACCCCCCCCAGGACCCGGACAGCCAAGCTACTCAGAGGAGAACACCGAGCCTGCAACAGACCACACAGCAGGAAGCACCCGCAAGCACAGCTGGCTCACGACACTTCACCCACACATCGCACCTAATGCCATGTTCCTGCACACCAAAAGGAGGTGGCCCAACAGGTGTGGGTGGGGTCCAAAACCATGGACTGCGAACCAGGACACATACGTAGGTGTGTATCACCCTTCAGGGCCCACCAACACCCCACTAAGTAGACCCACACTGCCATAGAGACACATGCAGATGCACATTCACAGTAAAGAACCACTGGCAGGGGCACTCAAACAGTAGTCACACACCCATGTTGGCTCTGTGTACGATGGCCCTGGACACTCCCCTTACGAATTGAGTGGGGGGCGACAAAGCTACATGTCCAAGCTACAACCCGCTGGCTGCGGTAACACATCTGCATCCGATGTACACAGCACAATGTAATGTCGTACGGCCCAGGGCCATCATGCATACAACAAGACCACAGGGACACACGCCAATATCATGTTGAACTGGCTACGGGCACACGCGCCCGGCCCCTTTATTGGCAGGGCCACATGTACAGTGATGACTGTGCTGGATGTGTGTGGGGTGAGTGTAAGCCAGCCCACACGGAATGCTTGGTGCTGGCAACAACTTGAACATTGGACACTAGTGCAACAGAAACAGCAAACACATGGATAACAGAGTCAACTTCAAAGCAACATGGAGGAAGCCGGAATAAGGACAGAGGTCAGGAGGTTCCGTGAGTTGCAGTGCACTGAGGTAGGGGAACTAGAGATGAGCGTGCTCATATGAAGGAAATGCTATGATTGTGTCAGTTCGTGTTAGTCCTGATGCAGATGCAGTGGGGTGTGTTACACCTGCATCAACCTCCTAATCAATGTCCCAGGTCTCCCACAATGTCTGAGGTGACAGTTGCATGCACAGTCCACAGCGCAATACCCAGTAATGGTTCTGGCTGAGTAGCTTGACTACCACCTCCAGTCTGCATTCCTGCCTTGGGGATGTTGCCTCCTGCCCTCCCATTGTCTGTGCCATCTCCCATCCGCACACTTGACACATCTTCCTCTTCATAATCCCAGGTCTTCCCCACTGCAGGAGGTGACATTGCTGTGCAACATCTCCACAGCACAAAAGTCAGTCAGTAACGGACACTGACTTGCGGTGTCACTGGCACCAGGAGTGCTGAGCAGGGTATCAGGCCGATGATGGCATCCACGACCGGTATCAGCAACTCCGCATGTCTGTCAGGCCCACCGTGTCAACTGTGGCAGATGGCTGTTGGAGGTGGTCCTTGCGGTGGTGGCGTGTGCCTCCTGCGGTGATGCCACATCCAGGCCGGTCAGGTCTCAATTTGGTGTGTCAGCCCTGGTGGGACGCAGTTGGGGCCGGAGACTGCATACAGCGCTGGGCCACAGAGACATGGCATTGATGACTCCAAGGCCAATGCTTCATTGGCCATCCTATTTCTTGGAAGGGGTCCACGGCCAGACCAGCACAGAGTTAGTGGCCCCGGATGCACTGCGGCCAGCACAGGCACCCAGCCACAGGACATTGACTTGCGTTGCAGTCAGATGGGCCATGCGACCTGAGCAGGTCCTCATCAAGGTGTATGTTGCAGAGCGTTTCGGGGGACAGTGGAAGCTGTCCTCCAGGGCATTATGCGGAAGGTCTGATGTCATCTGGAAGCAGCAAATAGAGGAGTGGAAAGCGCAAACCCAGTTCACACCAACAACTCGGTATCAGCAGCATGCCGATGAAAACTAGCCCCTAGTCCATAGACTCAAAACGCCACAAATGTACAATCAGTGAGTGTCCATGAATGTCGGGGAACAGATTTAGTGGCACAGGTCCTGAGAGGGTGTGCAGACGGTACACTGATATGAACTCCATCATTGCTAAATCAAGACTCTGTGAACTACTGCCCTGCAGTGTAGGCCGGAGCCAGTGCCCAGCAGAGGGCCACAGCCACATATCGTGGGCTCTCGTGGCACAGAGTCAGTGACACAAGGGCAGTTGTGGGTAGTGTTTGCTCACATACGTAACAATGATCCTGTTCCCTCTGGTCTGTAACGCGTCATATTCTTACACATCTCCGTGCGTGCAATAAAATGCATTCATCCTTGGAATGACCGATGTTCAGTACCAAATGTGTGACCTAGTTCGCCGTGGTGTCGGCCTGAGGCAGCGGTCAGAACTGGCCATTCACCGAGTGTCGCCGGCATTGGTTGGATGGCCCCACCAGCTTGCGTAGTTCAGGTTCAGTTGCACCACATGTTCGGTCACCTCTGTGACTGTGACCCGACTTTCGTCCGGACTGAGACGCATCTTCCTAATACTCCTCTCTGTGTGACCACTGGTGTGGACTCTCCAATTTGTGATTTGCGACTAGGTGCTGGATGTGAGACCTACTGGTCCGCAGCGTAGTCCTGGTCCCCCATCCACGTGTCGCCGGCTGGAGTTGTACAGGGTTAGTGGCACCACATGTCGCCAGCTGGCGTTGAACAGGGTTAGTGGCACTACGTGTCACTGGCTGGCATTTAACAGGGTTAGTGGCACCACATGTCGCCAGCTGGCATTGAACAGGGTTAGTGGCACCACGTGTCGCCGACTGGTGTTGAACAAGGTTAGTGGCACCACATGTCGCTAGATGCTCATATGGAACTATGCATCACTGATCGGGGTGAGTCTGCTGCTGTGGCCACTGGCCCTGAATTGGGGTCACTGCCATTTATGAATCTGGACACATTTTCGCACATATGACCAACTGGGCCGAAGAGTAGTCTGAAGGCGGCAGTAGAGTATGTCAACGAGAAAGGAGGGGTATTCACAAAAATGATAGGATGCTGGTTTAATAGAGACTAAACTAACCTTCAAAAAGGAAAAGAAAGGAGAAAAAGGAGGGGGGAAGATCTTTGTCTTAAAGATGAGAACCCTCACTCACCCAAAGGTGACATGCTTCATCATTGGGTCCCCTCTTGCACACAGTTACCGCAAGGTATCCAGTGTGGGCTACAACGAGAAAGGAGTGAAGCGGGCCTGTGTCATGGAGGCCATGATGGACTAAGGAGGCCGCCAAGGTCGCGGCCCTTGGGCTTGGAGCTTGCGCTGGCATTTGGTGGGCCCTCCTTGACACACGCCGGTGTCGGCAGGTGATCAGTGTGGCCTGGCTGCTCAGGGGCAGGCCTATCAGGTTTGTGGTGCAGCGTGCCGGGGTCCAGCAGGCGCACAGCTTCGCAGGCAACTCTGCTCACGAGGACAGCATCGGCCTCATGGCGGGGTGGGAGGCGCCGCCCTGGCAGAGATGTTGTGCTTTCCAGAAGAGGACCATGCCCAGGCCTACGTGCTTTTTATTCACACCCTAATGCT
The DNA here is from genome assembly GCF_964204655.1 of Triturus cristatus. Taxonomy (NCBI): domain Eukaryota; kingdom Metazoa; phylum Chordata; class Amphibia; order Caudata; family Salamandridae; genus Triturus; species Triturus cristatus. Next base: position 745,097,877 of record NC_140591.1, on the reverse strand, counting down.
GGCGTGGCGTACGTCAGGCCATCCCACTCTGATCATGCTTGGGGAGGCTGTAACAGGCAACATTTCCGCAAGGTCCCCCACTGGCTGGGGTGAAATGGTTGTGTCCACTGTCCACTAGACTCCATACACCAGAGGTATGTGTCGCCATGGATATGGGTGTGTTCTGCATTCTGCGGTCTGTCCAGCACATCTCCACCACTCTTGGCATTGTGTGCTTTCCCAATCGTGGTTCTACTGCATCCTTCACACATGCCTTTTTGCCACCTCTACCCACGTTTGGATGTTGTGTGGCTGAGGTGCCATACCATTGATCGGACATGTACAGGACTGGCCCAGGTTAGCATTGTTAGTTGTTACGTCATGTCTGGTGGGTGGGCATGTTGTTGTTCATGTTGGTAGTAATTTTGTGATGTGTGCATTGCCAGAGTTGTGAGTTGCATGGTTGTGGAGTTGAGGTGAGTAGGGTGTTCATTTGAAACTTGCCAAGGGGCTGTGCATTTCCATTGTTGCCATCCTGGGTAGGCTGGTTGATGATGGACTGTCAGAGGGTGAAGGAATCATGCACACTGGCTGTGTTTTTAGGGGCGACGTTGTTGGAGGTTCCACGGTGTTCTGATGTTGCCTGCACATTGATGTGAGACGTGGGCTTCCTGTTGCGTTGATTGTGTGCTGTGTCACCAGTGGGCACAGGTGGGACAGGCGTGCTGTGGATTGCCCCCAACACATGCGTGCATCCTGCTATGTTGGTGCCGTAGGCCTGTTAGGCGATGATGGTCAGGATGCATGGGATGGTTGTCCCTTTCAGCCTGTAGTGGACGGTGACATTATCAGATGTTGGGTCTGTAAGGCTGGTGCGTTTCCTGGGGGTCCACTTTCTTTATCTGCGCTGCCTCTGTAGTTGTCCGGGGGGAGTGTTCCAGGTGTGGGGTGGGGTCCTGGGGTGGTGTTGGTGGGTGTTGTGGCCCTCTTGAGTATCCAGGCCGCAGGAGGAGTGGCTCCTTGACATCTGTTGCACTTCCGATGTGGCCCTGGGCTGGTCTCCCTCTTGTGGTGCTGGCTGCTGTCCGACTTAACACCAGGTCAGAGCAGGTGTAGATTTCCTGGTGCTAACACGCCTTATCGCTTGTTTTGTGATTTTATCGCTGATCTATCTGGTCGTTGAGAATGTTAAGGTGTGGTGTGGTTGCGGCTTTTGGCATGGGAAAGCCCACTCTGCATCTCATTAGCGATAGTTGCGGGGGTCCTCTGTGGCGTTGTTTTTTGCGGCTGCTATCGCGCGTAAAAATGGTGCTGTGGGCTGTAAGCACCAGCTTGTGAATGGGGAGGTAAATTTATAACGACTTTGGCTACGATGAAGTGCCGTTAATTCGGCGATAGCTCCTTGTGAATATGGCCCTATGTTTTTTGGGTAAAATTGGCATCAACAAAAGTTTTCCTATGCTAACATCACCATTCTCTCTGCCCGTAGGAGCTCTAGACTTGCAAATGAAAATAATTTTGTATCGCAGTGTTTTTAGTTTTGAAACATTTTTCCTATCGGTAGTCCATTTGTTCTCTTTTTTGTGGTTTTAACATGCTTTCAGTTTGTACTGGAGTCAGGTGTAAAAAACCAATGGATGAACCTGGAAAGCTGTCCATTTCTGAATACCAGACAAAAGTTTGAGCTCAGCAAGGGGCCATTTGCATAGATTGCTCATTGTTCTCTATGAGAAAGCAACTGTGGAAATCAACAAATACTAAAACAAGTTTTAAAAAATATTAATTGGTGATAGCATTTTCTTCTTCTATTTTTATTTTATGTCACCATCAGAAGCGGGTGAGTTTTACTGGGAACTGGACTTGAGGCTCTCCATCTTAAGTTGCTGAAAGTCTGAACAAAAGCTGATTAGTATTGGTCAAAATCAGCACAGTATAGTGTAATCATGAGACATATGCAGGGACGTAACAAAGGCCCCCACAGGCACCCCGGTGTAGGGGGGCCCTCAAGCTGCAGGGGACCTCTTAGCACAGTACTCAGGCCTGAGAGCTCTGGATTAAATCCGGAGCAGGGGCCCCTCTGTGTACCTGGCAGGGGGGCCCCCTCAACTTTTGTTACGCCACTGGACATACTCTAATCTCTTGTGCTGTTAAGCCATCTGATACACCATAACCCCAAAATATCTACATGAATTTTGCTCTTCATTTACTATTTTTTCCAATTCTTTAAGAGCAACTTTGCAAAGTATTTAGGCACATTAAATAAAAGGGAAATAAGTCAATAATTTGCTGGATTTTCGGCCTTTCCCCTTTCTGGACTTGATGAATTATTGTCCTAATCCCCCCCCCCCACTGGAGTCTGGAATTTGTTCATTTACTACACAGTGGTTGAATAGAGGGTTTAATACATCCTCACAGAATTCTGAATTAGATTTCAGCAAGTGCTGCATAACCCATTCGGTTCTGGGGCACCATTGGTGTTTTTATTCAAAAAGAGATCTTCTTGGGTGTACGCTGTCAGGGGGACAAAGTTATTTTCTTGTGATCCCAAATGATCTTTTTTAGCTTTATCATTCCCTCTTTGAAACAAATAAATGAGCGTGACTACTCTAAATTGGGCAGATGGCCTGATACACCTACACCAATGGTCCCAACTCCATCGGGTCATTGGGTTAGGGCTTTTGATGGCAGAGCCAGCGGAGGCACTGGCATCAGAAACATGACATTCCTCCTGCCTCAAAATCAGTTTGACGGACAGCGTACTCTGCTACACCTTTGGAGGAATACCCGGATGCACTGTCCTCCAAACTCTAAATTAGGCCCTAAATCCTCTTAATAGATGGGGGGTATGGTTGTCAAGGAAGATGGCGGTTTGAGGTGGAGCTCCAACAACAGACCCCCACAGGCACAATGATCTTGTTCACCTCTGCAGTCCATACACCATCCAGAAATTTGCAACGGTACCTGAGACACTGGGGGGCACTGTTAGACAGTGAAGCCCCCGGCCCCAGGGGACCTAATACAAAGAAACAAAGTGGGAGCCGAAGGCACCGTGCCCCATAACAAGGCGGTGGCTGCTCATGCTGCTGAGTGGTGATAACTGCAGGAAGGTGGGGGTAGCCTTTGAGCAAAGAGGCAAGCACCTGGATAGATGCCCCAAGGGCAGCAATCCTGGTGCATCGCATTTGTCGGGGTCAGTGCAGTGGAGGCTGAGTGGTGGTCTTTGCGGAAGACAGCATCCCAAAGGAGCAGCGAGATGTGGTGGCAGGGTACAGGTGGCAGACTCTCAGAATACAAGTGCAGCTGCAAGACCCTATGAAGTGGAGACTACATTGCCCAGCCAAGAGGCCCAGGGCTGGGGGACAACTGTAAGGGGTCACTGTGTGTAACAGGACTGTGGTTCCAGGCCCCCAGAGGGTCACTTAACAGAAGGCTTTTTGCTGCATTGTAATAACTACAGTGCAGGGTTATTGTGCCCCCCCTTTGGCGGCTACAGAGTTCTACTTGAGTGGGCTTAACCGCTGGCAGTCGCCACCCAGGCCATTGGGTGGCTCCCCATGTGGCATGAAATTATAGTGCACCACATGACCTAAAAAATGGTACAGGGCAGCAGCAGCACATGCCAGATGGTAACCACCAAGACAGGAGGTGACTTGGAAATGGCAGATCATACAGAGAGGATCCTAGTGGTGATTTGTGATACCGAGACTGTCATGGAACATAAAATAGAGGTATAGTGGCTATGGATGTAGGGCTTCTCTGCACAGACCACACAAAGCAGGTGGACAGAGTGAAGGAGGCAGAGGACATGATAATGCAGGCTGCACCCATGGTTGTGGATTGAGGGGCCAAAATATAGCAAATGCCAAAGTACATTTACAATCTGACAGCCAGGCTGGATGATGCTGAGGTTCGCTCTTGCCACAATCATACATGGCTGAGTCCCTGAAAAAATGGAAGGCCTCAGTACTGAACCTTATGTGGAATGTTGGCTGGTGGAAACAGTAACAAGCATCTAACCTCTACACTATCGAAGGAGCCGATAAAACCCTCCAGTAGATCGCCAGCGCCAGAAACACTACCAAGACCGATAATCGCATGACTGCTTAATTTTCGTGACCGCGAACACATCCTTCAGGTGGCATCAGCTCATGGATGCTGGCAAATAGAGGGAAGTCCAGTAAATATCTACCCAAATTACAACAATGTGGTTCAACTGCTATGAGAAACCATAATTGCGGTAAAGAAGAATCTACAACATTTATATATGAGGTATGCACTGTTTTTCCTGGTGACCCTGAAGGTCATTGTTCAAGAAAAACCACACGTCTTTCCAACAGCGGCATGGGCATGGCTAGAGAGTGTGGGCTTTCTGCTTCTGGATGAACATGAGTGAGCCCAATCAACTTCTTGGCAGGTGCAGAAGCCAAGACAACTTGCCCGCTGTGGACCTAGTCTGTCCCCCTTGAAAGACCAGGTGTATTCAGAGAGGGAGAAAGTGTTGGACGAAGTGCAGCAGTGACGTTCATGGTCAGCTGGAAACAGTTGGTCTCTGTTTCAGGGAGACTCCTTGGCATCCAAGGAGAGTACTGTGACCCTGGCTACGGATACAGAGGATATGAGTTTGCTTGTAGTTGCACCAATGATGGAGGATGATATAGCCTGAGGAATGGGGTACCTTAGAGGTCAGTCTGGACTCGATGGGCTCAGAGGACTGTGATGGCATCAAAAGTGGGACAGATGGCCTGTGGGGTGTAGCCTAGCAGGGCTGGCACGCTCTCCCTGGGTGATTTGTTAGTTAAAGGTGGGGGGCGACAGACATCTCGGGCATTGGGGGTGGGTAGTTTTAAACCTGTCTCATGAGGGGCTAGGGAGAGGGGGGTTTGGGGTTATAAACAACAGTATTTCATGCTACCATCCCAAGTGGGTCTTGCAATGGGTCACAGGTGGAATGTTCCGATTTGTCCTTACATGAAAGGCACACTGGGTCGGGATACTAGAGGTGACAAGCAGTTAAAGGTTCTATCTTGGAATGTAACCGAGTAGGGAAATAGGGTGAAGAAAGGAGTAGTTACAACCTACCTGACACAGGAGTCCCCAAACGTGGTCCTTCTACAGGAAACACTTTGGGGGTAACAACTAAACCTTTGAGGGTAGAGACAAATACAAAGTACTGGTACATGCACGATATTCAGTGGGTTCCTGTGGCACAGGCGTATTGGTGTAGAAGTCATGGTGTGACCCCCCCGGGGTTGTTGGCCATCAGTAAGGGGTACATGGCAAGGAGAGGACCTGATAGTAGCTTCTTGGTACTTGCCAACAGGGCTACAAACCCCAGGGTTGGCTGAGATGGGAGACTGGTTAGCCACAAAGGCAGAGACTTCTTGATATTGGGAGAAGATCTCAACTCAACTTTACAAGGCGGCATTGACAAAATGGGCAGGCCAGGGAGGATGTACTGCGACTATCCTTCACCAAGGCACTTGGTCTGCTTGACCACTGGTGAGTCGCACATCCTGGAATACTGCAATACTCTTAGGCGGCAAACTCAATGCAATCCTTATCACACCTGGACTATTTCTTGGTGCCAGCATACTGTATCCATAGATTTAGTGAACTGCCATACCTGTCAAGGGGTATGTCTGACCATTCTCCACTCAGCATTCAGCTGTTGAAGCCAACACCAGATCCCATTGCAAGTTGAAGACTGGGGGCCCGATTCACAGAACTGACTTAAGACAAAATCCTAAACTTACTACTTTTGGTATTCACAGAAGTTAGGATTTTGTCTTAAGTTTGTCTTAAGACAAACTTAAGACAGACTTAAGACAAACTTAAGACAGACTTAAGACAGACTTAAGACAGACTTAAGACAGACTTAAGTTAGGATTTTGTCTTAAGTTTGTCTTAAGTCTGTCTTAAGTCTATCTTAAGTCTGTCTTAAGTCTGTCTTAAGTTTGTCTTAAGTCTGTCTTAAGTCTGTCTTAAGTCTGTCTTAACTTTGTCTTAAGACAAACTTAAGACAAAATCCTAACTTCTGTGAATACCAAAAGTAGTAAGTTTAGGATTTCGTCTTAAGTTAGTTCTGTGAATCGGCCCCTATATACCTGAGAACTGATGTATTGAGAGATGAAGGGGTTCACCCAGAAGGTGACGGACAACTATTTCAGGGGCAATGAGAAATCAGTGGAGTCAGGGGCTACCCTTTGGGAGGCCTATAAGATAGTGGTGAGAGACCACTTGATATCCCACACGATGGAACTTAAATGAGAGAGGGAGAGGAAGGGGAGATAGTTGGTAGATCAGCTAGCGCAGTGGGGAGGTATAATATGACAGATCCCCTGAAGTAACCCTTGCTGCCCGGATAGAGGATGCAAATGACTAATACAGGCAGTTAATGCCCTGGCAGACAAAAATGCTCTACAGGGCTAAACAGCATAGACTCTATGAACCAGGCGATAAGGTGAGGAAACTCCTGGCATGTTTGGGAAAGAGAGAGCAAGGCCAGTGGTGGGTGCAGAAGTTCTATACAGGGAATAGTCAACTGGTGGAATTAGCCAGGAGATTGCGCAAATTTTTGCAGACTTTCTAAGGAAACTGTATGCCCCTTGCATCCAATGCGAGGGACGGGACGATCTGAATGGTTTTCTTAATGACCTTCAAGTCTGGACACTGTGGAGTAAGGCGAGAAATTTTTTGGAGGGTGAAATAGAGGAGGGCAAAATTGCAGAAGCCCTGACTCAACTGAGTATTGGGAGGTTTGCAGGCCCAAATTGACTGTCAGCTGATTTTTTCGAATAAGCATTAGGCGCAGGGTGGTGATTCCAATGGCCACCATGCTTCGTGAGCATAGAGAAAGGGGAACATTTGAAAGGATCAGCAAGGCTCGACCGTAGTTTTAATTCACAAACTAGGCAAATCACTGGAGCACTGCTCCTCATATGGACAAATACCCCTTCTCAATATGGAAAAGAAAATCCTGGCAAAGATGGTACCTAAGCGCTTAATGCAGGTGATATGTGACATTGTGGCCCTGGACTAATTAGGTTTTATGTCCTAAGGGTCGAATAAGCACTATCTGCGGAAGGTTTTCGGATGCTTGACACAGGAGGCAGGCCTGCGAGTACCAGTAGTGTTGGTTGCTCTGGATGCCGAAAAAGATTTTGACTATCTGGATTGGTCATATATGATGGCACTGCTGAGGAGAGTGAGTTCAGCTCTTCATTTCTGACAAGGGTGATGCTGCTCTCCACCTGCACCTTTGTGCAGATTCGGGTAAATGGTACACTTTCTGGTATATTTGAAATGGGGAGAGGGCCTTGACATGGGTGGCCTATCTCCCCCTCCAGTTAGCAGTGGCAATGGAGATATTGATTGAGTGGATACATTGAGACTCAATGAGGAGGGGTCTCAGATGGGGTTATGGCTTGGAATATGTCATCTTGATATATGCAGATGGAATACTACTGCATTTAGCATGAGCCTGAGAACTCCATTGAAAGAATGCTTCAAATTCCTGATATATTTAGGGTAGTACTTTGGGATTCGCATTAATTGGAACAAATCCTGCTATACCCTTTAGTGGGGTGGCAGCCCCACGAGGGATGGCATTTCCCAATGCCGAGAGAGGAGGAAGGCTTCACGTACTTGGGGATCTATGCAACTTGAGATCAGAAATCATTCTATGAGAGGAATCCATGTCAACTGTAGGAGGGCTATTGATGTGAAGTGCAGCATTGGTGCCAACTGTCTCTGTTCTTGCTAGGCAAAGAGGCATTATATAAAATGATTTACCTGCCCAAGTTCCTGTATGCGCTCAAGAACTCCCTCTCTGGGGTCCTGGATCACTTTTTTGCAATGGTGGATGCCAAAATGAGGCTCTGGAATGGACTTTTGCCTCTACTGCTTAGCGACTCAATTGCTAGTGTTAATGAACATTTCTTTGTGGAGCACAGATGGAGCTGTCTCTGATGGCAGATAGTAGGGCATTGGAACCAGAGGGGTTTCTCAGACACCTATATGGGAAATGAAACTTGATGACTATGCCAGCGCCAACCGCAGAAGCAGTTATGGTTTGGAGAAAGAGGACCCAGAGGACAGGGTGGCTGGGTAAACTGACCTTAAAGACACCATTGTGGGACACGGAGTGCTTAGCTCCATTGAGGAAGGTGGAGTGTTATAAAAAATTGGACATGTTAGTTGTTAAGATTTGGGTGTCTGGGTGGCAGAGAAATGCACCCTTACCAAGCAGGTACCACAATCCTAGTCAGGGTATGTCATTACAAAGCCTAAATTATCCTGTGGTCACCCTCTGGTAGCCTGGCACAGAGCAGTCAGCCTTAACTTAAGAGGCAATGTGTAAAGTATTTGAGCAACACTTACACAGTAAAACAGTAAAAACACTGCACAAAAAGGATCCACACCAGTTTAGAAAAATAAAATTTATGTCATAAATATAACAGGACTAAATGAGAAAAATCCAGTGTGTACAAGTCGAGATATGAATTTTTGGAAATAAAATGCAAAAATAGTGCTCAGAAGCAATAAGTGCTTAAGAGTAAATTGGTCGCACTAGACCACAACAAAGCTAAGAGTTTAGGCCGACCGTGCTTGAGTGTTGCCATAGGAATCGACTTAGGCCCACTGAACAAAAGTACCTTGATCCTTGATTCGCTTCGACAAAGATGTGGGGTGCAGCCGAACAATGCATCGGTGATCCCCATGCAGTTGGAGTGATGCAGGGGAATTCTCCGGGCAATGGCTGTGATGCAACAGTTTCATGAGCGATAAGCCAGTTCCCAGGTACGGTGGATCTGAATGTGATGTGCCGCGTTTCTCCACGCTGTAGAGGCGATGTGCTGATCTTATCCATGCAGTGGTGGCAGTGCATCAGTTCTGAAGTGGAGGCTCAGGAGGTGATGTCTGTTCACGCAACAGCAGCCACGCATCGATTCTGCTCTCACAACAGAGGTGCCGCTGGAGCAAACACCTATGTCCACTTCTAGAGGTCCAACACTGGAGTGGCACTACTTGGCAGGACAGATTCACAAGTAGTACAGTCCAAGTGCTGATGCAACAGGGTTGTAAGTCTTTTGTGTCCCTGAGACGTAAAATCAAGAGGTAAAGGAAGTAACCTGTTTAGGGCCTCCTGGGTCACTAATGACCACCTCTCAGCCTTCCGTACTAAATGAAGAGTCTGTCAGGCAGTAAGGAATACAAACCAAGAACTGTTTATTCATATACACTCAGAGTGGAGCCCCATCTGCCTAGTCGCAAGGAGAGCTACAGAGGGAACCGAAATAGACAAGCATAAAGATACATTATGTACGTTTCGTAGTCAAGCAGAAACACGCCCACAGTGGAATTTTCCAAGCAGGTGCAGCTAAACAGTAAAATATAAAAAAAGGTTTCAACTTCTTGTGTTTGACACAAACTAACATAATCCAAGGTTGTTCCATCCTGTGCCCGCCACCAGACAAGTGGAAAAGGGCCTCTACCTAGTGGGAAAGGTATGCGCTAATATGAACAGTGCACTCATTACTGAAACAAAACCTAAGTGAAGAAACAAAACTCAGAAGGGAGTATTTCCCGGAATTGGATGAGATCAGTTTTGAAAAGCCTGAAATGGTGCCTGTAGAGAAAATTGCACAGCGAATGCTAACTTACATGGAGCTCTGCGTAAGCATAAACAGTTTCTATTCTAACAGACCCTTCTTTTAGCATGAGTTAAAACATTTTCCAATTGCAAAAAAAGGAAACCAAACTATGGATAACAATAATAAATCACATTAAGAAACAGTAATGGGTACTCCATACCATCAGCAGCAGAGGGTAAAACAGCAAGGAGGGAGGAATTCTCAAATATGGTATAGTAGGAGCAGCAGAAGGGAAGACACTGAATAAGAGCACAGCAGAGCACCAATTCCACAATTAGATAAATCACTTTTTCAAGAATCCAACATCAACTGCCAATAAGAGACTAACTTTAATTCCACTTTATATTCCTTGGACATTTTCAAGGATATCTAAAATGTGCTTGGTAATATTCTTTTCCATATTCTTGATCCCGATGACACACTGATCACCCACTACCGCGCATACACCACCACTCTGAAGGAAGTGACCCGATTAGGGTCACCCAGGTCACTCACGACCACCTCTCAGCCTTCCATACAAATGAAGAGTCGATCAAACAGTAGAGAATACAAACCAATATATTTATTCAGATACACTCAAGTCTAACCCAGTCTGCCCACTCTCCTAGGATTGCTGAAGAGGGACAGACATCAGCAACCATGGTGATACATTATGTACGATTCAGAACCAATTAAGGCACTCCCACAATTGAATTTTCCAGGCAGATATAGCTACACAAAGAAGTACAAAAGGATAAGTTTTGATTCTGATGCCAGGCACACACTACCTCCTGCTCAAAGTTGTGGCAACCTCTAGACTAGTGGGAGAAGGTCTCTATCTAGTGGGAAAGGTATGCGCTAACGAAAACAGTGTATTCATAGAGAAAAAACAGGGCTCAACCTTGGAAAAACAAGACTTCCAAAAGCTGTGTTTTTAAAACGGGAAAGATTAGTTTCGATCATGGTTCAAAATAGCGGTAAAACATAAAATGGTGCTGCAAATGCTAACTTACATAGAACAATACATAATCAACACAGCGAAAACATTTTCATTCTACAGACCCCCCTTTAAAGCACGAGCTAATCATATTATGTTGTTATCAAGGAAAGTATACCATTTACAAGGATAAAAAACATCACTATGGGTAGTTGCTCATATAGTCAGTACTCAAAGATACCCTCATCTATCTGCATCATATCATCAGTATCCTTTTGTAACATCATCGTGGCATTAGTATCATGAACTGATATTTTCTGTTTGGGGGTGAGGATATTGTCACAATAAGAACAAGCTGGGAGACATTGTATTCAAAGGCAACATATAAAGAAGATACCCGCAACCACAGCCAAGAAAGTAAGGATCTTCCAACTCCAGGATGTTAGCGTGTTTGAAAGCCACCCCAGCAGTGTCCAAGTAACTGCTTCTTGGTATATCTCAGCCAATATCCTATGTAATTTCTGTGTAGCTGAAGAAACATTGGGAGTGTTATCCGGTATGTAAACACAACAGCTGCTTCCCATGACACAACAGACACCTCCCCGATCTGCAAGGATAACGTCTAACACTATCCTGTTCTGCAAAGTGACTAATCTCGTAGACTGGAGCTCAGCAGTGACATTCGTCATTAACCCAGCAGTTGCATTAATAGCTGCTTCAACCACTCTAGTTAACTGACAAACTTGAAGGCTATTTGCCATGGGAACACAAAAATGAGCTGTCATATTGACCACTGGCAGAGGTATCGGCTAATCTTCAGTAAGATTTCGACTTCGAAAGGATTGGAAGTACTCAGAGGAGCTAAACTATTGTTTGTGATCCAGTTCCAATTGGAAACTTTATTGCATGATTTATTAAAAACCCTTGCAAAAACTGCAGATAAAAATGTTACAATATTTAAATTTGATAAAAAACCCCGGTTCCTGTGGGTAAAAGCACCCGACAACCCAATTTATAAAACTCTCTTGTAGGTGCACTGTCCATTATTTCTATAATGCTGTTCCCTTAAAAAAAAACTAGAGTCCAAGATTACAATAGCGTTTGAGACCTGGATTAGCTAATCTATAGGCTGCTCCCCTTCTGCTGACCATTCTATTTTATTTTTCATAAAAACTGTCCATGTGCCTAACTGCTCGAAAAAGGAGTTTGTCCAACTGCTATTACAGTAAGCAGGGGTCTGAGTCTCAGGCCGAGAAAACGTTAAATAGTTCCCCTCCACTAGTTTTTTTACAGTGCGATCCATATACCTAAGCAGTACACAATTTAGGGTGATGTTCTGGGGATCAAAGCAGACCAACAAAGCGCCTCTACACGATCTGACCTCCTTGTCGATCCATCCCCTTCGTAGAAGAGCCCTTCTTTCCTTCATGAGGTTAGGAAAAAAACACAGTACATGCAGTAGATCTTCCCTATGTTGGCCGCAAAGCCGGCATGTTTCCAGGGCACAGTCTCTTTTCCATTAGGGCAGATGGCAAATCAATGGAATCACCCCCATTCTCAATTTTAAAAAGCGGAGCTTGGTGCGTGCACTGAAATTGAGAGTTAAATAACTCTGAGGTTTAGCTGTGCATAGGTGCTGAGAGACATCCAACCGTGACTTCTAACAGAGGTTAGCTCTGTCTTCTGCTGAGGAAAGCCTTTTCGTGCTGAGTTTTGCTATCCTCTTGGAATCACTTTGGCTTACATGTAAGTCCAAGAGCTCGCTTAGGCCTAGGATGCTGAGCCCACAGCACAAATAGCGGTATCCCGCTAGCCATCGTCTTGTGTTTAGCTGTGCCCATAGATGGTGAGCCAGAGTGCCCTCCTTTGAGGCCCTCAGCTTGTGACAGCTCATTAAAAAAGTTATCCTTTGGCCCATTGACTGTTAGCAGATGCCTGATTTGTGCCGGAGAGGTGTGGGACGGTAGCTGGAAGGTCATTCTAAAACTTTTTGAGACTATTTTGTCTAGTTTGCCGCAGTCTAGTCCTTTTAACACCTCACCTCCATACGTTAGCGTTAGAATGACTTTTGCCTGGGCTGCCTGAAGGGTTGGAGCGAAGGTTGGGCCAGATAATTTCTTGTGAATGGAACTGAGTGCAAATGCTAGCGCAGTTCCTTTCTTTTTTGTTCATCCAATTGGCTCTTGTATCTGCCATTATTATTGAAGATGACTCCTAAGTACTTGTGACAGTTGGTTTCTTCAATTCTTTCTGTGTTTAAGACACATGCCAGCTTCTTTGGCCTTCCTGAGCGAACTGCCAGGAGTTTTGGTTTTCTTGTTATTAATCTGAAGCCCATTCCTATTTGAGTATACAACGGTTGCCTCCAGGAGCCAATGTAGACCTATCTTTGTGTGGCTTAAAAGAACCACATCATCGGCATACAATAAATTTGACAGGTGGACACTGCCTAGTTTGGGTGAGTACGAGTTAGCTAGATTAAGGACTTCCGGGAGATCTGATAAAAATAAGTTAAAAGGTGTGGGGGCCAGAACGCGCCCTTGCTTGAGGCCTTACGTTGTTGAAATTGGTCGTGACAGTCTGGAGCCGTCTCCAATCTTGATCCTGAACCATGTAGCCTGATGCAAAAGTTGCGTAGCTCTCAATAAACTGTGTGGAATGTTCAATAAGGAGAGCTTCTGCCACAGCTTTGACCTGTTGACCTTGTCAAATGCCAATTTGTAATCAATAAACCCCATATAAATCGGGCTGGTACTAATCTCTGCCTGGTCAATTAAAAAGGAAAGTGCCATAAGATTGACCGTGGTGCCGGTATTACTTGTAAATCCGTTTGGTTTGGTGGAATTATTGAGCATGCCTCATGTTAAACCATTGGAAATCAGCCATTTCCATTCAAAACCAGGCACTGTTCTTTACTCTATGGTACGTTTTCAAACAAGACTTTGAGGACATTATCCCTAGAGTCCCTTGTCCTGCTGGTCCTATGGGGGTAAACCCTCGGTAGAAGCCTAAATATTCATTTGCAGTGTGAGAATCAGTGGATGTCATATCCAAAGTAGAAAGATGAAATTGAAAGTACACCAGTCGAAACAATTGATATTAACCCTCGCAGCTGCCAATATATGACAATGTGGAACAAAAGGGGGTGGTGATGGACGGAGCATCAGAACCAATCAAACACTCATACCCAGTCAACAGATCTGGGTTTGATCCATCACCGTTCTTTAGCCCACTCTGCCACCCCAGTTCAGACATGGCCATATGCAAATCAGTCTGACCCTGTTCCTCATGGGAACAGTCCAGCCCGAACTGCCAAGCCATGCCTTCCCTGGACCGGAAACAAGCTTCCTAGGACCCGTTTCTGCATGCAGTACTTCACTAAATGTGCAGCTGTTTTCGAAATGTTATCATTCTGCCATACAGGGTCTAACAACTTGCAAATACCCTTAGCACTAACATGAGCCATCGTTACTACAGGAAGAACATATGCATCTGGCAACATCCATCTCTGCTTCCCTGACTTATCAATCCAATATCCCTCTTTGGTCAACTGTGCTGTACTTTCTTGACACATTGCTAATTCCTCTATTGCGGCCTCACTTTGTATCTCCTTCACGTTCTCAAGTATATCCTCAAACATGGTGACTTCAAGCATCCACCTAGCGGGACCTGCTAGAAACATTCTTTCCATTTTAGTCCGGGCCATTTCCTTAGCTGTCTGATCTGCAAAAGCATTCCACTTACCTACATCGTCAGTAACTTTCTGGTGGGCGCTACACATTACTATTGCCAATTTCATAGGAAGTGTCAAAGCAGGCAAAAGCCTTAATGTAAGGTGCCCATGTTGGATATTGGCACCATGCAAAGAAAGAAACCCTCTCTCTGCCCGGAGTTGCCCGAAATTGTGCACAACTCCAAAGGCGTACTGTCAGTATAAATATTGACAACCAGTCCGTCACTCAATTTGCACACTTGTATTAGGGCAATGAGCTCTGCAGCTTGGGCCAAGTGATAGGGAACTCGTGATGTCTCAACTAACATACGCAGAGTAGTAATAGCATATGCAGCAGTTGCAGTGTCATATGGTAATTTAAAGCAAGAGCCTTCAACATATAGTTCCCCTTGAGAGTCAAATAAGGGAACATCAGTCAAGTCTACCCGTTCCTTCGTCTCTTCTTTAGTCCGGAAGACACAATCATGTTTATCAATCTAATCATTCTCAGAAGGGAGGGGCAGTAACATGGCTGGGTTCATAGTGGCATATCTTTTGATTGTGATATGTTTGGCAAACATTCATAACCTGTCAGATGTGCACTGGTGAGGTGCTATGTCTTTGTCTTTTTCAAAAGGGAATCCACAGCATGGTGTACCATGACTGTTAGGTCAGTATCAAGTACGAGTCCAGCCGATTGTCTTATCGACAAGCAGCCACGACCACTCTTAGACAGCTCAGGAGGGCTCTTGCGATAGGATCAAACACAGCAGAGAAATATACACACTACAGTTGCTTATCTCCTAATTTTTGTGTTAAAACAGATAGCGTGCAACCAGCCATCTCATGAACATATAATACAAAGGATTTGGCGTAGTTAGGGGTAAAAAGCACCGGAGCCGAACAAAGCTCAGTTTTTAGTTGCTAAAAAGACTGCTGACATTCAGGCGTCCAAGGTAAAGGCACATGCACTTCTTTTGTGGTTAGTGCAAGCAGGGGCTTAATTAGTAGGGAATAGTTAGGTATCCACTGAAGTGAGTAGAAAGTGATACCTATAAAAGGGCACACATCTTTCTGGGTTGTGGAACTGCCATTTGAACAATGGTAATAATAAGCTCCGGGATCAATCTTCTACCCTCCTTCGACAGTAGGTGACCTAAATAGGGGACATCCTGACGACAATACTGACATTTTGAAAGGGATACTTTGTGGCTATGCTGGGCTAAATGCTTTTACTAGCTAGGGTGAACCCCAGTAGATATCTGCTATCAGGATAAGTAGGAATACTGAAGAACGCATTTTTCAAATCAATGACAGAAAAGAATTTAGCAGAAGAAGGAATCATTGTCAAAAGAGTGGTGATGTCAGGAACCACCGGAAACTGGTAAATCACTATTTCATTAACTTCACGCAAGTCAATCACAAAACGATAAACATCTTCATGGTCATCAAGAGAATCAGAGAGCATACGCTTAAGAATGGAAAGGATAACGCTATTACAAATATTAGCTTTTGTCTCCTCAACCACTCACTTTGTGATCAAATCCTGCACAATTTGCAATAAGACTCGCACTCCTGCCTTGAAATGGGGCTTAGAACCAGTACACCACAAAAACCCACCGAAACATTATTATGGCGGACAGAGCAGCCCCAGGGACCATATTTTGAGAAACTGAACTTTTCATGGCACCTGTGTCCACCAAAAAGTCTTTAGTTGAACCTTGCAGTTCCGCTGTTACACAAGGACCACGCTGGTCCACAGGAAATGGAACTGATCCCTCACTCTGTCCCTGGCTGTCCTAGCTGTAAGACATTCCTGTCACCTCATCTGTGTCATAATCATCATGGTAATACTGTCCATACTGAGGGTCATCAAAGTAATTATTATAGGAAGGACCCTGTGGGGCTGCAGCGTTCTGAGCCCTGCCTGAACCACCAGCCCCACGACCCCTTCCATGTGAACCTCGTCCTCTAGGGACTGCCACCTTTTGCAAAAGCACAGGACACTCGTTATGCCAGTGTCCCTCCTCTTTACAATACGCACACTGATTCGGCCCTAAAGGCGTAGTATTGGGCTGCATGCTAGTGAATGGAAGCTGTCGGGCCAAACCACCTCATCCTCTATCATTCCCTCCAAAAGCCTGCTGCCACAACACCTTTGTCTTCAAATCCTTATGCTTTTTCTCTGTCCTCTCCTTTTCCTCATTATCCCTATGTTCATAATAGTGTGCCATATTCAAAACAGCAGAAGGGGAAGAGGTAGACCAGGTGCTTTCGGAAGCCTGCAATCGAGTCGTAATCTTGGGAAGCAAATTAGAAACAAATCTATTAACCAATAGCCGAACACCTCCCTCAATAGACAAATCCTGCCCACTGAATTCCAGGAATATATCTTCAAACCAAGTGAAAAAATCAGACACACTCTCATCTTTCTTTTGTAGACAAGCCGTTAACTTGTCCCAATCAATCTTCCTTGGTGGATTAAGAGAATGCATATACGTAATGATACGGCCTGGCAAAGCAAGTATCTCTGGTCTAGGCTTATCACCTGGCTTCCGTTCCTGATCCCATACTTTAATTTGAGCCCACGTACCTCCTAACTTTGCAATATGGTCTTGAGTATGCACCTGTCTCCAAATATCAACCGGAACCAGTAAACCAAAGAACATTTCAATATCTTCAAGCGTCATTACTGTTGAAGAGGCATCTTCAGTCAATTCTTTATAATATGCAGTTGGATTCTTCCTAGGATCAAGCAAATGATTATTAAGAGATAAAACCTCACTCCGTTTCCACGGAGTGTAAACCCATTGTGAAAACGGGCTGCCGGCCCCACTCAATAACATTACCTCGCCCATCCGTTACCTCTGGAAGCTCGGGCGATATATAGGATGAATTTCTCTTATCGGAAACTGAGATACCGGAGTGGGGATATTCTCAAGTAGCCTACCCCGATAAGCAGCCGCGGCCCGTGGAGGGAGTTCCGTGGGGCAGAGAGGCGGGTATTTATTTAATTGTTTGCTTACCTCCAATTATCCATATTCCAGTTTTTAGTACCCCCACCCTGCCCCTCCCCCGCCCCGCCTCTCTGCCCCACAGAACTCCCTCCACGGACCGCGGCTGCCGATAAGCAACCAATGTCGTAATACTACCAAAAACTTGACCAGGCTCCATATTAGTGACATATACATGATCTTTAATATTATATAAAATCTGTGGTGCTGCATTTTTAAAACACTGCTCCCAAAGACTAATCAGAGTAGCAGACACATGCTTGGGGGCATGCTGTTGTATAAATGGTTCATAATCTTTCATCACACTCCACACATCTTCCACACTGTAAATAGGGTTTTGGGCCCACTGCGCAGCCTGGTTAGCCGCTACCTTTTTCTCTGCATCTCCCATTTCAGATCGCACATAGAGACCCATGCGCTCTTTAAAATGCGTCCAATCTCCATCTCCAAACCCGCGCACTAGCGTCCAATCACTCAGTAATGTTGGGGGATGGAAGAACACAGTGGGAGTAGCAACGAAAGTAACAGGCATAAATGACACTGATGGCTACGTCGCAGGTGTAAGAGCTGGCAAAAGGGATGCTAAAACAATAGGTGTAGCAGGAGTACTAACAGTCATAGTTGCTACAGACGGCGAGGACAAAGAAAGGACAAGAGGTGCCGTGGCCAAAGCAGTCTGATCAACAGTAGCAGGAGCAGAAACAGCGGAGGCAGAAGGAACGGGGTGCTTCGTCCACGAGCTCATCAGCTCAATGACTCACTGGAGTACTCATAAACAGGAACAGGGGTGGGAGCACACCGCTTCACCTCCCAGCAAGGTTCGCCCCTGCAATTGTGGTAAATGCAGTTTCAGTTACTTGCTTGCTTCAAGAGTGTTCGAGTGTTTCACCACAGTTGGCGCAGATTGTGCTGATCTCTAGACACGTGTTTCTGGTTCTTTAACCATCATCAGTAGAGATTACAGTCTTTCAAATGTGGGGTTTGCTGAGTAGGCTGCCAACATCTTTTTCAGGTCAGGTACCTCTCACAGGCATGCGGGTGCTTCATCCACGAGCTCGTCAACTCAATGACTCATGGGAGTACTATTAAACAGGAGCAGGGGTGGGAGCACACCGCTTGACCTTCCAGCAAGGTTCGCCCCTGGCATTGTGGTAAGTGCAGTTTCAGTTGCTTGCCTACTTCAAGAGTGTCGAGTGTTTCGCCACAGTTGGCGCAGATAGTGCTGATCTCTAGACATGTGATTCTGGTTCTTTAACAGTCATCAGTAGAGATTACAGTCTTTCAAATGAGGGGTTTGCTGAGTAGGCTGCCAACATCTTTCTCAGATCAGGTACCTCTCACAGGCAAGCGGGTGCTTCATCCACGAGCTCGTCAGCTCAATGACTCACGGGAGTACAATTAAACAGGAACAGGGGTTGAAGCACACCACTTCACCTCCCAGCAAGGTTCGCCCCTGACATTGTGGTAAATGCAGTTTCAGTTGCTTGCTTGCTTCAAGAGTGTTGAGTCTTTCGCCACAGTTGGCGCAGATAGTGCTGATTGCTAGACATGTGGTTCTGGTTCTTTAACATTCATCAGTAGAGATTGTAGGCTTTCAAATGACACGTTTGCTGAGTAGGCTGCCAACATCTTTCTCAGATCAGGTACCTCTCACAGGCATGTGGGTGCTTCATCCACCTGCTCGTCAGCTCAATGACTCATGGGACTACTATTAAACAGGAACAGGGGTGGGAGCACACCGCTTCACCTCCCAGCAAGGTTTGCTCCTGGCATTGTGGTAAATGATGTTTCAGTTACTTGCTTGCTTCAAGAGTGTTTGAGTGTTTTGCCACAGTTGGCGCAGATAGTGCTGATATCTACACACATGTTTCTGGTTCTTTAACCTTCATCAGAAGATATTACAGTCTTTCAAATGTGGGGTTTGCTGAGTAGGCTGTCAACATCTTTCTCAGGTCAGGTACCTCTCACAGGCATGAGGGTGCTTCATCCATGAGCTCGTCAGCTCAATGACTCACGGGAGTACTATTAAACAGGAACAGGGGTGGGAGCAAACCGCTTTACCTCCCAGCAAGGTTCGCCCCTGGCATTGTGGTAAATGAAGATTCAGTTACTTGCTTGCTTGAAGAGTGTTCGAGTGTTTCGCCACAGTTGGTGCAGATAGTGCTGATCTCTAGACACGTGTTTCTGGTTATTTAACCGTCACCAGTAGAGATTACAGTCTTTCAAATGTGGGGTTTGCTGAGTAGGCTGCCAACATCTTTCTCAGGTCAGGTACCTCTCACAGGCATGCGGGTGCTTCATCCACGAGCTTGTCAGCTCAATGACTCATGGGAGTACTATTAAACAGGAGCAGGGGTGGGAGCACACCGCTTAACCTTCCAGCAAGGTTCGCCTCTGGCATTGTGGTACATGCAGTTTCAGTTTCTTGCTTGCTTCAAGAGTGTCGAGTGTTTCGCCACAGTTGACGCAGATAGTGCTGATCTCTAGACATGTGGTTCTGGTTCTTTAACATTCATCAGTAGAGATAACAGTCTTTCAAATAAGGTGTTTGCTGAGTAGGCTGCCAACATCTTTCTCAGATCAGGTACCTCTCATAGGCAAGCAGGTGCTTCATCCACGAGCTCGTCAGCTCAATTACTCACGGGAGTACAATTAAACAGGAACAGGGGTGAAGGCACACCACTTCACCTCCCAGCAAGGTTTGCCCCTGACATTGTGGTAAATGCAGTTTCAGTTGCTTGCTTGCTTCAAGAGTGTTGAGTGTTTCACCACAGTTGGTGCAGATAGTGCTGATCTCTAGATATGTGGTTCTGGTTCTTTAACAGTCATCAGTAGAGATTACAGTCTTTCAAATGAGGGGTTTGCTGAGTAGGCTGCCAACATCTTTCTCAGATCAGGTACCTCTCACAGGCATGCGGGTGCTTCATCCACCTGCTCGTCAGCTCAATGACTCATGGGACTACTATTAAACAGGAACAGGTGTGGGAGCACACCACTTCACCTCCCAGCAAGGTTCACTCATGGCATTGTTGTAAATGATGTTTCAGTTACTTGCTTGCTTAAAGAGTGTTTGAGTGTTTTGCCACAGTTGGCGCAGATAGTGCTGATATCTACACACATGTTTCTGGTTTGTTAACCGTCATCACAAGAGATTACAGTCTTTCAAATGTGGGGTTTACTGAGTAGGCTGTCAACATCTTTCTCAGGTCAGGTACCTCTCACAGGCATGAGGGGGCTTCATCCATGAGCTCGTCAGTTCAATAACTCACGGGAGTACTATTAAACAGGAACAGCGGTGGGAGCAAACCGCTTCACCTCCCAGCAAGGTTCGCCCCTGGCATTGTGGTAAATGAAGTTTCAGTTACTTGCTTGCTTGAAGAGTGTTCGAGTGTTTCGCCTCAGTTGGCGCAGATAGTGCTGATCTCTTGACACGTGTTTCTGGTTATTTAACCGTCACCAGTAGAGATAACAGTCTTTCAAATGTGGGGTTTGCTGAGTAGGCTGCCAACATCTTTCTCAGGACGGGTATCTCTCACCGGCATGCGGGTGCTTCATCCACGAGCTTGTCAGCTCAATGACTCATGGGAGTACTATTAAACAGAAACAGGGGTGGGAGCACACCGCTTCACCTCCCAGCAAGGTTTGCCCCAGGCATTGTGGTAAATGCAGTTTCAGTTGCTTGCTTCAAGAGTGTTCGAGTCTTTCGCCACAGTTGCCGCAGATAGTGCTGAACTCTAGACACGTGGTTCTGGTTCTTTTACTGTAATTGGTAGAGATTACAGTCTTTCAAATGTGGGGTTTTCTGAGTAGGCTGCCAGCATCTTTCTCAGATCAGGTACCTCTCACTGGCATGCGGGTGCTTTATCTATGAGCTCATCAGCTCAATGACTCATGGGAGTACTATTAAACAGGAACAGGGGTGGGAGCAAACCGCTTCACCTCCCAGCAAGGTTCGCCTCTGGCATTGTGGTAAATGCAGTTTCAGTTACTTGCTTGCTTCAAGAGTGTTTTGCCACAGTTGGCGCAGATAGTGCTGATATCTACACACGTGTTTCTGGTTCTTTAACCATCATCAGAAGAGATTACAGTCTTTCAAATGTGGGATTTGCTGAGTAGGCTGTCAACATCTTTCTCAGGTCAGGTACCTCTCACAGGCATGCGGGTGCTTCATCCACGAGCTCATCAGCTCAATGATTCACAGGAGTACTATTAAACAGGAACAGAGGTGGGAGCACACCGCTTCACGTCCCAGCAAGGTTCCTCCCTGAGCTTGTGGTAATTGCAGTTTCGGTTACTTGCTTGCTTCAAGAGTGTTCGACTGTTTCGCCACAGTTGGCGCAGATAGTGCTGATCTCTAGACACGTGTTTCTGGTTCTTTAACCGTCATCAGTAGAGATTACAGTCTTTCAAATGTGGGGTTTGCTGAATAGGCTGCCAACATCTTTCTCAGGTAAGGTACCTCTCACAGGCATGTGGGTGCTTCATCCATGAGCTCCTCAGCTCAATGACTCATGGGACTACTATTAAACAGGAACAGGGGTGGGAGCACACTGCTTCACCTCCCAGCAAGGTTCGCTCCTGGCATTGTGGTAAATGATGTTTCAGTTACTTGCTTGCTTCAAGAGTGTTTGAGTGTTTTGCCACAGTTGGCGCAGATAGTGCTGATATCTACACACATGTTTCTGGTTCTTTAACCGTCATCAGAAGAGATTACAGTCTTTCAAATGAGGGGTTTGCTGAGTAGGCTGCCAGCATCTTTCTCACATCAGGTACCTCTCACATGCATGCGGGTGCTTCATCCACCTGCTCGTCAGCTCAATGACTCATGGGACTACTATTAAACAGGAACAGGTGTGGGAGCACACCACTTCACCTCCCAGCAAGGTTCGCTCCTGGCATTGTTGTAAATGATGTTTCATTTACTTGCTTGCTTAAAGAGTGTTTGAGTGTTTTGCCACAGTTGGCGTAGATAGTGCTGATATCTACACACATGTTTCTGGTTCTTTAACCGTCATCACAAGAGATTACAGTCTTTCAAATGTGGGGTTTACTGAGTAGGCTGTCAACATCTTTCTCAGGTCAGGTACCTCTCACAGGCATGAGGGGGCTTCATCCATGAGCTCGTCAGCTCAATAACTCACGGGAGTACTATTAAACAGGAACAGCGGTGGGAGCAAACCACTTCACCTCCCAGCAAGGTTCGCCCCTGGCATTGTGGTAAATGAAGTTTCAGTTACTTGCTTTCTTGAAGAGTGTTCGAGTGTTCGAGTGTTTCGCCTCAGTTGGCGTAGATAGTGCTGATCTCTAGACACGTGTTTCTGGTTATTTAACTGTCACCAGTAGAGATAACAGTCTTTCAAATGTGGGGTTTGCTGAGTAGGCTGCCAACATCTTTCTCAGGTCACGTACCTCTCACAGGCATGCGGGTGCTTCATCCACCAGCTCGTCAGCTCAATGACTCACGGGAGTACTACTAAACAGGAACAGGGGTGGGAGCACACCGTTTCACCTCCCAGCAAGGTTCGCCCCTGACATTGTGGTAATTCCAGTTTCAGTTACTTGCTTGCTTCAAGAGTGTTCGAGTGTTTCGCCACAGTTGGCGCAGATAGTGCTGATCTCTAGACACGTGTTTCTGGTTCTTTAACCATCATCAGATGTGATTACAGTCTTTCAAATGTGGGGTTTGCTGAGTAGGCTGCCAACATCTTTCTCAGGACAGGTACCTCTCACAGGCATGCGGATGCTTCATCCACGAGCTCATCAGCTCAATGACTCATGGGAGTACTATTAAACAGTAACAGGGGTGGGAGCACACCGCTTCACCTCCCAGCAAGGTTTGCCCCTGGTATTGTGGTAAATGACGTTTCGGTTACTTGCTTGCTTGAAGAGTGTTCGAGTGCTTCGCCTCAGTTGGCGCAGATAGTGCTGATCTCTAGACACGTGTTTCTGGTTCTTTAACCATCATCAGTAGAGATTACAGTCTTTCAAATGTGGGGTTTGCTGAGTAGGCTGCCAACATCTTTCTCAGATCAGGTACCTCTCACTGGCATGCGGGTGCTTTATCCACGAGCTCATCAGCTCAATGACTCACAGGAGTACTATTAAACAGGAACAGGGGTGGGAGCAAACCGCTTCACCTCCCAGCAAGGTTCGCCCCTGGCATTGTGGTAAATGCAGTTTCGGTTACTTGCTTGCTTCAAGAGTGTTCGACTGTTTCGCCACAGTTGGCGCAGATAGTGCTGATCTCTAGACACGTGTTTCTGGTTCGTTAACCGTCATCAGTAGAGATTACAGTCTTTCAAATGAGGGGTTTGCTGAGTAGGCTGCCAACATCTTTCTCAGGTCACGTACCTCTCACAGGCTTGCAGGTGCTTCATCCACGAGCTCGTCAGCTCAATGTCTCACAGGAGTACTATTAAACAGGAACAGGGGTGGAAGCACACCGCTTCACCTCCCAGCAAGGTTCGCCCCTGGAATTGTGGTAAATGATGTTTCAGTTACTTGCTTGCTTCAAGTGTGTTTGAGTGTTTCGCCTCAGTTGGCGCAGATAGTGCTGATCTCTAGACACGTGTTTCTGGTTCTTTAACTGTCACCTTTAGAGATTACAGTCTTTCAAATGTGGGGTTTGCTGAGTAGGCTGCCAACATCTTTCTCAGGTCACGTACCTCTCACAGGCTTGCAGGTGCTTCATCCACGAGCTCGTCAGCTCAATGACTCATGGGAGTACTATTAAACAGGAACAGGGGTGGGAGCACACCGCTTCACCTCCCAGCAAGGTTTGCCCCTGACATTGTGCTAATTGCAGTTTCAGTTACTTGCTTGCTTCAAGAGTGTTCGACTGTTTCGCCACAGTTGGCGCAGATAGTGCTGATCTCTAGACACGTGTTTCTGGTTCTTTAACCGTCATCAGTAGAGATTACAGTCTTTCAAATATGGGGTTTGCTGAGTAGGCTGCCAACATCTTTCTCAGGTAAGGTACCTCTCACAGGCAAGCGGGTGCTTCATCCATGAGCTCCTCAGCTCAATGACTCATGGGACTACTATTAAACAGGAACAGGGGTGGGAGCACACCGCTTCACCTCCCAGCAAGGTTCGCTCCTGGCATTGTGGTAAATGATGTTTCAGGTACTTGCTTGCTTCAAGTGTGTTTGAGTGTTTCGCCTCAGTTGGCGCAGATAGTGCTGATCTCCAGACACGTGTTTCTGGTTCTTTAACCGTCACCAGTAGAGATTACAGTCTTTCAAATGTGGGGTTTGCTGAGTAGGCTGTCAACATCTTTCTCAGGTCAGGTAACTCTCACAGGCATGCGGGTGCTTCATCCACGAGCTCATCAGCTCAATGATTCACAGGAGTACCATTAAACAGGAACAGAGGTGGGAGCACACCGCTTCACCTCCCAGCAAGGTTCCCCCCTGAGCTTGTAGTAATTGCAGTTTCGGTTACTTGCTTGCTTCAAGAGTGTTCGACTGTTTCGCCACAGTTGGCGCAGATAGTGCTGATCTCTAGACACGTGTTTCTGGTTCTTTAACCGTCATCAGTAGAGATTACAGTCTTTTAAATGTGGGGTTTGCTGAGTAGGCTGGCAACATCTTTCTCAGGTCATGTACCTCTCACAGGCAAGCGGGTGCTTCATCCACGAGCTCGTCAGCTCAATGATTCATGGGAGTACTATTAAACAGGAACAGGGGTGGAAGCACACCGCTTCACCTCCCAGCAAGGTTCGCCCCTGGCTTTGTGGTAAATGCAGTTTCAGCTGCTTGCTTCTAGAGTGTTGAGTGTTTCACCACAGTTGGCGCAGATAGTGCTGATCTCTAGACATGTGGTTCTGGTTCCTTAACAGTCATCAGTAGAGATTACAGTCTTTCAAATGAGGGGTTTGCTGAGTAGGCTGCCAACATCTTTCTCAGATCAGGTACCTCTCACAGGCAAGCGGTTGCTTCATCCACGAGCTCGTCAGCTCAATGACTCACAGGAGTACTATTAAACAGGAACAGGGGTGGAAGCACACCGCTTCACCTCCCAGCAAGGTTCGCCCCTGGCATTGTGGTAAATGATGTTTCAGTTACTTGCTTGCTTCAAGTGTGTTTGAGTGTTTCACCTCAGTTGGCGCAGATAGTGCTGATCTCTAGACACGTGTTTCTGGTTTTTTAACTGTCACCTTTAGAGATTACAGTCTTTCAAATATGGGGTTTGCTGAGTAGGCTGCCAACATCTTTCTCAGGTAAGGTACCTCTCACAGGCATGCGGGTGCTTCATCCATGAGCTTCTCAGCTCAATGACTCATGGGAGTACTATTAAACAGGAACAGGGGTGGGAGCACACCGCTTCACCTCCCAGCAAGGTTCGCCCCTGGCATTGTGGTAAATGCAGTTTCAGTTACTTGCTTGCTTCAAGAGTGTTTGAGTGTTTCGCCACAGTTGGCACAGATAGAGCTGATTTCTAGACACGTGTTTCTGGTTCTTTAACCGTCATCAGTAGAGATTACACTCTTTCAAATGTGGGGTTTGCTGAGTAGGCTGCCAACATCTTTCTCAGGTCAGGTACCTCTCACAGGCATGCGGGTGCTTCATCCACAAGCTCGTCAGCTCAATGACTCACGGGAGTACTAGTAAATAGGAACAGGGGTGGGAGCACAACGCTTCACCTCCCAGCAAGGTTCGCCCCTGACATTGTGGTAATTGCAGTTTCAGTTACTTGCTTGCTTCACGAGTGTTCGAGTGTTTCGCCACAGTTGCCGCAGGTAGTGCTAAACTCTAGACACGTGGTTCTGGTTCTTTAACTGTCATTGGTAATGATTACAATCTTTCAAATGTGGGGTTCGCTGAGTAGGCTGTCAACATCTTTCTCAGGTCAGGTACCTCTCACAGGCATGCGGATGCTTCATCCACGAGCTCATCAGCTCAATGACTCACAGGAGTACTATTAAACAGTAACAGGGGTGGGAGCAAACCGATTCACCTCCCAGCAAGGTTTGCCCCTGGTATTGTGGTAAATGACGTTTCGGTTACTTGCTTGCTTGAAGAGTGTTCGAGTGCTTCGCCTCAGTTGGCGCAGATAGTGCTGATCTCTAGAAACGTGTTTCTGGTTCTTTAACCATCATCAGTAGAGATTACAGTCTTTCAAATGTGGGGTTTGCTGAGTAGGCTGCTAACATCTTTCTCAGGTCAGGTACCTCTCACAGGCATGCGGGTGCTTCATCCACGAGCTCATCAGCTCAATGACTCACGGGAGTACTATTAAACAGGAACAGGGGTGGAAACACACCGCTTCACCTCCCAGCAAGGTTCGCCCCTGGCATTGTGGTAAATGCAGTTTCGGTTACTTGCTTGCTTCAAGAGTGTTCGACTGTTTCGCCACAGTTGGCGCAGATAGTGCTGATCTCTAGACACGTGTTTCTGGTTCGTTAACCGTTATCAGTAGAGATTACAGTCTTTCAAATGAGGGGTTTGCTGAGTAGGCTGCCAACATCTTTCTCAGATCAGGTACCTCTCACAGGCAAGCGGGTGCTTCATTCACGAGCTCGTCAGCTCAATGACTCAAGGAGTACTATTAAACAGGAACAGGGGTGAAAGCACACCACTTCACCTCCCAGCAAGGTTCGCCCCTGGCATTGTGGTAAATGATGTTTCAGATACTTGCTTGCTTCAAGTGTGTTTGAGTGTTTCGCCTCAGTTGGCGCAGATAGTGCTGATCTCTAGACACGTGTTTCTGGTTCTTTAACTGTCAGCTTTAGAGATTACAGTCTTTCAAATGTGGGGTTTGCTGAGTAGGCTGCCAACATCTTTCTCAGGTCACGTACCTCTCACAGGCATGCAGGTGCTTCATCCACGAGCTCGTCAGCTCAATGACTCATGGGAGTACTATTAAACAGGAACAGGGGTGAAAGCACACCACTTCACCTCCCAGCAAGGTTTGCCCCTGACATTGTGCTAGTTGCAGTTTCAGTTACTTGCTTGCTTCAAGAGTGTTTGACTGTTTCGCCACAGTTGGCGCAGATAGTGCTGATCTCTAGACACGTGTTTCTGGTTCTTTAACCGTCATCAGTAGAGATTACAGTCTTTCAAATGTGGGGTTTTCTGAGTAGGCTGCCAGCATCTTTCTCAGATCAGGTACCTCTCACTGGCATGCGGGTGCTTTATCCACAAGCTCATCAGCTCAATGACTCATGGGAGTACTAATAAACAGGAACAGGGGTGGGAGCAAACCGCTTCACCTCCCAGCAAGGTTCGCCTCTGGCATTGTGGTAAATGCAGTTTCAGTTACTTGCTTGCTTCAAAAGTGTTGGAGTGTTTTGCCACAGTTGGCGCAGATAGTGCTGATATATACACACATGTTTCTGGTTCTTTAACCGTCATCAGTAGAGATTACAGTCTTTCAAATGTGGGGTTTGCTGAGTAGGCTGGCAACATCTTTCTCAGGTCATGTACCTCTCACAGGCAAGCGGGTGCTTCATCCACGAGCTCGTCAGCTCAATGACTCATGGGAGTACTATTAAACAGGAACAGGGGTGGAAGCACACCGCTTCACCTCCCAGCAAGGTTCGCCCCTGGCTTTGTGGTAAATGCAGTTTTAGCTGCTTGCTTCTAGAGTGATGAGTGTTTCGCCACAGTTGGCGCAGATAGTGCTGATCTCTAGACATGTGGTTCTGGTTCCTTAACAGTCATCAGTAGAGATTACAGTCTTTCAAATGAGGGGTTTGCTGAGTAGGCTGCCAACATCTTTCTCAGATCAGGTACCTCTCACAGGCAAGCAGTTGCTTCATCCACGAGCTCGTCAGCTCAATGACTCACAGGAGTACTATTAAACAGGAACAGGGGTGGAAGCACACCGCTTCACCTCCCAGCAAGGTTCGCCCCTGGCTTTGTGGTAAATGATGTTTCAGTTACTTGCTTGCTTCAAGTGTGTTTGAGTGTTTCGCCTCAGTTGGCGCAGATAGTGCTGATCTCTAGACACGTGTTTCTGGTTCTTTAACTGTCACCTTTAGAGATTACAGTCTTTCAAATGGGGGGTTTGCTGAGTAGGCTGCCAACATCTTTCTCAGGTCACGTACCTCTCACAGGCATGCAGGTGCTTCATCCATGAGCTCGTCAGCTCAATAACTCACGGGAGTACTAGTAAATAGGAACAGGGGTGGGAGCACAACGCTTCACCTCCCAGCAAGGTTCGCCCCTGACATTGTGGTAATTGCAGTTTCTGTTACTTGCTTGCTTCAAGAGTGTTCGAGTGTTTCGCCACAGTTGCCGCAGATAGTGCTGATCTCTTGACACATGTTTCTGGTTCTTTAACCGTCATCAGTAGAGATTACAGTCTTTCAAATGTGGGGTTTGCTGAGTAGGCTGCCAACATCTTTCTCAGGTCAGGTACATCTCACAGGCATGCGGGTGCTTCATCCACGAGCTCATCAGCTCAATGACTCACGGGAGTACTATTAAACAGGAACAGGGGTGGAAACACACCGCTTCACCTCCCAGCAAGGTTCGCCCCTGGCATTGTGGTAAATGCAGTTTCGGTTACTTGCTTGCTTCAAGAGTGTTCGACTGTTTCGCCACAGTTGGCGCAGATAGTGCTGATCTCTAGACACGTGTTTCTGGTTCGTTAACCGTCATCAGTAGAGATTACAGTCTTTCAAATGAGGGGTTTGCTGAGTAGGCTGCCAACATCTTTCTCAGATCAGGTACCTCTCACAGGCAAGCGGGTGCTTCATCCACGAGCTCGTCAGCTCAATGTCTCACAGGAGTACTATTAAACAGGAACAGGGGTGGAAGCACACCGCTTCACCTCCCAGCAAGGTTCGCCCCTGGCATTGTGGTAAATGATGTTTCAGTTACTTGCTTGCTTCAAGAGTGTTCGACTGTTTCGCCACAGTTGGCGCAGATAGTGCTGATCTCGAGACACGTGTTTCTGGTTCTTTAACCGTCATCAGTAGAGATTACAGTCTTTCAAATATGGGGTTTGCTGAGTAGGCTGCCAACATCTTTCTCAGGTCACGTACCTCTCACAGGCATGCGGGTGCTTCATCCATGAGCTCCTCAGCTCAATGACTCATGGGACTACTATTAAACAGGAACAGGGGTGGGAGCACACCGCTTCACCTCCCAGCAAGGTTCGCTCCTGGCATTGTGGTAAATGATGTTTCAGGTACTTGCTTGCTTCAAGTGTGTTTGAGTGTTTCGCCTCAGTTGGCGCAGATAGTGCTGATCTCCAGACACGTGTTTCTGGTTCTTTAACCATCACCAGTAGAGATTACAGTCTTTCAAATGTGGGGTTTGCTGAGTAGGCTGTCAACATCTTTCTCAGGTCAGGTAACTCTCACAGGCATGCGGGTGCTTCATCCACGAGCTCATCAGCTCAATGATTCACAGGAGTACTATTAAACAGGAACAGAGGTGGGAGCACACCGCTTCACCTCCCAGCAAGGTTCCCCCCTGAGCTTGTAGTAATTGCAGTTTCGGTTACTTGCTTGCTTCAAGAGTGTTCGACTGTTTCGCCACAGTTGGCGCAGATAGTGCTGATCTCTAGACACGTGTTTCTGGTTCTTTAACCGTCATCAGTAGAGATTACAGTCTTTCAAATGTGGGGTTTGCTGAGTAGGCTGGCAACATCTTTCTCAGGTCATGTACCTCTCACAGGCAAGCGGGTGCTTCATCCACGAGCTCGTCAGCTCAATGATTCATGGGAGTACTATTAAACAGGAACAGGGGTGGAAGCACACCGCTTCACCTCCCAGCAAGGTTCGCCCCTGGCTGTGTGGTAAATGCAGTTTCAGCTGCTTGCTTCTAGAGTGTTGAGTGTTTCGCCACAGTTGGCGCAGATAGTGCTGATCTCTAGACATGTGGTTCTGGTTCCTTAACAGTCATCAGTAGAGATTACAGTCTTTCAAATGAGGGGTTTGCTGAGTAGGCTGCCAACATCTTTCTCAGATCAGGTACCTCTCACAGGCAAGCGGTTGCTTCATCCACGAGCTCGTCAGCTCAATGACTCACAGGAGTACTATTAAACAGGAACAGGGGTGGAAGCACACCGCTTCACCTCCCAGCAAGGTTCGCCCCTGGCATTGTGGTAAATGATGTTTCAGTTACTTGCTTGCTTCAAGTGTGTTTGAGTGTTTCGCCTCAGTTGGCGCAGATAGTGCTGATCTCTAGACACGTGTTTCTGGTTTTTTAACTGTCACCTTTAGAGATTACAGTCTTTCAAATGTGGGGTTTGCTGAGTAGGCTGCCAACATCTTTCTCAGGTCAGGTACCTCTCACAGGCATGCGGGTGCTTCATCCACAAGCTCGTCAGCTCAATGACTCACAGGAGTACTAGTAAATAGGAACAGGGGTGGGAGCACAACGCTTCACCTCCCAGCAAGGTTCGCCCCTGACATTGTGGTAATTGCAGTTTCAGTTACTTGCTTGCTTCACGAGTGTTCGAGTGTTTCGCCACAGTTGCCGCAGGTAGTGCTAAACTCTAGACACGTGGTTCTGGTTCTTTAACTGTCATTGGTAATGATTACAATCTTTCAAATGTGGGGTTCGCTGAGTAGGCTGCCAACATCTTTCTCAGGTCAGGTACATCTCACAGGCATGCGGGTGCTTCATCCACGAGCTCATCAGCTCAATGACTCACAGGAGTACTATTAAACAGGAACAGGGGTGGAAACACACCGCTTCACCTCCCAGCAAGGTTCGCCCCTGGCATTGTGGTAAATGCAGTTTCGGTTACTTGCTTGCTTCAAGAGTGTTCGACTGTTTCGCCACAGTTGGCGCAGATAGTGCTGATCTCTAGACACGTGTTTCTGGTTCGTTAACCGTCATCAGTAGAGATTACAGTCTTTCAAATGAGGGGTTTGCTGAGTAGGCTGCCAACATCTTTCTCAGATCAGGTACCTCTCACAGGCAAGCGGGTGCTTCATCCACGAGCTCGTCAGCTCAATGTCTCACAGGAGTACTATTAAACAGGAACAGGGGTGGAAGCACACCGCTTCACCTCCCAGCAAGGTTCGCCCCTGGCATTGTGGTAAATGATGTTTCAGTTACTTGCTTGCTTCAAGTGTGTTTGAGTGTTTTGCCTCAGTTGGCGCAGATAGTGCTGATCTCGAGACACGTGTTTCTGGTTCTTTAACTGTCACCTTTAGAGATTACAGTCTTTCAAATGTGGGGTTTGCTGAGTAGGCTGCCAACATCTTTTTCAGGTCACGTACCTCTCACAGGCTTGCAGGTGCTTCATCCACGAGCTCGTCAGCTCAATGACTCATGGGAGTACTATTAAACAGGAACAGGGGTGGGAGCACACCGCTTCACCTCCCAGCAAGGTTTGCCCCTGACATTGTGCTAATTGCAGTTTCAGTTACTTGCTTGCTTCAAGAGTGTTCGACTGTTTCGCCACAGTTGGCGCAGATAGTGCTGATCTCTAGACACGTGTTTCTGGTTCTTTAACCGTCATCAGTAGAGATTACAGTCTTTCAAATATGGGGTTTGCTGAGTAGGCTGCCAACATCTTTCTCAGGTAAGGTACCTCTCACAGGCAAGCGGGTGCTTCATCCATGAGCTCCTCAGCTCAATGACTCATGGGACTACTATTAAACAGGAACAGGGGTGGGAGCACACCGCTTCACCTCCCAGCAAGGTTCGCTCCTGGCATTGTGGTAAATGATGTTTCAGGTACTTGCTTGCTTCAAGTGTGTTTGAGTGTTTCGCCTCAGTTGGCGCAGATAGTGCTGATCTCCAGACACGTGTTTCTGGTTCTTTAACCGTCACCAGTAGAGATTACAGTCTTTCAAATGTGGGGTTTGCTGAGTAGGCTGTCAACATCTTTCTCAGGTCAGGTAACTCTCACAGGCATGCGGGTGCTTCATCCACGAGCTCATCAGCTCAATGATTCACAGGAGTACCATTAAACAGGAACAGAGGTGGGAGCACACCGCTTCACCTCCCAGCAAGGTTCCCCCCTGAGCTTGTAGTAATTGCAGTTTCGGTTACTTGCTTGCTTCAAGAGTGTTCGACTGTTTCGCCACAGTTGGTGCAGATAGTGCTGATCTCTAGACACGTGTTTCTGGTTCTTTAACCGTCATCAGTAGAGATTACAGTCTTTTAAATGTGGGGTTTGCTGAGTAGGCTGGCAACATCTTTCTCAGGTCATGTACCTCTCACAGGCAAGCGGGTGCTTCATCCATGAGCTCGTCAGCTCAATGATTCATGGGAGTACTATTAAACAGGAACAGGGGTGGAAGCACACCGCTTCACCTCCCAGCAAGGTTCGCCCCTGGCTTTGTGGTAAATGCAGTTTCAGCTGCTTGCTTCTAGAGTGTTGAGTGTTTCGCCACAGTTGGCGCAGATAGTGCTGATCTCTAGACATGTGGTTCTGGTTCCATAACAGTCATCAGTAGAGATTACAGTCTTTCAAATGAGGGGTTTGCTGAGTAGGCTGCCAACATCTTTCTCAGATCAGGTACCTCTCACAGGCAAGCGGTTGCTTCATCCACGAGCTCGTCAGCTCAATGACTCACAGGAGTACTATTAAACAGGAACAGGGGTGGAAGCACACCGCTTCACCTCCCAGCAAGGTTCGCCCCTGGCATTGTGGTAAATGATGTTTCAGTTACTTGCTTGCTTCAAGTGTGTTTGAGTGTTTCGCCTCAGTTGGCGCAGATAGTGCTGATCTCTAGACACGTGTTTCTGGTTTTTTAACTGTCACCTTTAGAGATTACAGTCTTTCAAATGTGGGGTTTGCTGAGTAGGCTGCCAACATCTTTCTCAGGTCACGTACCTCTCACAGGCATGCAGGTGCTTCATCCATGAGCTCGTCAGCTCAATAACTCACGGGAGTACTAGTAAATAGGAACGGGGTGGGAGCACAAACTTTCACCTCCCAGCAAGGTTCGCCCCTGACATTGTGGTAATTGCAGTTTCAGTTACTTGCTTGCTTCAAGAGTGTTCGAGTGTTTCGCCACAGTTGCCGCAGATAGTGCTGATCTCTTGACACATGTTTCTGGTTCTTTAACCGTCATCAGTAGAGATTACAGTCTTTCAAATATGGGGTTTGCTGAGTAGGCTGCCAACATCTTTCTCAGGTAAGGTACCTCTCACAGGCATGCGGGTGCTTCATCCATGAGCTTCTCAGCTCAATGACTCATGGGAGTACTATTAAACAGGAACAGGGGTGGGAGCACACCGCTTCACCTCCCAGCAAGGTTCGCCCCTGGCATTGTGGTAAATGCAGTTTCAGTTACTTGCTTGCTTCAAGAGTGTTTGAGTGTTTCGCCACAGTTGGCACAGATAGAGCTGATTTCTAGACACGTGTTTCTGGTTCTTTAACCGTCATCAGTAGAGATTACACTCTTTCAAATGTGGGGTTTGCTGAGTAGGCTGCCAACATCTTTCTCAGGTCAGGTACCTCTCACAGGCATGCGGGTGCTTCATCCACAAGCTCGTCAGCTCAATGACTCACGGGAGTACTAGTAAATAGGAACAGGGGTGGGAGCACAACGCTTCACCTCCCAGCAAGGTTCGCCCCTGACATTGTGGTAATTGCAGTTTCAGTTACTTGCTTGCTTCACGAGTGTTCGAGTGTTTCGCCACAGTTGCCGCAGGTAGTGCTAAACTCTAGACACGTGGTTCTGGTTCTTTAACTGTCATTGGTAATGATTACAATCTTTCAAATGTGGGGTTCGCTGAGTAGGCTGTCAACATCTTTCTCAGGTCAGGTACCTCTCACAGGCATGCGGATGCTTCATCCACGAGCTCATCAGCTCAATGACTCACAGGAGTACTATTAAACAGTAACAGGGGTGGGAGCAAACCGATTCACCTCCCAGCAAGGTTTGCCCCTGGTATTGTGGTAAATGACGTTTCGGTTACTTGCTTGCTTGAAGA
The DNA here is from genome assembly GCF_964204655.1 of Triturus cristatus. Lineage (NCBI taxonomy): Eukaryota > Metazoa > Chordata > Amphibia > Caudata > Salamandridae > Triturus > Triturus cristatus. Next base: position 745,063,747 of record NC_140591.1, on the reverse strand, counting down.
GTGTTCGAGTGCTTCGCCTCAGTTGGCGCAGATAGTGCTGATCTCTAGAAACGTGTTTCTGGTTCTTTCACCATCATCAGTAGAGATTACAGTCTTTCAAATGTGGGGTTTGCTGAGTAGGCTGCTAACATCTTTCTCAGGTCAGGTACCTCTCACTGGCATGCGGGTGCTTCATCCACGAGCTCATCAGCTCAATGACTCACGGGAGTACTATTAAACAGGAACAGGGGTGGAAACACACCGCTTCACCTCCCAGCAAGGTTCGCCCCTGGCATTGTGGTAAATGCAGTTTCGGTTACTTGCTTGCTTCAAGAGTGTTCGACTGTTTCGCCACAGTTGGCGCAGATAGTGCTGATCTCTAGACACGTGTTTCTGGTTCGTTAACCGTTATCAGTAGAGATTACAGTCTTTCAAATGAGGGGTTTGCTGAGTAGGCTGCCAACATCTTTCTCAGATCAGGTACCTCTCACAGGCAAGCGGGTGCTTCATTCACGAGCTCGTCAGCTCAATGACTCAAGGAGTACTATTAAACAGGAACAGGGGTGAAAGCACACCACTTCACCTCCCAGCAAGGTTCGCCCCTGGCATTGTGGTAAATGATGTTTCAGTTACTTGCTTGCTTCAAGTGTGTTTGAGTGTTTCGCCTCAGTTGGCGCAGATAGTGCTGATCTCTAGACACGTGTTTCTGGTTCTTTAACTGTCAGCTTTAGAGATTACAGTCTTTCAAATGTGGGGTTTGCTGAGTAGGCTGCCAACATCTTTCTCAGGTCACGTACCTCTCACAGGCATGCAGGTGCTTCATCCACGAGCTCGTCAGCTCAATGACTCATGGGAGTACTATTAAACAGGAACTGGGGTGGGAGCACACCGCTTCACCTCCCAGCAAGGTTTGCCCCTGACATTGTGCTAGTTGCAGTTTCAGTTACTTGCTTGCTTCAAGAGTGTTTGACTGTTTCGCCACAGTTGGCGCAGATAGTGCTGATCTCTAGACACGTGTTTCTGGTTCTTTAACCGTCATCAGTAGAGATTACAGTCTTTCAAATGTGGGTTTTCTGAGTAGGCTGCCAGCATCTTTCTCAGATCAGGTACCTCTCACTGGCATGCGGGTGCTTTATCCACAAGCTCATCAGCTCAATGACTCATGGGAGTACTAATAAACAGGAACAGGGGTGGGAGCAAACCGCTTCACCTCCCAGCAAGGTTCGCCTCTGGCATTGTGGTAAATGCAGTTTCAGTTACTTGCTTGCTTCAAAAGTGTTGGAGTGTTTTGCCACAGTTGGCGCAGATAGTGCTGATATATACACACATGTTTCTGGTTCTTTAACCGTCATCAGTAGAGATTACAGTCTTTCAAATGTGGGGTTTGCTGAGTAGGCTGGCAACATCTTTCTCAGGTCATGTACCTCTCACAGGCAAGCGGGTGCTTCATCCACGAGCTCGTCAGCTCAATGACTCATGGGAGTACTATTAAACAGGAACAGGGGTGGAAGCACACCGCTTCACCTCCCAGCAAGGTTCGCCCCTGGCTTTGTGGTAAATGCAGTTTTAGCTGCTTGCTTCTAGAGTGATGAGTGTTTCGCCACAGTTGGCGCAGATAGTGCTGATCTCTAGACATGTGGTTCTGGTTCCTTAACAGTCATCAGTAGAGATTACAGTCTTTCAAATGAGGGGTTTGCTGAGTAGGCTGCCAACATCTTTCTCAGATCAGGTACCTCTCACAGGCAAGCGGTTGCTTCATCCACGAGCTCGTCAGCTCAATGACTCACAGGAGTACTATTAAACAGGAACAGGGGTGGAAGCACACCGCTTCACCTCCCAGCAAGGTTCGCCCCTGGCATTGTGGTAAATGATGTTTCAGTTACTTGCTTGCTTCAAGTGTGTTTGAGTGTTTCGCCTCAGTTGGCGCAGATAGTGCTGATCTCTAGACACGTGTTTCTGGTTCTTTAACTGTCACCTTTAGAGATTACAGTCTTTCAAATGTGGGGTTTGCTGAGTAGGCTGCCAACATCTTTCTCAGGTCACGTACCTCTCACAGGCATGCAGGTGCTTCATCCATGAGCTCGTCAGCTCAATAACTCACGGGAGTACTAGTAAATAGGAAAAGGGGTGGGAGCACAACGCTTCACCTCCCAGCAAGGTTCGCCCCTGACATTGTGGTAATTGCAGTTTCTGTTACTTGCTTGCTTCAAGAGTGTTCGAGTGTTTCGCCACAGTTGCCGCAGATAGTGCTGATCTCTTGACACATGTTTCTGGTTCTTTAACCGTCATCAGTAGAGATTACAGTCTTTCAAATGTGGGGTTTGCTGAGTAGGCTGCCAACATCTTTCTCAGGTCAGGTATATCTCACAGGCATGCGGGTGCTTCATCCACGAGCTCATCAGCTCAATGACTCACGGGAGTACTATTAAACAGGAACAGGGGTGGAAACACACCGCTTCACCTCCCAGCAAGGTTCGCCCCTGGCATTGTGGTAAATGCAGTTTCGGTTACTTGCTTGCTTCAAGAGTGTTCGACTGTTTCGCCACAGTTGGCGCAGATAGTGCTGATCTCTAGACACGTGTTTCTGGTTCGTTAACCGTCATCAGTAGAGATTACAGTCTTTCAAATGAGGGGTTTGCTGAGTAGGCTGCCAACATCTTTCTCAGATCAGGTACCTCTCACAGGCAAGCGGGTGCTTCATCCACGAGCTCGTCAGCTCAATGTCTCACAGGAGTACTATTAAACAGGAACAGGGGTGGAAGCACACCGCTTCACCTCCCAGCAAGGTTCGCCCCTGGCATTGTGGTAAATGATGTTTCAGTTACTTGCTTGCTTCAAGAGTGTTCGACTGTTTCGCCACAGTTGGCGCAGATAGTGCTGATCTCGAGACACGTGTTTCTGGTTCTTTAACCGTCATCAGTAGAGATTACAGTCTTTCAAATATGGGGTTTGCTGAGTAGGCTGCCAACATCTTTCTCAGGTCACGTACCTCTCACAGGCATGCGGGTGCTTCATCCATGAGCTCCTCAGCTCAATGACTCATGGGACTACTATTAAACAGGAACAGGGGTGGGAGCACACCGCTTCACCTCCCAGCAAGGTTCGCTCCTGGCATTGTGGTAAATGATGTTTCAGGTACTTGCTTGCTTCAAGTGTGTTTGAGTGTTTCGCCTCAGTTGGCGCAGATAGTGCTGATCTCCAGACACGTGTTTCTGGTTCTTTAACCGTCACCAGTAGAGATTACAGTCTTTCAAATGTGGGGTTTGCTGAGTAGGCTGCCAACATCTTTCTCAGGTCACGTACCTCTCACAGGCATGCGGGTGCTTCATCCACGAGCTCATCAGCTCAATGATTCACAGGAGTACTATTAAACAGGAACAGAGGTGGGAGCACACCGCTTCACCTCCCAGCAAGGTTCCCCCCTGAGCTTGTAGTAATTGCAGTTTCGGTTACTTGCTTGCTTCAAGAGTGTTCGACTGTTTCGCCACAGTTGGCGCAGATAGTGCTGATCTCTAGACACGTGTTTCTGGTTCTTTAACCGTCATCAGTAGAGATTACAGTCTTTCAAATGTGGGGTTTGCTGAGTAGGCTGGCAACATCTTTCTCAGGTCATGTACCTCTCACAGGCAAGCGGGTGCTTCATCCACGAGCTCGTCAGCTCAATGATTCATGGGAGTACTATTAAACAGGAACAGGGGTGGAAGCACACCGCTTCACCTCCCAGCAAGGTTCGCCCCTGGCTTTGTGGTAAATGCAGTTTCAGCTGCTTGCTTCTAGAGTGTTGAGTGTTTCGCCACAGTTGGCGCAGATAGTGCTGATCTCTAGACATGTGGTTCTGGTTCCTTAACAGTCATCAGTAGAGATTACAGTCTTTCAAATGAGGGGTTTGCTGAGTAGGCTGCCAACATCTTTCTCAGATCAGGTACCTCTCACAGGCAAGCGGTTGCTTCATCCACGAGCTCGTCAGCTCAATGACTCACAGGAGTACTATTAAACAGGAACAGGGGTGGAAGCACACCGCTTCACCTCCCAGCAAGGTTCGCCCCTGGAATTGTGGTAAATGATGTTTCAGTTACTTGCTTGCTTCAAGTGTGTTTGAGTGTTTCGCCTCAGTTGGCGCAGATAGTGCTGATCTCTAGACACGTGTTTCTGGTTTTTTAACTGTCACCTTTAGAGATTACAGTCTTTCAAATGTGGGGTTTGCTGAGTAGGCTGCCAACATCTTTCTCAGGTCACGTACCTCTCACAGGCATGCAGGTGCTTCATCCATGAGCTCGTCAGCTCAATAACTCACGGGAGTACTAGTAAATAGGAACGGGGTGGGAGCACAACGCTTCACCTCCCAGCAAGGTTCGCCCCTGACATTGTGGTAATTGCAGTTTCAGTTACTTGCTTGCTTCAAGAGTGTTCGAGTGTTTCGCCACAGTTGCCGCAGATAGTGCTGATCTCTTGACACATGTTTCTGGTTCTTTAACCGTCATCAGTAGAGATTACAGTCTTTCAAATATGGGGTTTGCTGAGTAGGCTGCCAACATCTTTCTCAGGTAAGGTACCTCTCACAGGCATGCGGGTGCTTCATCCATGAGCTCCTCAGCTCAATGACTCATGGGACTACTATTAAACAGGAACAGGGGTGGGAGCACACCGCTTCACCTCCCAGCAAGGTTCGCCCCTGGCATTGTGGTAAATGCAGTTTCAGTTACTTGCTTGCTTCAAGAGTGTTTGAGTGTTTCGCCACAGTTGGCACAGATAGAGCTGATTTCTAGACACGTGTTTCTGGTTCTTTAACCGTCATCAGTAGAGATTACAGTCTTTCAAATGTGGGGTTTGCTGAGTAGGCTGGCAACATCTTTCTCAGGTCATGTACCTCTCACAGGCAAGCGGGTGCTTCATCCACGAGCTCGTCAGCTCAATGACTCATGGGAGTACTATTAAACAGGAACAGGGGTGGAAACACACCGCTTCACCTCCCAGCAAGGTTCGCCCCTGGCATTGTGGTAAATGCAGTTTCGGTTACTTGCTTGCTTCAAGAGTGTTCGACTGTTTCGCCACAGTTGGCGCAGATAGTGCTGATCTCTAGACACGTTTTTCTGGTTCGTTAACCGTCATCAGTAGAGATTACAGTCTTTCAAATGAGGGGTTTGCTGAGTAGGCTGCCAACATCTTTCTCAGATCAGGTACCTCTCACAGGCAAGCGGGTGCTTCATCCACGAGCTCGTCAGCTCAATGTCTCACAGGAGTACTATTAAACAGGAACAGGGGTGGAAGCACACCGCTTCACCTCCCAGCAAGGTTCGCCCCTGGCATTGTGGTAAATGATATTTCAGTTACTTGCTTGCTTCAAGAGTGTTCGACTGTTTCGCCACAGTTGGCGCAGATAGTGCTGATCTCGAGACACGTGTTTCTGGTTCTTTAACCATCATCAGTAGAGATTACAGTCTTTCAAATATGGGGTTTGCTGAGTAGGCTGCCAACATCTTTCTCAGGTCACGTACCTCTCACAGGCATGCGGGTGCTTCATCCATGAGCTCCTCAGCTCAATGACTCATGGGACTACTATTAAACAGGAACAGGGGTGGGAGCACTCCGCTTCACCTCCCAGCAAGGTTCGCTCCTGGCATTGTGGTAAATGATGTTTCAGGTACTTGCTTGCTTCAAGTGTGTTTGAGTGTTTCGCCTCAGTTGGCGCAGATAGTGCTGATCTCCAGACACGTGTTTCTGGTTCTTTAACCATCACCAGTAGAGATTACAGTCTTTCAAATGTGGGGTTTGCTGAGTAGGCTGTCAACATCTTTCTCAGGTCAGGTAACTCTCACAGGCATGCGGGTGCTTCATCCACGAGCTCATCAGCTCAATGATTCACAGGAGTACTATTAAACAGGAACAGAGGTGGGAGCACACCGCTTCACCTCCCAGCAAGGTTCCCCCCTGAGCTTGTAGTAATTGCAGTTTCGGTTACTTGCTTGCTTCAAGAGTGTTCGACTGTTTCGCCACAGTTGGCGCAGATAGTGCTGATCTCTAGACACGTGTTTCTGGTTCTTTAACCGTCATCAGTAGAGATTACAGTCTTTCAAATGTGGGGTTTGCTGAGTAGGCTGGCAACATCTTTCTCAGGTCATGTACCTCTCACAGGCAAGCGGGTGCTTCATCCACGAGCTCGTCAGCTTAATGATTCATGGGAGTACTATTAAACAGGAACAGGGGTGGAAGCACACCGCTTCACCTCCCAGCAAGGTTCGCCCCTGGCTTTGTGGTAAATGCAGTTTCAGCTGCTTGCTTCTAGAGTGTTGAGTGTTTCGCCACAGTTGGCGCAGATAGTGCTGATCTCTAGACATGTGGTTCTGGTTCCTTAACAGTCATCAGTAGAGATTACAGTCTTTCAAATGAGGGGTTTGCTGAGTAGGCTGCCAACATCTTTCTCAGATCAGGTACCTCTCACAGGCAAGCGGTTGCTTCATCCACGAGCTCGTCAGCTCAATGACTCACAGGAGTACTATTAAACAGGAACAGGGGTGGAAGCACACCGCTTCACCTCCCAGCAAGGTTCGCCCCTGGAATTGTGGTAAATGATGTTTCAGTTACTTGCTTGCTTCAAGTGTGTTTGAGTGTTTCGCCTCAGTTGGCGCAGATAGTGCTGATCTCTAGACACGTGTTTCTGGTTTTTTAACTGTCACCTTTAGAGATTACAGTCTTTCAAAAGTGGGGTTTGCTGAGTAGGCTGCCAACATCTTTCTCAGGTCACGTACCTCTCACAGGCATGCAGGTGCTTCATCCATGAGCTCGTCAGCTCAATAACTCACGGGAGTACTAGTAAATAGGAACGGGGTGGGAGCACAACGCTTCACCTCCCAGCAAGGTTCGCCCCTGACATTGTGGTAATTGCAGTTTCAGTTACTTGCTTGCTTCAAGAGTGTTCGAGTGTTTCGCCACAGTTGCCGCAGATAGTGCTGATCTCTTGACACATGTTTCTGGTTCTTTAACCGTCATCAGTAGAGATTACAGTCTTTCAAATATGGGGTTTCCTGAGTAGGCTGCCAACATCTTTCTCAGGTAAGGTACCTCTCACAGGCATGCGGGTGCTTCATCCATGAGCTTCTCAGCTCAATGACTCATGGGAGTACTATTAAACAGGAACAGGGGTGGGAGCACACCGCTTCACCTCCCAGCAAGGTTCGCCCCTGGCATTGTGGTAAATGCAGTTTCAGTTACTTGCTTGCTTCAAGAGTGTTTGAGTGTTTCGCCACAGTTGGCACAGATAGAGCTGATTTCTAGACACGTGTTTCTGGTTCTTTAACCGTCATCAGTAGAGATTACACTCTTTCAAATGTGGGGTTTGCTGAGTAGGCTGCCAACATCTTTCTCAGGTCAGGTACCTCTCACAGGCATGCGGGTGCTTCATCCACAAGCTCGTCAGCTCAATGACTCACGGGAGTACTAGTAAATAGGAACAGGGGTGGGAGCACAACGCTTCACCTCCCAGCAAGGTTCGCCCCTGACATTGTGGTAATTGCAGTTTCAGTTACTTGCTTGCTTCACGAGTGTTCGAGTGTTTCGCCACAGTTGCCGCAGGTAGTGCTAAACTCTAGACACGTGGTTCTGGTTCTTTAACTGTCATTGGTAATGATTACAATCTTTCAAATGTGGGGTTCGCTGAGTAGGCTGTCAACATCTTTCTCAGGTCAGGTACCTCTCACAGGCATGCGGATGCTTCATCCACGAGCTCATCAGCTCAATGACTCACAGGAGTACTATTAAACAGTAACAGGGGTGGGAGCAAACCGATTCACCTCCCAGCAAGGTTTGCCCCTGGTATTGTGGTAAATGACGTTTCGGTTACTTGCTTGCTTGAAGAGTGTTCGAGTGCTTCGCCTCAGTTGGCGCAGATAGTGCTGATCTCTAGAAACGTGTTCCGGTTCTTTAACCATCATCAGTAGAGATTACAGTCTTTCAAATGTGGGGTTTGCTGAGTAGGCTGCTAACATCTTTCTCAGGTCAGGTACCTCTCACAGGCATGCGGGTGCTTCATCCACGAGCTCATCAGCTCAATGACTCACGGGAGTACTATTAAACAGGAACAGGGGTGGAAACACACCGCTTCACCTCCCAGCAAGGTTCGCCCCTGGCATTGTGGTAAATGCAGTTTCGGTTACTTGCTTGCTTCAAGAGTGTTCGACTGTTTCGCCACAGTTGGCGCAGATAGTGCTGATCTCTAGACACGTGTTTCTGGTTCGTTAACCGTTATCAGTAGAGATTACAGTCTTTCAAATGAGGGGTTTGCTGAGTAGGCTGCCAACATCTTTCTCAGATCAGGTACCTCTCACAGGCAAGCGGGTGCTTCATTCACGAGCTCGTCAGCTCAATGACTCAAGGAGTACTATTAAACAGGAACAGGGGTGAAAGCACACCACTTCACCTCCCAGCAAGGTTCGCCCCTGGCATTGTGGTAAATGATGTTTCAGTTACTTGCTTGCTTCAAGTGTGTTTGAGTGTTTCGCCTCAGTTGGCGCAGATAGTGCTGATCTCTAGACACGTGTTTCTGGTTCTTTAACTGTCAGCTTTAGAGATTACAGTCTTTCAAATGTGGGGTTTGCTGAGTAGGCTGCCAACATCTTTCTCAGGTCACGTACCTCTCACAGGCATGCAGGTGCTTCATCCACGAGCTCGTCAGCTCAATGACTCATGGGAGTACTATTAAACAGGAACTGGGGTGGGAGCACACCGCTTCACCTCCCAGCAAGGTTTGCCCCTGACATTGTGCTAGTTGCAGTTTCAGTTACTTGCTTGCTTCAAGAGTGTTTGACTGTTTCGCCACAGTTGGCGCAGATAGTGCTGATCTCTAGACACGTGTTTCTGGTTCTTTAACCGTCATCAGTAGAGATTACAGTCTTTCAAATGTGGGGTTTTCTGAGTAGGCTGCCAGCATCTTTCTCAGATCAGGTACCTCTCACTGGCATGCGGGTGCTTTATCCACAAGCTCATCAGCTCAATGACTCATGGGAGTACTAATAAACAGGAACAGGGGTGGGAGCAAACTGCTTCACCTCCCAGCAAGGTTCGCCTCTGGCATTGTGGTAAATGCAGTTTCAGTTACTTGCTTGCTTCAAAAGTGTTGGAGTGTTTTGCCACAGTTGGCGCAGATAGTGCTGATATATACACACATGTTTCTGGTTCTTTAACCGTCATCAGTAGAGATTACAGTCTTTCAAATGTGGGGTTTGCTGAGTAGGCTGGCAACATCTTTCTCAGGTCATGTACCTCTCACAGGCAAGCGGGTGCTTCATCCACGAGCTCGTCAGCTCAATGACTCATGGGAGTACTATTAAACAGGAACAGGGGTGGAAGCACACCGCTTCACCTCCCAGCAAGGTTCGCCCCTGACTTTGTGGTAAATGCAGTTTTAGCTGCTTGCTTCTAGAGTGATGAGTGTTTCGCCACAGTTGGCGCAGATAGTGCTGATCTCTAGACATGTGGTTCTGGTTCCTTAACAGTCATCAGTAGAGATTACAGTCTTTCAAATGAGGGGTTTGCTGAGTAGGCTGCCAACATCTTTCTCAGGTCAGGTACCTCTCACAGGCATGCGGGTGCTTCATCCACGAGCTCATCAGCTCAATGATTCACAGGAGTACTATTAAACAGGAACAGGGGTGGAAGCACACCGCTTCACCTCCCAGCAAGGTTCGCCCCTGGCTTTGTTGTAAATGCAGTTTCAGCTGCTTGCTTGCTTCTAGAGTGTCGAGTGTTTCGCCACAGTTGGCGCAGATAGTGCTGATCTCTAGACATGTGGTTCTGGTTCCTTAACAGTCATCAGTAGAGATTACAGTCTTTCAAATGAGGGGTTTGCTGAGTAGGCTGCCAACATCTTTCTCAGATCAGGTACCTCTCACAGGCAAGCGGTTGCTTCATCCACGAGCTCGTCAGCTCAATGACTCACAGGAGTACTATTAAACAGGAACAGGGGTGGAAGCACACTGCTTCACCTCCCAGCAAGGTTCGCCCCTGGCATTGTGGTAAATGATGTTTCAGTTACTTGCTTGCTTCAAGTGTGTTTGAGTGTTTCGCCTCAGTTGGCGCAGATAGTGCTGATCTCTAGACACGTGTTTCTGGTTCTTTAACTGTCACCTTTAGAGATTACAGTCTTTCAAATGTGGGGTTTGCTGAGTAGGCTGCCAACATCTTTCTCAGGTCACGTACCTCTCACAGGCATGCAGGTGCTTCATCCATGAGCTCGTCAGCTCAATAACTCACGGGAGTACTAGTAAATAGGAACAGGGGTGGGAGCACAACGCTTCACCTCCCAGCAAGGTTCGCCCCTGACATTGTGGTAATTGCAGTTTCTGTTACTTGCTTGCTTCAAGAGTGTTCGAGTGTTTCGCCACAGTTGCCGCAGATAGTGCTGATCTCTTGACACATGTTTCTGGTTCTTTAACCGTCATCAGTAGAGATTACAGTCTTTCAAATATGGGGTTTGCTGAGTAGGCTGCCAACATCTTTCTCAGGTAAGGTACCTCTCACAGGCATGCGGGTGCTTCATCCATGAGCTCCTCAGCTCAATGACTCATGGGACTACTATTAAACAGGAACAGGGGTGGGAGCACACCGCTTCACCTCCCAGCAAGGTTCGCTCCTGGCATTGTGGTAAATGATGTTTCAGTTACTTGCTTGCTTCAAGAGTGTTTGAGTGTTTTGCCACAGTTGGCGCAGATAGTGCTGACATCTACACACTTGTTTCTGGTTCTTTAACTGTCATCAGAAGAGATTACAGTCTTTCAAATGTGGGATTTGCTGAGTAGGCTGTCAACATCTTTCTCAGGTCAGGTACCTCTCACAGGCATGAGGGTGCTTCATCCATGAGCTCGTCAGATCAATGACTCACGGGAGTACTATTAAACAGGAACAGGGGTGGGAGCAAACCGCTTCACCTCCCAGCAAGTTTCGCCCCTGGCATTGTGGTAAATGAAGTTTCAGTTACTTGCTTGCTTGAAGAGTGTTCGAGTGTTTCGCCACAGTTGGCGCAGATAGTGCTGATCTCTAGACACGTGTTTCTGGTTATTTAACCGTCACCAGTAGAGATTACAGTCTTTCAAATGTGGGGTATGCTGAGTAGGCTTCCAACATCTTTCTCAGGTCAGGTACCTCTTACAGGCATGCGGGTGCTTCATCCACGAGCTCGTCAGCTCAATGACTCATGGGAGTACTATTAAACAGGAGCAGGGGTGGGAGCACACCGCTTAACCTTCCAGCAAGGTTCGCCTCTGGCATTGTGGTACATGCAGTTTCAGTTTCTTGCTTGCTTCAAGAGTGTCGAGTGTTTCGCCACAGTTGGCGCAGATAGTGCTGATCTCTAGACATGTGGTTCTGGTTCTTTAACCGTCATCAGTAGAGATTACAGTCTTTCAAATGAGGGGTTTGCTGAGTAGGCTGCCAACATCTTTCTCAGATCAGGTACCTCTCACAGGCATGCGGGTGCTTCATCCACCTGCTCGTCAGCTCAATGACTCATGGGACTACTATTTAACAGGAACAGGTGTGGGAGCACACCACTTCACCTCCCAGCAAGGTTCGCTCCTGGCATTGTTGTAAATGATGTTTCAGTTACTTGCTTGCTTAAAGAGTGTTTGAGTGTTTTGCCACAGTTGGCGCAGATAGTGCTGATATCTACACACATGTTTCTGGTTCTTTAACCGTCATCACAAGAGATTACAGTCTTTCAAATGTGGGGTTTTCTGAGTAGGCTGTCAACATCTTTCTCAGGTTAGGTACCTCTCACAAGCATGAGGGGGCTTCATCCATGAGCTCATCAACTCAATAACTCACGGGAGTATTATTAAACAGGAACAGCGGTGGGAGCAAACCGCTTCACCTCCCAGCAAGGTTCGCCCCTGGCATTGTGGTAAATGAAGTTTCAGTTACTTGCTTGCTTGAAGAGTGTTCGAGTGTTTCGCCTCAGTTGGCGCAGATAGTGCTGATCTCTAGACACGTGTTTCTGGTTATTTAACTGTCACCAGTAGAGATAACAGTCTTTCAAATGTGGGGTTTGCTGAGTAGGCTGCCAACATCTTTCTCAGGTCACGTACCTCTCACAGGCATGCGGGTGCTTCATCCACGAGCTCGTCAGCTCAATGACTCATGGGAGTACTATTAAACAGGAGCAGGGGTGGGAGCACACCGCTTAACCTTCCAGCAAGGTTCGCCTCTGGCATTGTGGTACATGCAGTTTCAGTTTCTTGCTTGCTTCAAGAGTGTCGAGTGTTTCGCCACAGTTGGCGCAGATAGTGCTGATCTCTAGACATGTGGTTCTGGTTCTTTAACATTCATCAGTAGAGATTACAGTCTTTCAAATGTGGTGTTTGCTGAGTAGGCTGCCACCATCTTTCTCAGATCAGGTACCTCTCACAGGCAAGCGGGTGCTTCATCCACGAGCTCGTCAGCTCAATTACTCACAGGAGTACAATTAAACAGGAACAGGGGTGAAGGCACACCGCTTCACCTCCCAGCAAGGTTTGCCCCTGAAATTGTGGTAAATGCAGTTTCAGTTGCTTGCTTGCTTCAAGAGTGTTGAGTGTTTCACCACAGTTGGCGCAGATAGTGCTGATCTCTACACATGTGGTTCTGGTTCTTTAACAGTCATCAGTAGAGATTACAGTCTTTCAAATGAGGGGTTTGCTGAGTAGGCTGCCAACATCTTTCTCAGATCAGGTACCTCTCACAGGCAAGCGGTTGCTTCATCCACGAGCTCGTCAGCTCAATGACTCACAGGAGTACTATTAAACAGGAACAGGGGTGGAAGCACACCGCTTCACCTCCCACCAAGGTTCGCCCCTGGCATTGCGGTAAATGATGTTTCAGTTACTTGCTTGCTTCAAGTGTGTTTGAGTGTTTCGCCTCAGTTGGCGCAGATAGTGCTGATCTCTAGACACGTGTTTCTGGTTCTTTAACTGTCACCTTTAGAGATTACAGTCTTTCAAATGTGGGGTTTGCTGAGTAGGCTGCCAACATCTTTCTCAGGTCACGTACCTCTCACAGGCATGCAGGTGCTTCATCCATGAGCTCGTCAGCTCAATAACTCACGGGAGTACTAGTAAATAGGAACAGGGGTGGGAGCACAACGCTTCACCTCCCAGCAAGGTTCGCCCCTGACATTGTGGTAATTGCAGTTTCAGTTACTTGCTTGCTTCAAGAGTATTCGAGTGTTTCGCCACAGTTGCCGCAGATAGTGCTGATCTCTTGACACATGTTTCTGGTTCTTTAACCGTCATCAGTAGAGATTACAGTCTTTCAAATATGGGGTTTGCTGAGTAGGCTGCAAACATCTTTCTCAGGTAAGGTACCTCTCACAGGCATGCGGGTGCTTCATCCATGAGCTTCTCAGCTTAATGACTCATGGGAGTACTATTAAACAGGAACAGGGGTGGGAGCACACCGCTTCACCTCCCAGCAAGGTTCGCCCCTGGCATTGTGGTAAATGCAGTTTCAGTTACTTGCTTGCTTCAGGAGTGTTTGAGTGTTTCGCCTCAGTTGGCACAGATAGAGCTGATTTCTAGACACGTGTTTCTGGTTCTTTAACCGTCATCAGTAGAGATTACACTCTTTCAAATGTGGGGTCTGCTGAGTAGGCTGCCAACATCTTTCTCAGGTCAGGTACCTCTCACAGGCATGCGGGTGCTTCATCCACAAGCTCGTCAGCTCAATGACTCACGGGAGTACTAGTAAATAGAAACAGGGGTGGGAGCACAACGCTTCACCTCCCTGCAAGGTTCGCCCCTGACATTGTGGTAATTGCAGTTTCAGTTACTTGCTTGCTTCACGAGTGTTTGAGTGTTTCGCCACAGTTGCCGCAGGTAGTGCTAAACTCTAGACACGTGGTTCTGGTTCTTTAACTGTCATTGGTAATGATTACAATCTTTCAAATGTGGGGTTCGCTGAGTAGGCTGTCAACATCTTTCTCAGGTCAGGTACCTCTCACAGGCATGCGGATGCTTCATCCACGAGCTCATCAGCTCAATGACTCACGGGAGTACTATTAAACAGTAACAGGACTGGGAGCAAACCGATTCACCTCCCAGCAAGGTTTGCCCCTGGTATTGTGGTAAATGACGTTTCGGTTACTTGCTTGCTTGAAGAGTGTTCGAGTGCTTCGCCTCAGTTGGCGCAGATAGTGCTGATCTCTAGACACGTGTTTCTGGTTCTTTAACCATCATCAGTAGAGATTACAGTCTTTCAAATGTGGGGTTTGCTGAGTAGGCTGCCAACATCTTTCTCAGGTCAGGTACCTCTCACAGGCATGCGGGTGCTTCATCCATGAGCTCATCAGCTCAATGACTCACGGGAGTACTATTAAACAGGAACAGGGGTGGAAACACACCGCTTCACCTCCCAGCAAGGTTCGCCCCTGGCATTGTGGTAAATGCAGTTTCGGTTACTTGCTTGCTTCAAGAGTGTTCGACTGTTTCGCCACAGTTGGCGCAGATAGTGCTGATCTCTAGACACGTGTTTCTGGTTCGTTAACCGTCATCAGTAGAGATTACAGTCTTTCAAATGAGGGGTTTGCTGAGTAGGCTGCCAACATCTTTCTCAGATCAGGTACCTCTCACAGGCAAGCGGGTGCTTCATCCACGAGCTCGTCAGCTCAATGACTCACAGGAGTACTATTAAAGAGGGACAGGGGTGGAAGCACACCGCTTCACCTCCCAGCAAGGTTCGCCCCTGGCATTGTGGTAAATGATGTTTCAGTTACTTGCTTGCTTCAAGTGTGTTTGAGTGTTTCGCCTCAGTTGGCGCAGATAGTGCTGATCTCTAGACACGTGTTTCTGGTTCTTTAACTGTCACCTTTAGAGATTACAGTCTTTCAAATGTGGGGTTTGCTGAGTAGGCTGCCAACATCTTTCTCAGGTCACGTACCTCTCACAGGCATGCAGGTGCTTCATCCACGAGCTCGTCAGCTCAATGACTCATGGGAGTACTATTAAACAGGAACAGGGGTGGGAGCACACCGCTTCACCTCCCAGCAAGGTTTGCCCCTGACATTGTGCTAATTGCAGTTTCAGTTACTTGCTTGCTTCAAGAGTGTTCGACTGTTTCGCCACAGTTGGCGCAGATAGTGCTGATCTCTAGACACGTGTTTCTGGTTCTTTAACCGTCATCAGTAGAGATTACAGTCTTTCAAATATGGGGTTTGCTGAGTAGGCTGCCAATATCTTTCTCAGGTAAGGTACCTCTCACAGGCATGCGGGTGCTTCATCCATGAGCTCCTCAGCTCAATGACTCATGGGACTACTATTAAACAGGAACAGGGGTGGGAGCACACCGCTTCACCTCCCAGCAAGGTTCGCTCCTGGCATTGTGGTAAATGATGTTTCAGTTACTTGCTTGCTTCAAGAGTGTTTGAGTGTTTTGCCACAGTTGGCGCAGATAGTGCTGACATCTACACACTTGTTTATGGTTCTTTAACCGTCATCAGAAGAGATTACAGTCTTTCAAATGTGGGGTTTGCTGAGTAGGCTGTCAACATCTTTCTCAGGTCAGGTACCTCTCACAGGCATGAGGGTGCTTCATCCATGAGCTCGCAGATCAATGACTCACGGGAGTACTATTAAACAGGAACAGGGGTGGGAGCAAACCGCTTCACCTCCCAGCAAGGTTCGCCCCTGGCATTGTGGTAAATGAAGTTTCAGTTACTTGCTTGCTTGAAGAGTGTTCGAGTGTTTCGCCACAGTTGGCGCAGATAGTGCTTATCTCTAGACACGTGTTTCTGGTTATTTAACCGTCACCAGTAGTGATTACAGTCTTTCAAATGTGGGGTTTGCTGAGTAGGCTGCCAACATCTTTCTCAGGTCAGATACCTCTTACAGGCATGCGGGTGCTTCATCCACGAGCTCGTCAGCTCAATGACTCATGGGAGTACTATTAAACAGGAGCAGGGGTGGGAGCACACCGCTTAACCTTCCAGCAAGGTTCGCCTCTGGCATTGTGGTACATGCAGTTTCAGTTTCTTGCTTGCTTCAAGAGTGTCGAGTGTTTCGCCACAGTTAGCGCAGATAGTGCTGATCTCTAGACATGTGGTTCTGGTTCTTTAACATTCATCAGTAGAGATTACAGTCTTTCAAATGTGGTGTTTGCTGAGTAGGCTGCCAACATCTTTCTCAGATCAGGTACCTCTCACAGGCAAGCGGGTGCTTCATCCATGAGCTCGTCAGCTCAATTACTCACAGGAGTACAATTAAACAGGAACAGGGGTGAAGGCACACCGCTTCACCTCCCAGCAAGATTTGCCCCTGACATTGTGGTAAATGCAGTTTCAGTTGCTTGCTTGCTTCAAGAGTGTTGAGTGTTTCACCACAGTTGGCGCAGATAGTGCTGATCTCTACACATGTGGTTCTGGTTCTTTAACAGTCATCAGTAGAGATTACAGTCTTTCAAATGAGGGGTTTGCTGAGTAGGCTGCCAACATCTTTCTCAGATCAGGTACCTCTCACAGGCATGCGGGTGCTTCATCCACCTGCTCGTCAGCTCAATGACTCATGGGACTACTATTAAACAGAAACAGGTGTGGGAGCACACCACTTCACCTCCCAGCAAGGTTCGCTCCTGGCATTGTTGTAAATGATGTTTCAGTTACTTGCTTGCTTAAAGAGTGTTTGAGTGTTTTGCCACAGGTGGCGCAGATAGTGCTGATATCTACACACATGTTTCTGGTTCTTTAACCGTCATCACAAGAGATTACAGTCTTTCAAATGTGGGGTTTTCTGAGTAGGCTGTCAACATCTTTCTCAGGTCAGGTACCTCTCACAGGCATGAGGGGGCTTCATCCATGAGCTCGTCAATTCAATAACTCACGGGAGTACTATTAAACAGGAACAGCGGTGGGAGCAAACCGCTTCACCTCCCAGCAAGGTTCACCCCTGGCATTGTGGTAAATGAAGTTTCAGTTACTTGCTTGCTTGAAGAGTGTTCGAGTGTTTCTCCTCAGTTGGCGCAGATAGTGCTGATCTCTAGACACGTGTTTCTGGTTATTTAACTGTCACCAGTAGAGATAACAATCTTTCAAATGTGGGGTTTGCTGAGTAGGCTGCCAACATCTTTCTCGGGTCACGTACCTCTCACAGGCATGCGGGTGCTTCATCCACGAGCTCGTCAGCTCAATTTCTCATGGGAGTACTATTAAACAGGAGCAGGGGTGGGAGCACACCGCTTAACCTTCCAGCAAGGTTCGCCTCTGGCATTGTGGTACATGCAGTTTCAGTTTCTTGCTTGCTTCAAGAGTGTCGAGTGTTTCGCCACAGTTGGCGCAGATAGTGCTGATCTCTAGACACGTGGTTCTGGTTCTTTAACTGTCATTGGTAATGATTACAATCTTTCAAATGTGGGGTTCGCTGAGTAGGCTGTCAACATCTTTCTCAGGTCAGGTACCTCTCACAGGCATGCGGATGCTTCATCCACGAGCTCGTCAGCTCAATGACTCACGGGAGTACTAGTAAATAGGAACAGGGGTGGGAGCACAACGCTTCACCTCCCTGCAAGGTTCGCCCCTGACATTGTGGTAATTGCAGTTTCAGTTACTTGCTTGCTTCACGAGTGTTCGAGTGTTTCACCACAGTTGCCGCAGGTAGTGCTAAACTCTAGACACGTGGTTCTGGTTCTTTAACTGTCATTGGTAATGATTACAATCTTTCAAATGTGGGGTTCGCTGAGTAGGCTGTCAACATCTTTCTCAGGTCAGGTACCTCTCACAGGCATGCGGATGCTTCATCCACGAGCTCATCAGCTCAATGACTCACGGGAGTACTATTAAACAGTAACAGGAGTGGGAGCAAACCGATTCACCTCCCAGCAAGGTTTGCCCCTGGTATTGTGGTAAATGACGTTTCGGTTACTTGCTTGCTTGAAGAGTGTTCGAGTGCTTCGCCTCAGTTGGCGCAGATAGTGCTGATCTCTAGACACGTGTTTCTGGTTCTTTAACCATCATCAGTAGAGATTACAGTCTTTCAAATGTGGGGTTTGCTGAGTAGGCTGCCAACATCTTTCTCAGGTCAGGTACCTCTCACAGGCATGCGGGTGCTTCATCCACGAGCTCATCAGCTCAATGACTCACGGGAGTACTATTAAACAGGAACAGGGGTGGAAACACACCGCTTCACCTCCCAGCAAGGTTCGCCCCTGGCATTGTGGTAAATGCAGTTTCGGTTACTTGCTTGCTTCAAGAGTGTTCGACTGTTTCGCCACAGTTGGCGCAGATAGTGCTGATCTCTAGACACGTGTTTCTGGTTCGTTAACCGTCATCAGTAGAGATTACAGTCTTTCAAATGAGGGGTTTGCTGAGTAGGCTGCCAACATCTTTCTCAGATCAGGTACCTCTCACAGGCAAGCGGGTGCTTCATCCACGAGCTCGTCAGCTCAATGACTCACAGGAGTACTATTAAACAGGAACAGGGGTGGAAGCACACCGCTTCACCTCCCAGCAAGGTTCGCCCCTGGCATTGTGGTAAATGATGTTTCAGTTACTTGCTTGCTTCAAGTGTGTTTGAGTGTTTCGCCTCAGTTGGCGCAGATAGTGCTGATCTCTAGACACGTGTTTCTGGTTCTTTAACTGTCACCTTTAGAGATTACAGTCTTTCAAATGTGGGGTTTGCTGAGTAGGCTGCCAACATCTTTCTCAGGTCACGTACCTCTCACAGGCATGCAGGTGCTTCATCCACGAGCTCGTCAGCTCAATGACTCATGGGAGTACTATTAAACAGGAACAGGGGTGGGAGCACACCGCTTCACCTCCCAGCAAGGTTTGCCCCTGACATTGTGCTAATTGCAGTTTCAGCTACTTGCTTGCTTCAAGAGTGTTCGACTGTTTCGCCACAGTTGGCGCAGATAGTGCTGATCTCTAGACACGTGTTTCTGGTTCTTTCACCGTCATCAGTAGAGATTACAGTCTTTCAAATATGGGGTTTGCTGAGTAGGCTGCCAATATCTTTCTCAGGTAAGGTACCTCTCACAGGCATGCGGGTGCTTCATCCATGAGCTCCTCAGCTCAATGACTCATGGGACTACTATTAAACAGGAACAGGGGTGGGAGCACACCGCTTCACCTCCCAGCAAGGTTCGCTCCTGGCATTGTGGTAAATGATGTTTCAGTTACTTGCTTGCTTCAAGAGTGTTTGAGTGTTTTGCCACAGTTGGCGCAGATAGTGCTGACATCTACACACTTGTTTATGGTTCTTTAACCGTCATCAGAAGAGATTACAGTCTTTCAAATGTGGGGTTTGCTGAGTAGGCTGTCAACATCTTTCTCAGGTCAGGTACCTCTCACAGGCATGAGGGTGCTTCATCCATGAGCTCGTCAGATCAATGACTCACGGGAGTACTATTAAACAGGAACAGTGGTGGGAGCAAACCGCTTCACCTCCCAGCAAGGTTCGCCCCTGGCATTGTGGTAAATGAAGTTTCAGTTACTTGCTTGCTTGAAGAGTGTTCGAGTGTTTCGCCACAGTTGGCGCAGATAATGCTGATCTCTAGACACGTGTTTCTGGTTATTTAACCGTCACCAGTAGTGATTACAGTCTTTCAAATGTGGGGTTTGCTGAGTAGGCTGCCAACATCTTTCTCAGGTCAGGTACCTCTTACAGGCATGCGGGTGCTTCATCCACGAGCTCGTCAGCTCAATGACTCATGGGAGTACTATTAAACAGGAGCAGGGGTGGGAGCACACCGCTTAACCTTCCAGCAAGGTTCGCCTCTGGCATTGTGGTAAATGAAGTTTCAGTTACTTGCTTGCTTAAAGAGTGTTTGAGTGTTTCACCACAGTTGGCGCAGATAGTGCAGATCTCTACACATGTGGTTCTGGTTCTTTAGCAGTCATCAGTAGAGATTACAGTCTTTCAAATGAGGGGTTTGCTGAGTAGGCTGCCAACATCTTTCTCAGATCAGGTACCTCTCACAGGCATGCGGGTGCTTCATCCACCTGCTCGTCAGCTCAATGACTCATGGGCCTACTATTAAACAGAAACAGGTGTGGGAGCACACCACTTCACCTCCCAGCAAGGTTCGCTCCTGGCATTGTTGTAAATGATGTTTCAGTTACTTGCTTGCTTAAAGAGTGTTTGAGTGTTTTGCCACAGTTGGCGCAGATAGTGCTGATATCTACACACATGTTTCTGGTTCTTTAACCGTCATCACAAGAGATTACAGTCTTTCAAATGTGGGGTTTTCTGAGTAGGCTGTCAACATCTTTCTCAGGTCAGGTACCTCTCACAGGCATGAGGGGGCTTCATCCATGAGCTCGTCAATTCAATAACTCACGGGAGTACTATTAAACAGGAACAGCTGTGGGAGCAAACCGCTTCACCTCCCAGCAAGGTTCACCCCTGGCATTGTGGTAAATGAAGTTTCAGTTACTTGCTTGCTTGAAGAGTGTTCGAGTGTTTCGCCTCAGTTGGCGCAGATAGTGCTGATCTCTAGACACGTGTTTCTGGTTATTTAACTGTCACCAGTAGAGATAACAATCTTTCAAATGTGGGGTTTGCTGAGTAGGCTGCCAACATCTTTCTCGGGTCACGTACGTCTCACAGGCATGCGGGTGCTTCATCCACGAGCTCTTCAGCTCAATGACTCATGGGAGTACTATTAAACAGGAGCAGGGGTGGGAGCACACCGCTTAACCTTCCAG
Source organism: Triturus cristatus (assembly GCF_964204655.1). Classification (NCBI taxonomy): domain Eukaryota; kingdom Metazoa; phylum Chordata; class Amphibia; order Caudata; family Salamandridae; genus Triturus; species Triturus cristatus. Next base: position 745,043,115 of record NC_140591.1, on the reverse strand, counting down.
CAAGGTTCGCCTCTGGCATTGTGGTACATGCAGTTTCAGTTTCTTGCTTGCTTCAAGAGTGTCGAGTGTTTCGCCACAGTTGGCGCAGATAGTGCTGATCTCTAGACATGTGGTTCTGGTTCTTTAACATTCATCAGTAGAGATTACAGTCTTTCAAATGTGGTGTTTGCTGAGTAGGCTGCCAACATCTTTCTCAGATCAGGTACCTCTCACAGGCAAGCGGGTGCTTCATCCACGAGCTCGTCAGCTCAATTACTCACAGGAGTACAATTAAACAGGAACAGGGGTGAAGGCACACCGCTTCACCTCCCAGCAAGGTTTGCCCCTGACATTGTAGTAAATGCAGTTTCAGTTGCTTGCTTGCTTCAAGAGTGTTGAGTGTTTCACCACAGTTGGCGCAGATAGTGCTGATCTCTACACATGTGGTTCTGGTTCTTTAACAGTCATCAATAGAGATTACAGTCTTTCAAATGAGGGGTTTGCTGAGTAGGCTGCCAACATCTTTCTCAGATCAGGTACCTCTCACAGGCATGAGGGGGCTTCATCCATGAGCTCGTCAACTCAATAACTCACGGGAGTACTATTAAACAGGAACAGCGGTGGGAGCAAACCGCTTCACCTCCCAGGAAGGTTCGCCCCTGGCATTGTGGTAAATGAAGTTTCAGTTACTTGCTTGCTTGAAGAGTGTTTGAGTGTTTTGCCACAGTTGGCGCAGATAGTGCTGATATCTACACACATGTTTCTGGTTCTTTAACCGTCATCACAAGAGATTACAGTCTTTCAAAGGTGGGGTTTACTGAGTAGGCTGTCAACATCTTTCTCAGTTCAGGTACCTCTCACAGGCATGAGGGGGCTTCATCCATGAGCTCGTCAACTCAATAACTCACGGGAGTACTATTAAACAGGAACAGCGGTGGGAGCAAACCGCTTCACCTCCCAGCAAGGTTCGCCCCTGGCATTGTGGTAAATGAAGTTTCAGTTACTTGCTTGCTTGAAGAGTGTTCGAGTGTTTCGCCTCAGTTGGCGCAGATAGTGCTGATCTCTAGACACGTGTTTCTGGTTATTTAACTGTCACCAGTAGAGATAACAGTTTTTCAAATGTGGGGTTTGCTGAGTAGGCTGCCAACATCTTTCTCAGGTCACGTACCTCTCACAGGCATGCGGGTGCTTCATCCACGAGCTCGTCAGCTCAATGACTCACGGGAGTACTACTAAACAGGAACAGGGGTGGGAGCACACCGTTTCACCTCCCAGCAAGGTTCGCCCCTGACATTGTTTTTAATTCCAGTTTCAGTTACTTGCTTGCTTCAAGAGTGTTCGAGTGTTTCGCCACAGTTGGCGCAGATAGTGCTGATCTCTAGACACGTGTTTCTGGTTCTTTAACCATCATCAGTAGTGATTACAGTCTTTCAAATGTGGGGTTTGCTGAGTAGGCTGCCAACATCTTTCTCAGGACAGGTATCTCTCACCGGCATGCGGGTGCTTCATCCACGAGCTCGTCAGCTCAATGACTCATGGGAGTACTATTAAACAGAAACAGGGGTGGGAGCACACCGCTTCACCTCCCAGAAAGGTTTGCCCCTGGCATTGTGGTAAATGCAGTTTCAGTTGCTTGCTTCAAGAGTGTTCAAGTCTTTCGCCACAGTTGCCGCAGATAGTGCTGAACTCTAGACACGTGGTTCTGGTTCTTTTACTGCAATTGGTAGAGATTACAGTCTTTCAAATGTGGGGTTTTCTGAGTAGGCTGCCAGCATATTTCTCAGATCAGGTACCTCTCACTGGCATGTGGGTGCTTTATCCACGAGCTCATCAGCTCAATGACTCATGGGACTACTATTAAACAGGAACAGGTGTGGGAGCACACCACTTCACCTCCCAGCAAGGTTCGCTCCTAGCATTGTTGTAAATGATGTTTCACTTACTTGCTTGCTTAAAGAGTGTTTGAGTGTTTTGCCACAGTTGGCGCAGATAGTGCTGATATCTACACACATGTTTCTGGTTCTTTAACCGTCATCACAAGAGATTACAGTCTTTCAAATGTGGGGTTTTCTGAGTAGGCTGTCAACATCTTTCTCAGGTCAGGTACCTCTCACAGGCATGAGGGGGCTTCATCCATGAGCTCGTCAACTCAATAACTCACGGGAGTACTATTAAACAGGAACAGCGGTGGGAGCAAACCGCTTTACCTCCCAGCAAGGTTCGCCCCTGGCATTGTGGTAAATGAAGTTTCAGTTACTTGCTTGCTTGAAGAGTGTTCGAGTGTTTCGCCTCAGTTGGCGCAGATAGTGCTGATCTCTAGACACGTGTTTCTGGTTATTTAACTGTCACCAGTAGAGATAACAGTCTTTCAAATGTGGGGTTTGCTGAGTAGGCTGCCAACATCTTTCTCAGGTCACGTACCTCTCACAGGCATGCGGGTGCTTCATCCACGAGCTCGTCAGCTCAATGACTCATGGGAGTACTATTAAACAGGAGCAGGGGTGGGAGCACACCGCTTAACCTTCCAGCAAGGTTCGCCTCTGGCATTGTGGTACATGCAGTTTCAGTTTCTTGCTTGCTTCAAGAGTGTCGAGTGTTTCGCCACAGTTGGCGCAGATAGTGCTGATCTCTAGACATGTGGTTCTGGTTCTTTAACATTCATCAGTAGCGATTACAGTCTTTCAAATGTGGTGTTTGCTGAGTAGGCTGCCAACATCTTTCTCAGATCAGGTACCTCTCACAGGCAAGCGGGTGCTTCATCCACGAGCTCGTCAGCTCAATTACTCACAGGAGTACAATTAAACAGGAACAGGGGTGAAGGCACACCGCTTCACCTCCCAGCAAGGTTTGCCCCTGACATTGTGGTAAATGCAGTTTCAGTTGCTTGCTTGCTTCAAGAGTGTTGAGTGTTTCACCACAGTTGGCGCAGATAGTGCTGATCTCTACACATGTGGTTCTGGTTCTTTAACAGTCATCAGTAGAGATTACAGTCTTTCAAATGAGGGGTTTGCTGAGTAGGCTGCCAACATCTTTCTCAGATCAGGTACCTCTCACAGGCATGCGGGTGCTTCATCCACCTGCTCGTCAGCTCAATGACTCATGGGACTACTATTAAACAGGAACAGGTGTGGGAGCACACCACTTCACCTCTTAGCAAGGTTCGCTCCTGGCATTGTTGTAAATGATGTTTCAGTTACTTGCTTGCTTAAAGAGTGTTTGAGTGTTTTGCCACAGTTGGCGCAGATAGTGCTGATATCTACACACATGTTTCTGGTTCTTTAACCGTCATCACAAGAGATTACAGTCTTTCAGAGGTGGGGTTTACTGAGTAGGCTGTCAACATCTTTCTCAGGTCAGGTACCTCTCACAGGCATGAGGGGGCTTCATCCATGAGCTCGTCAACTCAATAACTCACGGGAGTACTATTAAACAGGAACAGCGGTGGGAGCAAACTGCTTCACCTCCCAGCAAGGTTCGCCCCTGGCATTGTGGTAAATGAAGTTTCAGTTACTTGCTTGCTTGAAGAGTGTTCGAGTGTTTCGCCTCAGTTGGCGCAGATAGTGCTGATCTCTAGACACGTGTTTCTGGTTATTTAACTGTCACCAGTAGAGATAACAGTTTTTCAAATGTGGGGTTTGCTGAGTAGGCTGCCAACATCTTTCTCAGGTCACGTACCTCTCACAGGCATGCGGGTGCTTCATCCACGAGCTCGTCAGCTCAATGACTCACGGGAGTACTACTAAACAGGAACAGGGGTGGGAGCACACCGTTTCACCTCCCAGCAAGGTTCGCCCCTGACATTGTGGTAATTCCAGTTTCAGTTACTTGCTTGTTCAAGAGTGTTCGAGTGTTTCGCCACAGTTGGCGCAGATAGTGCTGATCTCTAGACACGTGTTTCTGGTTCTTTAACCATCATCAGTAGTGATTACAGTCTTTCAAATGTGGGGTTTGCTGAGTAGGCTGCCAACATCTTTCTCAGGACAGGTATCTCTCACCGGCATGCGGGTGCTTCATCCACGAGCTCGTCAGCTCAATGACTCATGGGAGTACTATTAAACAGAAACAGGGGTGGGAGCACACCGCTTCACCTCCCAGAAAGGTTTGCCCCTGGCATTGTGGTAAATGCAGTTTCAGTTGCTTGCTTCAAGAGTGTTCAAGTCTTTCGCCACAGTTGCCGCAGATAGGGCTGAACTCTAGACACGTGGTTCTGGTTCTTTTACTGTAATTGGTAGAGATTACAGTCTTTCAAATGTGGGGTTTTCTGAGTAGGCTGCCAGCATCTTTCTCAGATCAGGTACCTCTCACTGGCATGTGGGTGCTTTATCCACGAGCTCATCAGCTCAATGACTCATGGGAGTACTAATAAACAGGAACAGGGGTGGGAGCAAACCGCTTCACCTCCCAGCAAGGTTCGCCTCTGGCATTGTGGTAAATGCAGTTTCAGTTACTTGCTTGCTTCAAGAGTGTTGGAGTGTTTTGCCACAGTTGGCGCAGATAGTGGTGATATCTACACACGTGTTTCTGGTTCTTTAACCATCATCAGAAGAGATTACAGTCTTTCAAATGTGGGATTTGCTGAGTGGGCTGTCAACATCTTTCTCAGGTCAGGTACCTCTCACAGGCATGCAGGTGCTTCATCCACGAGCTCATCAGCTCAATGATTCACAGGAGTACTATTAAACAGGAACAGAGGTGGGAGCACACCGCTTCACCTCCCAGCAAGGTTCCCCCCTGAGCTTGTGGTAATTGCAGTTTCGGTTACTTGCTTGCTTCAAGAGTGTTCGATTGTTTCGCCACAGTTGGCGCAGATAGTGCTGATCTCTAGAGACGTGTTTCTGGTTCTTTAACCGTCATCAGTAGAGATTACAGTCTTTCAAATGAGGGGTTTGCTGAGTAGGCTGTCAACATCTTTCTCAGATCAGGTACCTCTCACAGGCAAGCGGTTGCTTCATCCACGAGCTCATCAGCTCAATGACTCACGGGAGTACTATTAAACAGGAACAGGGGTGGAAGCACACCGCTTCACGTCCCAGCAAGGTTCGCCCCTGGCTTTGTGGTAAATGATGTTTCAGTTACTTGCTTGCTTCAAGTGTGTTTGAGTGTTTCGCCTCAGTTGGCGCAGATAGTGCTGATCTCTAGACACGTGTTTCTGGTTCTTTAACTGCCATGAGCTCGTCAGCTCAATGACTCATGGGAGTACTATTAAACAGGAACAGGGGCGGGAGCACACCGCTTCACCTCCCAGCAAGGTTTGCCCCTGACATTGTGCTAATTGCAGTTTCAGTTACTTGCTTGCTTCAAGAGTGTTCGACTGTTTCGCCACAGTTGGCGCAGATAGTGCTGATCTCTAGACACGTGTTTCTGGTTCTTTAACCGTCATCAGTAGAGATTACAGTCTTTCAAATATGGGGTTTGCTGAGTTGGCTGCCAACATCTTTCTCAGGTAAGATACCTCTCACAGGCATGCGGGTGCTTCATCCATGAGCTCCTCAGCTCAATGACTCATGGGAGTACTATTAAACAGGAACAGGGGTGGGAGCACACCGCTTCACCTCCCAGCAAGGTTCGCCCCTGGCATTGTGGTAAATGCAGTTTCAGTTACTTGCTTGCTTCAAGAGTGTTTGAGTGTTTCGCCACAGTTGGCACAGATAGAGCTGATTTCTAGACACGTGTTTCTGGTTCTTTAACCATCATCAGTAGAGATTACAGTCTTTCAAATGTGGGGTTTGCTGAGTAGGCTGCCAACATCTTTCTCAGGTCAGGTACCTCTCACAGGCATGCGGGTGCTTCATCCACAAGCTCTTCAGCTCAATGACTCACGGAAGTACTAGTAAATAGGAACAGGGATGGGAGCACAACGCTTAACCTCCCAGCAAGGTTCGCCCCTGACATTGTGGTAATTGCAGTTTCAGTTACTTGCTTGCTTCAAGAGTGTTCGAGTGTTTCGCCACAGTTGCCGCAGGTAGTGCTAAACTCTAGACACGTGGTTCTGGTTCTTTAACTGTCATTGGTAATGATTACAATCTTTCAAATGTGGGGTTTGCTGAGTAGGCCGTCAACATCTTTCTCAGGTCAGGTACCTCTCACAGGCATGCGGATGCTTCATCCACGAGCTCGTCAGCTCAATGACTCATTGGAGAACTATTAAACAGGAACAGGGGTGGGAGCACACCACTTCGCCTCCCAGGAAGGCTCACCCCCGGCAATGTGGTAAATGCAGTTTTGGGTACTTGCTTGCTTCAAGAGTGTTCGAGTGTTTCACCACAGTTGGCGCAGATAGTGCTGATCTCTAGACATGTGTTTCTGGTTCTTTAACCGTCATCAGTAGAGATTACACTCTTTCAAATGTGGGGTTTGCTGAGTAGGCTGCCAACATCTTTCTCAGGTCAGGTACCTCTCACAGGCATGCGGGTGCTTCATCCACAAGCTCGTCAGCTGAATGACTCACGGGAGTACTAGTAAATAGGAACAGGGATGGGAGCACAACGCTTAACCTCCCAGCAAGGTTCGCCCCTGACATTGTGGTAATTGCAGTTTCAGTTACTTGCTTGCTTCAAGAGTGTTCGAGTGTTTCGCCACAGTTGCCGCAGGTAGTGCTAAACTCTAGACACGTGGTTCTGGTTCTTTAACTGTCATTGGTAATGATTACAATCTTTCAAATGTGGGGTTTGCTGAGTAGGCTGTCAACATCTTTCTCAGGTCAGGTACCTCTCACAGGCATGCGGATGCTTCATCCACGAGCTCGTCAGCTCAATGACTCACTGGAGAACTATTAAACAGGAACAGGGGTGGGAGCACACCACTTCGCCTCCCAGGAAGGCTCACCCCCGGCAATGTGGTAAATGCAGTTTTGGGTACTTGCTTGCTTCAAGAGTGTTCGAGTGTTTCACCAAAGTTGGCGCAGATAGTGCTGATCTCTAGACACGTGTTTCAGGTTCTTTAACCGTCATCAGTAGAGATTGCAGTCTTTGAAATTTGGGGTTTGCTGAGTAGGCTTCCAACATCTTTCTCAGGTCAGGTACCTCTCACAAGCATGCGGGTGCTTCATGCACGAGCTCATCAGCTCAATGACTCCTGGGAGTACTATTAAACAGGAACAGGGGTGGGAGCAAACCGCTTCACCTCCCAGCAAGGTTTGCCCCTGGAATTGTGGTAAATGACGTTTCGGTTACATGCTTGCTTGAAGAGTGTTCGAGTGCTTCGCCTCAGTTGGCACAGATAGTGCTGATCTCTAGACAAGTGTTTCTGTTTCTTTAACCGTCACCAGTAGAGATTACAGTCTTTTAAATGTGGGGTTTCAGGAGTAGGCTGCCAACATCTTTCTCAGGTCACGTACCTCTCACAGGCATGCGGGTGCTTCATCCACGAGCTCGTCAGCTCAATGACTCACGGGAGTACTATTAAACAGGAACAGGGGTGGAAGCACACCGCTTCACCTCCCAGCAAGGTTCGCCCCTGACATTGTGGTAATTGCAGTTTCAGTTACTTGTTTGCTTCAAGAGTGTTTGAATGTTTCGCCACAGTTGGCGCAGATAGTGCTGATCTCTAGACACGTGTTTCTGGTTCTTTAACCGTCATCAGTAGAGATTACAGTCTTTCAAATGTGGAGTTTGCTGAATAGGCTGCCAACATCTTTTTCAGGTAAGGTACCTCAAACAGGCATGCGGGTGCTTCATCCACGAGCTCGTCAGATCAATGACTCATGGGAGTACTATTAAACAGGAACAAGGGTGGGAGCACACCGCTTCACTTCCCAGCAAGGTTCGCCCCTGGCTTTGTGGTAAATGTAGTTTCAGCTGCTTGCTTGCTTCTAGAGTGTCGAGTGTTTCGCCACAGTTGGCGCAGATAGTGCTGATCTCTAGACATGTGGTTCTGGTTCCTTAACAGTCATCAGTAGAGTTTACAGTCTTTCAAATGAGGGTTTTGCTGAGTAGGCTGCAAACATCTTTCTCAGATCAGGTACCTCTCACAGGCAAGCGGGTGCTTCATCCACGAGCTCGTCAGATCAATGACTCATGGGAGTACTATTAAACAGGAACAAGGGTGGGAGCACACCGCTTCAATTCCCAGCAAGGTTCGCCCCTGGCTTTGTGGTAAATGTAGTTTTAGCTGCTTGCTTGCTTCTAGAGTTTAGAGTGTTTCGCCACAGTTGGCGCAGATAGTGCTGATCTCTAGACATGTGGTTCTGGTTCCTTAACAGTCATCAGTAGAGTTTACAGTCTTTCAAATGAGGGGTTTGCTGAGTAGGCTGCCAACATCTTTCTCAGGTCAGGTACCTCTCACAGGCATGCGGGTGCTTCATCCACAAGCTCGTCAGCTCAATGACTCACGGGAGTACTAGTAAATAGGAACAGGGGTGGGAGCACAACGCTTCACCTCCCAGCAAGGTTCGCCCCTGACATTGTGGTAATTGCAGTTTCAGTTACTTGCTTGCTTCAAGAGTGTTCGAGTGTTTCGCCACAGTTGCCGCAGGTAGTGTTAAACTCTAGACACGTGGTTCTGGTTCTTTAACTGTCATTGGTAATGATTACAATCTTTCAAATGTGGGGTTTGCTGAGTAGGCTGTCAACATTTTTCTCAGGTCAGGTACCTCTCCCAGGCATGCGGGTGCTTCATCCACGAGCTCGTCAGCTCAATGACTCACTGGAGAACTATTAAACAGGAACTGGGGTGGGAGCACACCACTTCACCTCCCAGGAAGGTTCACCCCCGGCATTGTGGTAAATGCAGTTTTGGTTACTTGCTTGCTTCAAGAGTGTTCGAGTGTTTCACTACTGTTGGCGCAGATAGTGCTGATCTCTAGACACGTGTTTCAGGTTCTTTAACCGTCATCAGTAGAGATTGCAGTCTTTGAAATTTGGGGTATGCTGAGTAGGCTGCCAACATCTTTCTCAGGTCAGGTACCTCTCACAGGCATGCGGGTGCTTCATCCACGAGCTCATCAGCTCAATGACTCACGGGAGTACTATTAAACAGGAACAGGGGTGGGACCAAACCGCTTGACCTCCTAGCAAGGTTTGCCCCTGGCATTGTGGTAAATGACGTTTCGGTTACTTGCTTGCTTGAAGAGTGTTCGAGTGCTTCGCCTCAGTTGGCGCAGATAGTGCTGATCTCTAGACACGTGTTTCTGGTTCTTTAACCATCACCAGTAGAGATTACAGACTTTTAAATGTGGGGTTTGCTGAGTAGGCTGCCAACATCTTTCTCAGGTCAGAAACCTCTCACAGGCATGCGGGTGCTTCATCTACGAGCTCGTCAGCTCAATGACTCACGGGATTACTATTAAACAGGAACAGGGGTGGGAGCACACCGCTTCACCTCCCAGCAAGGTTCGCCCCTGGCATTGTGGTAAATGCAGTTTTGGTTACTTGTTTGCTTCAAGAGTATTCGAGTGTTTCGCCACAGTTGGTGCAGATAGTGCTGATCTCTAGACACGTGGTTCTGATTCTTTTACCCTCATCAGTAGAGATTACAGTCTTTCAAATGTGTGGTTTGCTGAGTAGGCTGCCAACATCTTTCCCAGGTCAGGTACCTCTCACAGGCATGTGGATGCTTCATTCACAAGCTCATCAGCTTAATGACTCACGGCAGTACTATTAAACAGGAGCAGGGGTGGGAGCACACCGCTTCACCTCCAAGCAAGGTTCGCACCCTGGCATTGTGGTAAATGCAGTTTCAGTTACTTGCTTGCTTCAAGAGTGTTTGAGTGTTTCGCCACAGTTGGCGCAGATAGTGCTGATCTCTAGACACATGTTTCTGGTTCTTTAACCATCATCAGAAGAGATTACAGTCTTTCAAATGTAGGATTTGCTGAGTAGGCTGTCAACATCTTTCTCAGTTCAGGTACCTCTCATAGGCATGCGGGTGCTTCATCCACGAGCTCTTCAGCTCAACGACTCATTGGAGAACTATTAAACAGGAACAAAGGGTGGGAGCACACCACTTCACCTCCCAGGAAGGTTCACCCCTGGCATTGTGGTAAATGCAGTTTTGATTACTTGCTTGCTTCAAAAGTGTTCGAGTGTTTCGCCACAGTTGGCGCAGATAGTGCTGATCTCTAGGCACGTGTTTCTGGATTTTTACCCGTCATCAGTAGAGATTACAGTCTTTGACATTTGGGGTTTGTTGAGTAGGCTGCCAATATCTTTCTCAGGTCACGTACCTCTCACAGGCATGTGTGTGCTTCATCCGCAAGCTCGTCAGCTCAATGACTCACGGGAGTACTAGTAAACAGGTACAGGGGTGGGAGCACACCGCTTCACCTCCCAGCAAGGTTCGCCTCTGACATTATGGTAATTGCAGTTTCAGTTACTTGCTTGCTTCAAGAGTGTTCAAGTGTTTCGCCACAGTTGCCGCAGATAGTGCTGAACTCTAGACACGTGGTTCTGGTTCTTTAACTGTCACCTTTAGAGATTACACTCATGGGACTACTATTAAACAGGAACAGGGGTGGGAGCACACCGCTTCACCTCCCAGCAAGGTTCGCTCCTGGCATTGTGGTAAATGATGTTTCAGTTACTTGCTTGCTTCAAGAGTGTTTGAGTGTTTTGCCACAGTTGGCGCAGATAGTGCTGATATCTACACACTTGTTTCTGGTTCTTTAACCGTCATCAGAAGAGATTACAGTCTTTCAAATGTGGGGTTTGCTGAGTAGGCTGTCAACATCTTTCTCAGGTCAGGTACCTCTCACAGGCATGAGGGGGCTTCATCCATGAGCTCGTCAACTCAATAACTCACGGGAGTACTATTAAACAGGAACAGGGGTTGGAGCAAACCTCTTCACCTCCCAGCAAGGTTCGCCCCTGGCATTGTGGTAAATGAAGTTTCAGTTACTTGCTTGCTTGAAGAGTGTTCGAGTGTTTCGCCTCAGTTGGCGCAGATAGTGCTGATCTCTAGACACGTGTTTCTGGTTCTTTCACCGTCATCAGTAGAGATTACAGTCTTTCAAATATGGGGTTTGCTGAGTAGGCTGCCAATATCTTTCTCAGGTAAGGTACCTCTCACAGGCATGCGGGTGCTTCATCCATGAGCTCCTCAGCTCAATGACTCATGGGACTACTATTAAACAGGAACAGGGGTGGGAGCACACCGCTTCACCTCCCAGCAAGGTTCGCTCCTGGCATTGTGGTAAATGATGTTTCAGTTACTTGCTTGCTTCAAGAGTGTTTGAGTGTTTTGCCACAGTTGGCGCAGATAGTGCTGACATCTACACACTTGTTTATGGTTCTTTAACCGTCATCAGAAGAGATTACAGTCTTTCAAATGTGGGGTTTGCTGAGTAGGCTGTCAACATCTTTCTCAGGTCAGGTACCTCTCACAGGCATGAGGGTGCTTCATCCATGAGCTCGTCAGATCAATGACTCACGGGAGTACTATTAAACAGGAACAGTGGTGGGAGCAAACCGCTTCACCTCCCAGCAAGGTTCGCCCCTGGCATTGTGGTAAATGAAGTTTCAGTTACTTGCTTGCTTGAAGAGTGTTCGAGTGTTTCGCCACAGTTGGCGCAGATAATGCTGATCTCTAGACACGTGTTTCTGGTTATTTAACCGTCACCAGTAGTGATTACAGTCTTTCAAATGTGGGGTTTGCTGAGTAGGCTGCCAACATCTTTCTCAGGTCAGGTACCTCTTACAGGCATGCGGGTGCTTCATCCACGAGCTCGTCAGCTCAATGACTCATGGGAGTACTATTAAACAGGAGCAGGGGTGGGACCACACCGCTTAACCTTCCAGCAAGGTTCGCCTCTGGCATTGTGGTAAATGAAGTTTCAGTTACTTGCTTGCTTAAAGAGTGTTTGAGTGTTTTGCCACAGTTGGCGCAGATAGTGCTGATATCTACACACATGTTTCTGGTTCTTTAACCGTCATCACAAGAGATTACAGTCTTTCAAATGTGGGGTTTTCTGAGTAGGCAGTCAACATCTTTCTCAGGTCAGGTACCTCTCACAGGCATGAGGGGGCTTCATCCATGAGCTCGTCAACTCAATAACTCACGGGAGTACTATTAAACAGGAACAGCGGTGGGAGCAAACCGCTTCACCTCCCAGCAAGGTTCGCCCCTGGCATTGTGGTAAATGAAGTTTCAGTTACTTGCTTGCTTGAAGAGTGTTCGAGTGTTTCGCCTCAGTTGGCGCAGATAGTGCTGATCTCTAGACACGTGTTTCTGGTTATTTAACTGTCACCAGTAGAGATAACAGTCTTTCAAATGTGGGGTTTGCTGAGTAGGCTGCCAACATCTTTCTCAGGTCACGTACCTCTCACAGGCATGCGGGTGCTTCATCCACGAGCTCGTCAGCTCAATGACTCATGGGAGTACTATTAAACAGGAGCAGGGGTGGGAGCACACCGCTTAACCTTCCAGCAAGGTTCGCCTCTGGCATTGTGGTACATGCAGTTTCAGTTTCTTGCTTGCTTCAAGAGTGTCGAGTGTTTCGCCACAGTTAGCGCAGATAGTGCTGATCTCTAGACATGTGGTTCTGGTTCTTTAACATTCATCAGTAGAGATTACAGTCTTTCAAATGTGGTGTTTGCTGAGTAGGCTGCCAACATCTTTCTCAGATCAGGTACCTCTCACAGGCAAGCGGGTGCTTCATCCATGAGCTCGTCAGCTCAATTACTCACAGGAGTACAATTAAACAGGAACAGGGGTGAAGGCACACCGCTTGACCTCCCAGCAAGATTTGCCCCTGACATTGTGGTAAATGCAGTTTCAGTTGCTTGCTTGCTTCAAGAGTGTTGAGTGTTTCACCACAGTTGGCGCAGATAGTGCAGATCTCTACACATGTGGTTCTGGTTCTTTAACAGTCATCAGTAGAGATTACAGTCTTTCAAATGAGGGGTTTGCTGAGTAGGCTGCCAACATCTTTCTCAGATCAGGTACCTCTCACAGGCATGCGGGTGCTTCATCCACCTGCTCGTCAGCTCAATGACTCATGGGCCTACTATTAAACAGAAACAGGTGTGGGAGCACACCACTTCACCTCCCAGCAAGGTTCGCTCCTGGCATTGTTGTAAATGATGTTTCAGTTACTTGCTTGCTTAAAGAGTGTTTGAGTGTTTTGCCACAGTTGGCGCAGATAGTGCTGATATCTACACACATGTTTCTGGTTCTTTAACCGTCATCACAAGAGATTACAGTCTTTCAAATGTGGGGTTTTCTGAGTAGGCTGTCAACATCTTTCTCAGGTCAGGTACCTCTCACAGGCATGAGGGGGCTTCATCCATGAGCTCGTCAATTCAATAACTCACGGGAGTACTATTAAACAGGAACAGCGGTGGGAGCAAACCGCTTCACCTCCCAGCAAGGTTCACCCCTGGCATTGTGGTAAATGAAGTTTCAGTTACTTGCTTGCTTGAAGAGTGTTCGAGTGTTTCGCCTCAGTTGGCGCAGATAGTGCTGATCTCTAGACACGTGTTTCTGGTTATTTAACTGTCACCAGTAGAGATAACAATCTTTCAAATGTGGGGTTTGCTGAGTAGGCTGCCAACATCTTTCTCGGGTCACGTACCTCTCACAGGCATGCGGGTGCTTCATCCACGAGCTCTTCAGCTCAATGACTCATGGGAGTACTATTAAACAGGAGCAGGGGTGGGAGCACACCGCTTAACCTTCCAGCAAGGTTCGCCTCTGGCATTGTGGTACATGCAGTTTCAGTTTCTTGCTTGCTTCAAGAGTGTCGAGTGTTTCGCCACAGTTGGCGCAGATAGTGCTGATCTCTAGACATGTGGTTCTGGTTCTTTAACATTCATCAGTAGAGATTACAGTCTTTCAAATGTGGTGTTTGCTGAGTAGGCTGCCAACATCTTTCTCAGATCAGGTACCTCTCACAGGCAAGCGGGTGCTTCATCCACGAGCTCGTCAGCTCAATTACTCACAGGAGTACAATTAAACAGGAACAGGGGTGAAGGCACACCGCTTCACCTCCCAGCAAGGTTTGCCCCTGACATTGTGGTAAATGCAGTTTCAGTTGCTTGCTTGCTTCAAGAGTGTTGAGTGTTTCACCACAGTTGGCGCAGATAGTGCTGATCTCTACACTTGTGGTTCTGGTTCTTTAACAGTCATCAATAGAGATTACAGTCTTTCAAATGAGGGGTTTGCTGAGTAGGCTGCCAACATCTTTCTCAGATCAGGTACCTCTCACAGGCATGAGGGGGCTTCATCCATGAGCTCGTCAACTCAATAACTCACGGGAGTACTATTAAACAGGAACAGCGGTGGGAGCAAACCGCTTCACCTCCCAGGAAGGTTCGCCCCTGGCATTGTGGTAAATGAAGTTTCAGTTACTTGCTTGCTTGAAGAGTGTTTGAGTGTTTTGCCACAGTTGGCGCAGATAGTGCTGATATCTACACACATGTTTCTGGTTCTTTAACCGTCATCACAAGAGATTACAGTCTTTCAAAGGTGGGGTTTACTGAGTAGGCTGTCAACATCTTTCTCAGTTCAGGTACCTCTCACAGGCATGAGGGGGCTTCATCCATGAGCTCGTCAACTCAATAACTCACGGGAGTACTATTAAACAGGAACAGCGGTGGGAGCAAACCGCTTCACCTCCCAGCAAGGTTCGCCCCTGGCATTGTGGTAAATGAAGTTTCAGTTACTTGCTTGCTTGAAGAGTGTTCGAGTGTTTCGCCTCAGTTGGCGCAGATAGTGCTGATCTCTAGACACGTGTTTCTGGTTATTTAACTGTCACCAGTAGAGATAACAGTTTTTCAAATGTGGGGTTTGCTGAGTAGGCTGCCAACATCTTTCTCAGGTCACGTACCTCTCACAGGCATGCGGGTGCTTCATCCACGAGCTCGTCAGCTCAATGACTCACGGGAGTACTACTAAACAGGAACAGGGGTGGGAGCACACCGTTTCACCTCCCAGCAAGGTTCGCCCCTGACATTGTTTTTAATTCCAGTTTCAGTTACTTGCTTGCTTCAAGAGTGTTCGAGTGTTTCGCCACAGTTGGCGCAGATAGTGCTGATCTCTAGACACGTGTTTCTGGTTCTTTAACCATCATCAGTAGTGATTACAGTCTTTCAAATGTGGGGTTTGCTGAGTAGGCTGCCAACATCTTTCTCAGGACAGGTATCTCTCACCGGCATGCGGGTGCTTCATCCACGAGCTCGTCAGCTCAATGACTCATGGGAGTACTATTAAACAGAAACAGGGGTGGGAGCACACCGCTTCACCTCCCAGAAAGGTTTGCCCCTGGCATTGTGGTAAATGCAGTTTCAGTTGCTTGCTTCAAGAGTGTTCAAGTCTTTCGCCACAGTTGCCGCAGATAGTGCTGAACTCTAGACACGTGGTTCTGGTTCTTTTACTGCAATTGGTAGAGATTACAGTCTTTCAAATGTGGGGTTTTCTGAGTAGGCTGCCAGCATATTTCTCAGATCAGGTACCTCTCACTGGCATGTGGGTGCTTTATCCACGAGCTCATCAGCTCAATGACTCATGGGACTACTATTAAACAGGAACAGGTGTGGGAGCACACCACTTCACCTCCCAGCAAGGTTCGCTCCTGGCATTGTTGTAAATGATGTTTCACTTACTTGCTTGCTTAAAGAGTGTTTGAGTGTTTTGCCACAGTTGGCGCAGATAGTGCTGATATCTACACACATGTTTCTGGTTCTTTAACCGTCATCACAAGAGATTACAGTCTTTCAAATGTGGGGTTTTCTGAGTAGGCTGTCAACATCTTTCTCAGGTCAGGTACCTCTCACAGGCATGCAGGTGCTTCATCCATGAGCTCGTCAACTCAATAACTCACGGGAGTACTATTAAACAGGAACAGCGGTGGGAGCAAACCGCTTCACCTCCCAGCAAGGTTCGCCCCTGGCATTGTGGTAAATGAAGTTTCAGTTACTTGCTTGCTTGAAGAGTGTTCGAGTGTTTCGCCTCAGTTGGCGCAGATAGTGCTGATCTCTAGACACGTGTTTCTGGTTATTTAACTGTCACCAGTAGAGATAACAGTCTTTCAAATGTGGGGTTTGCTGAGTAGGCTGCCAACATCTTTCTCAGGTCACGTACCTCTCACAGGCATGCGGGTGCTTCATCCACGAGCTCGTCAGCTCAATGACTCATGGGAGTACTATTAAACAGGAGCAGGGGTGGGAGCACACCGCTTAACCTTCCAGCAAGGTTCGCCTCTGGCATTGTGGTACATGCAGTTTCAGTTTCTTGCTTGCTTCAAGAGTGTCGAGTGTTTCGCCACAGTTGGCGCAGATAGTGCTGATCTCTAGACATGTGGTTCTGGTTCTTTAACATTCATCAGTAGCGATTACAGTCTTTCAAATGTGGTGTTTGCTGAGTAGGCTGCCAACATCTTTCTCAGATCAGGTACCTCTCACAGGCAAGCGGGTGCTTCATCCACGAGCTCGTCAGCTCAATTACTCACAGGAGTACAATTAAACAGGAACAGGGGTGAAGGCACACCGCTTCACCTCCCAGCAAGGTTTGCCCCTGACATTGTGGTAAATGCAGTTTCAGTTGCTTGCTTGCTTCAAGAGTGTTGAGTGTTTCACCACAGTTGGCGCAGATAGTGCTGATCTCTACACATGTGGTTCTGGTTCTTTAACAGTCATCAGTAGAGATTACAGTCTTTCAAATGAGGGGTTTGCTGAGTAGGCTGCCAACATCTTTCTCAGATCAGGTACCTCTCACAGGCATGCGGGTGCTTCATCCACCTGCTCGTCAGCTCAATGACTCATGGGACTACTATTAAACAGGAACAGGTGTGGGAGCACACCACTTCACCTCTTAGCAAGGTTCGCTCCTGGCATTGTTGTAAATGATGTTTCAGTTACTTGCTTGCTTAAAGAGTGTTTGAGTGTTTTGCCACAGTTGGCGCAGATAGTGCTGATATCTACACACATGTTTCTGGTTCTTTAACCGTCATCACAAGAGATTACAGTCTTTCAGAGGTGGGGTTTACTGAGTAGGCTGTCAACATCTTTCTCAGGTCAGGTACCTCTCACAGGCATGAGGGGGCTTCATCCATGAGCTCGTCAACTCAATAACTCACGGGAGTACTATTAAACAGGAACAGCGGTGGGAGCAAACTGCTTCACCTCCCAGCAAGGTTCGCCCCTGGCATTGTGGTAAATGAAGTTTCAGTTACTTGCTTGCTTGAAGAGTGTTCGAGTGTTTCGCCTCAGTTGGCGCAGATAGTGCTGATCTCTAGACACGTGTTTCTGGTTATTTAACTGTCACCAGTAGAGATAACAGTTTTTCAAATGTGGGGTTTGCTGAGTAGGCTGCCAACATCTTTCTCAGGTCACGTACCTCTCACAGGCATGCGGGTGCTTCATCCACGAGCTCGTCAGCTCAATGACTCACGGGAGTACTACTAAACAGGAACAGGGGTGGGAGCACACCGTTTCACCTCCCAGCAAGGTTCGCCCCTGACATTGTGGTAATTCCAGTTTCAGTTACTTGCTTGTTCAAGAGTGTTCGAGTGTTTCGCCACAGTTGGCGCAGATAGTGCTGATCTCTAGACACGTGTTTCTGGTTCTTTAACCATCATCAGTAGTGATTACAGTCTTTCAAATGTGGGGTTTGCTGAGTAGGCTGCCAACATCTTTCTCAGGACAGGTATCTCTCACCGGCATGCGGGTGCTTCATCCACGAGCTCGTCAGCTCAATGACTCATGGGAGTACTATTAAACAGAAACAGGGGTGGGAGCACACCGCTTCACCTCCCAGAAAGGTTTGCCCCTGGCATTGTGGTAAATGCAGTTTCAGTTGCTTGCTTCAAGAGTGTTCAAGTCTTTCGCCACAGTTGCCGCAGATAGTGCTGAACTCTAGACACGTGGTTCTGGTTCTTTTACTGTAATTGGTAGAGATTACAGTCTTTCAAATGTGGGGTTTTCTGAGTAGGCTGCCAGCATCTTTCTCAGATCAGGTACCTCTCACTGGCATGTGGGTGCTTTATCCACGAGCTCATCAGCTCAATGACTCATGGGAGTACTAATAAACAGGAACAGGGGTGGGAGCAAACCGCTTCACCTCCCAGCAAGGTTCGCCTCTGGCATTGTGGTAAATGCAGTTTCAGTTACTTGCTTGCTTCAAGAGTGTTGGAGTGTTTTGCCACAGTTGGCGCAGATAGTGGTGATATCTACACACGTGTTTCTGGTTCTTTAACCATCATCAGAAGAGATTACAGTCTTTCAAATGTGGGATTTGCTGAGTGGGCTGTCAACATCTTTCTCAGGTCAGGTACCTCTCACAGGCATGCAGGTGCTTCATCCACGAGCTCATCAGCTCAATGATTCACAGGAGTACTATTAAACAGGAACAGAGGTGGGAGCACACCGCTTCACCTCCCAGCAAGGTTCCCCCCTGAGCTTGTGGTAATTGCAGTTTCGGTTACTTGCTTGCTTCAAGAGTGTTCGATTGTTTCGCCACAGTTGGCGCAGATAGTGCTGATCTCTAGAGACGTGTTTCTGGTTCTTTAACCGTCATCAGTAGAGATTACAGTCTTTCAAATGAGGGGTTTGCTGAGTAGGCTGCCAACATCTTTCTCAGATCAGGTACCTCTCACAGGCAAGCGGTTGCTTCATCCACGAGCTCATCAGCTCAATGACTCACGGGAGTACTATTAAACAGGAACAGGGGTGGAAGCACACCGCTTCACGTCCCATCAAGGTTCGCCCCTGGCTTTGTGGTAAATGCAGTTTCAGCTGCTTGCTTGCTTCAAGAGTGTTCGACTGTTTCGCCACAGTTGGCGCAGATATTGCTGATCTCTAGACACGTGTTTCTGGTTCTTTAACCGTCATCAGTAGAGATTACAGTCTTTCAAATATGGGGTTTGCTGAGTAGGCTGCCAACATCTTTCTCAGGTAAGGTACCTCTCACAGGCATGCGGGTGCTGCATCCATGAGCTCCTCAGCTCAATGACTCATGGGACTACTATTAAACAGGAACAGGGGTGGGAGCACACCGCTTCACCTTCAGCAAGGTTCGCTCCTGGCATTGTGGTAAATGATGTTTCAGTTACTTGCTTGCTTCAAGTGTGTTTGAGTGTTTCGCCTCAGTTGGCGCAGATAGTGCTGATCTCTAGACACGTGTTTCTGGTTCTTTAACTGCCATGAGCTCGTCAGCTCAATGACTCATGGGAGTACTATTAAACAGGAACAGGGGCGGGAGCACACCGCTTCACCTCCCAGCAAGGTTTGCCCCTGACATTGTGCTAATTGCAGTTTCAGTTACTTGCTTGCTTCAAGAGTGTTCGACTGTTTCGCCACAGTTAGCGCAGATAGTGCTGATCTCTAGACACGTGTTTCTGGTTCTTTAACCGTCATCAGTAGAGATTACAGTCTTTCAAATATGGGGTTTGCTGAGTTGGCTGCCAACATCTTTCTCAGGTAAGATACCTCTCACAGGCATGCGGGTGCTTCATCCATGAGCTCCTCAGCTCAATGACTCATGGGAGTACTATTAAACAGGAACAGGGGTGGGAGCACACCGCTTCACCTCCCAGCAAGGTTCGCCCCTGGCATTGTGGTAAATGCAGTTTCAGTTACTTGCTTGCTTCAAGAGTGTTTGAGTGTTTCGCCACAGTTGGCACAGATAGAGCTGATTTCTAGACACGTGTTTCTGGTTCTTTAACCATCATCAGTAGAGATTACAGTCTTTCAAATGTGGGGTTTGCTGAGTAGGCTGCCAACATCTTTCTCAGGTCAGGTACCTCTCACAGGCATGCGGGTGCTTCATCCACAAGCTCTTCAGCTCAATGACTCACGGGAGTAATAGTAAATAGGAACAGGGATGGGAGCACAACGCTTAACCTCCCAGCAAGGTTCGCCCCTGACATTGTGGTAATTGCAGTTTCAGTTACTTGCTTGCTTCAAGAGTGTTCGAGTGTTTCGCCACAGTTGCCGCAGGTAGTGCTAAACTCTAGACACGTGGTTCTGGTTCTTTAACTGTCATTGGTAATGATTACAATCTTTCAAATGTGGGGTTTGCTGAGTAGGCCGTCAACATCTTTCTCAGGTCAGGTACCTCTCACAGGCATGCGGATGCTTCATCCACGAGCTCGTCAGCTCAATGACTCATTGGAGAACTATTAAACAGGAACAGGGGTGGGAGCACACCACTTCGCCTCCCAGGAAGGCTCACCCCCGGCAATGTGGTAAATGCAGTTTTGGGTACTTGCTTGCTTCAAGAGTGTTCGAGTGTTTCACCACAGTTGGCGCAGATAGTGCTGATCTCTAGACATGTGTTTCTGGTTCTTTAACCGTCATCAGTAGAGATTACACTCTTTCAAATGTGGGGTTTGCTGAGTAGGCTGCCAACATCTTTCTCAGGTCAGGTACCTCTCACAGGCATGCGGGTGCTTCATCCACAAGCTCGTCAGCTGAATGACTCACGGGAGTACTAGTAAATAGGAACAGGGATGGGAGCACAACGCTTAACCTCCCAGCAAGGTTCGCCCCTGACATTGTGGTAATTGCAGTTTCAGTTACTTGCTTGCTTCAAGAGTGTTCGAGTGTTTCGCCACAGTTGCCGCAGGTAGTGCTAAACTCTAGACACGTGGTTCTGGTTCTTTAACTGTCATTGGTAATGATTACAATCTTTCAAATGTGGGGTTTGCTGAGTAGGCTGTCAACATCTTTCTCAGGTCAGGTACCTCTCACAGGCATGCGGATGCTTCATCCACGAGCTCGTCAGCTCAATGACTCACTGGAGAACTATTAAACAGGAACAGGGGTGGGAGCACACCACTTCGCCTCCCAGGAAGGCTCACCCCCGGCAATGTGGTAAATGCAGTTTTGGGTACTTGCTTGCTTCAAGAGTGTTCGAGTGTTTCACCAAAGTTGGCGCAGATAGTGCTGATCTCTAGACACGTGTTTCAGGTTCTTTAACCGTCATCAGTAGAGATTGCAGTCTTTGAAATTTGGGGTTTGCTGAGTAGGCTTCCAACATCTTTCTCAGGTCAGGTACCTCTCACAAGCATGCGGGTGCTTCATGCACGAGCTCATCAGCTCAATGACTCCTGGGAGTACTATTAAACAGGAACAGGGGTGGGAGCAAACCGCTTCACCTCCCAGCAAGGTTTGCCCCTGGAATTGTGGTAAATGACGTTTCGGTTACATGCTTGCTTGAAGAGTGTTCGAGTGCTTCGCCTCAGTTGGCACAGATAGTGCTGATCTCTAGACAAGTGTTTCTGTTTCTTTAACCGTCACCAGTAGAGATTACAGTCTTTTAAATGTGGGGTTTCAGGAGTAGGCTGCCAACATCTTTCTCAGGTCACGTACCTCTCACAGGCATGCGGGTGCTTCATCCACGAGCTCGTCAGCTCAATGACTCACGGGAGTACTATTAAACAGGAACAGGGGTGGAAGCACACCGCTTCACCTCCCAGCAAGGTTCGCCCCTGACATTGTGGTAATTGCAGTTTCAGTTACTTGTTTGCTTCAAGAGTGTTTGAATGTTTCGCCACAGTTGGCGCAGATAGTGCTGATCTCTAGACACGTGTTTCTGGTTCTTTAACTGTCATCAGTAGAGATTACAGTCTTTCAAATGTGGAGTTTGCTGAATAGGCTGCCAACATCTTTTTCAGGTAAGGTACCTCAAACAGGCATGCGGGTGCTTCATCCACGAGCTCGTCAGATCAATGACTCATGGGAGTACTATTAAACAGGAACAAGGGTGGGAGCACACCGCTTCACTTCCCAGCAAGGTTCGCCCCTGGCTTTGTGGTAAATGTAGTTTCAGCTGCTTGCTTGCTTCTAGAGTGTCGAGTGTTTCGCCACAGTTGGCGCAGATAGTGCTGATCTCTAGACATGTGGTTCTGGTTCCTTAACAGTCATCAGTAGAGTTTACAGTCTTTCAAATGAGGGTTTTGCTGAGTAGGCTGCAAACATCTTTCTCAGATCAGGTATCTCTCACAGGCAAGCGGGTGCTTCATCCACGAGCTCGTCAGATCAATGACTCATGGGAGTACTATTAAACAGGAACAAGGGTGGGAGCACACCGCTTCAATTCCCAGCAAGGTTCGCCCCTGGCTTTGTGGTAAATGTAGTTTTAGCTGCTTGCTTGCTTCTAGAGTTTAGAGTGTTTCGCCACAGTTGGCGCAGATAGTGCTGATCTCTAGACATGTGGTTCTGGTTCCTTAACAGTCATCAGTAGAGTTTACAGTCTTTCAAATGAGGGGTTTGCTGAGTAGGCTGCCAACATCTTTCTCAGGTCAGGTACCTCTCACAGGCATGCGGGTGCTTCATCCACAAGCTCGTCAGCTCAATGACTCACGGGAGTACTAGTAAATAGGAACAGGGGTGGGAGCACAACGCTTCACCTCCCAGCAAGGTTCGCCCCTGACATTGTGGTAATTGCAGTTTCAGTTACTTGCTTGCTTCAAGAGTGTTCGAGTGTTTCGCCACAGTTGCCGCAGGTAGTGTTGAACTCTAGACACGTGGTTCTGGTTCTTTAACTGTCATTGGTAATGATTACAATCTTTCAAATGTGGGGTTTGCTGAGTAGGCTGTCAACATTTTTCTCAGGTCAGGTACCTCTCCCAGGCATGCGGGTGCTTCATCCACGAGCTCGTCAGCTCAATGACTCACTGGAGAACTATTAAACAGGAACTGGGGTGGGAGCACACCACTTCACCTCCCAGGAAGGTTCACCCCCGGCATTGTGGTAAATGCAGTTTTGGTTACTTGCTTGCTTCAAGAGTGTTCGAGTGTTTCACTACTGTTGGCGCAGATAGTGCTGATCTCTAGACACGTGTTTCAGGTTCTTTAACCGTCATCAGTAGAGATTGCAGTCTTTGAAATTTGGGGTATGCTGAGTAGGCTGCCAACATCTTTCTCAGGTCAGGTACCTCTCACAGGCATGCGGGTGCTTCATCCACGAGCTCATCAGCTCAATGACTCACGGGAGTACTATTAAACAGGAACAGGGGTGGGACCAAACCGCTTGACCTCCTAGCAAGGTTTGCCCCTGGCATTGTGGTAAATGACGTTTCGGTTACTTGCTTGCTTGAAGAGTGTTCGAGTGCTTCGCCTCAGTTGGCGCAGATAGTGCTGATCTCTAGACACGTGTTTCTGGTTCTTTAACCATCACCAGTAGAGATTACAGACTTTTAAATGTGGGGTTTGCTGAGTAGGCTGCCAACATCTTTCTCAGGTCAGAAACCTCTCACAGGCATGCGGGTGCTTCATCTACGAGCTCGTCAGCTCAATGACTCACGGGATTACTATTAAACAGGAACAGGGGTGGGAGCACACCGCTTCACCTCCCAGCAAGGTTCGCCCCTGGCATTGTGGTAAATGCAGTTTTGGTTACTTGTTTGCTTCAAGAGTATTCGAGTGTTTCGCCACAGTTGGTGCAGATAGTGCTGATCTCTAGACACGTGGTTCTGATTCTTTTACCCTCATCAGTAGAGATTACAGTCTTTCAAATGTGTGGTTTGCTGAGTAGGCTGCCAACATCTTTCCCAGGTCAGGTACCTCTCACAGGCAAGTGGATGCTTCATTCACAAGCTCATCAGCTTAATGACTCACGGCAGTACTATTAAACAGGAGCAGGGGTGGGAGCACACCGCTTCACCTCCAAGCAAGGTTCGCACCCTGGCATTGTGGTAAATGCAGTTTCAGTTACTTGCTTGCTTCAAGAGTGTTTGAGTGTTTCGCCACAGTTGGCGCAGATAGTGCTGATCTCTAGACACATGTTTCTGGTTCTTTAACCATCATCAGAAGAGATTACAGTCTTTCAAATGTAGGATTTGCTGAGTAGGCTGTCAACATCTTTCTCAGTTCAGGTACCTCTCATAGGCATGCGGGTGCTTCATCCACGAGCTGCTCTTCAGCTCAACGACTCATTGGAGAACTATTAAACAGGAACAAAGGGTGGGAGCACACCACTTCACCTCCCAGGAAGGTTCACCCCTGGCATTGTGGTAAATGCAGTTTTGATTACTTGCTTGCTTCAAAAGTGTTCGAGTGTTTCGCCACAGTTGGCGCAGATAGTGCTGATCTCTAGGCACGTGTTTCTGGATTTTTACCCGTCATCAGTAGAGATTACAGTCTTTGACATTTGGGGTTTGTTGAGTAGGCTGCCAATATCTTTCTCAGGTCACGTACCTCTCACAGGCATGTGTGTGCTTCATCCGCAAGCTCGTCAGCTCAATGACTCACGGGAGTACTAGTAAACAGGTACAGGGGTGGGAGCACACCGCTTCACCTCCCAGCAAGGTTCGCCTCTGACATTATGGTAATTGCAGTTTCAGTTACTTGCTTGCTTCAAGAGTGTTCAAGTGTTTCGCCACAGTTGCCGCAGATAGTGCTGAACTCTAGACACGTGGTTCTGGTTCTTTAACTGTCACCTTTAGAGATTACACTCATGGGACTACTATTAAACAGGAACAGGGGTGGGAGCACACCGCTTCACCTCCCAGCAAGGTTCGCTCCTGGCATTGTGGTAAATGATGTTTCAGTTACTTGCTTGCTTCAAGAGTGTTTGAGTGTTTTGCCACAGTTGGCGCAGATAGTGCTGATATCTACACACTTGTTTCTGGTTCTTTAACCGTCATCAGAAGAGATTACAGTCTTTCAAATGTGGGGTTTGCTGAGTAGGCTGTCAACATCTTTCTCAGGTCAGGTACCTCTCACAGGCATGAGGGGGCTTCATCCATGAGCTCGTCAACTCAATAACTCACGGGAGTACTATTAAACAGGAACAGGGGTTGGAGCAAACCTCTTCACCTCCCAGCAAGGTTCGCCCCTGGCATTGTGGTAAATGAAGTTTCAGTTACTTGCTTGCTTGAAGAGTGTTCGAGTGTTTCGCCTCAGTTGGCGCAGATAGTGCTGATCTCTAGACACGTGTTTCTGGTTATTTAACCGTCACCAGTAGAGATTACAGTCTTTCAAATGTGGGGTTTGCTGAGTAGGCTGCCAACATCTTTCTCAGGTCAGGTACCTCTTACAGGCATGCGGGTGCCTCATCCACAAGCTCGTCAGCTCAATGACTCACGGGAGTACTATTAAACAGGAGCAGGGGTGGGAGCACACCGCTTAACCTTCCAGCAAGGTTCGCCTCTGGCATTGTGGTACATGCAGTTTCAGTTTCTTGCTTGCTTCAAGAGTGTTCGAGTGTTTCGCCACAGTTGGCGCAGATAGTGCTGATCTCTAGACACGTGTTTCTGGTTCTTTAACCATCATCAGTAGTGATTACAGTCTTTCAAATGTGGGGTTTGCTGAGTAGGCTGCCAACATCTTTCTCAGGACAGGTATCTCTCACCGGCATGCAGGTGCTTCATCCACGAGCTTGTCAGCTCAATGACTCATGGGAGTACTATTAAACAGAAACAGGGGTGGGAGCACACCGCTTCACCTCCCAGAAAGGTTTGCCCCTGGCATTGTGGTAAATGCAGTTTCAGTTGCTTGCTTCAAGAGTGTTCAAGTCTTTCGCCACAGTTGCCGCAGATAGTGCTGAACTCTAGACACGTGGTTCTGGTTCTTTTACTGTAATTGGTAGAGATTACATTCTTTCAAATGTGGGGTTTTCTGAGTAGGCTGCCAGCATCTTTCTCAGATCAGGTACCTCTCACTGGCATGCGGGTGCTTTATCCACGAGCTCATCAGCTCAATGACTCATCGGAGTACTAATAAACAGGAACAGGGGTAGGAGCAAACCGCTTCACCTCCCAGCAAGGTTCGCCTCTGGCATTGTGGTAAATGCAGTTTCAGTTACTTGCTTGCTTCAAGAGTGTTGAAGGGTTTTGCCACAGTTGGCGCAGATAGTGCTGATATCTACACACGTGTTTCTGGTTCTTTAACCATCATCAGAAGAGATTACAGTCTTTCAAATGTGGGATTTGCTGAGTAGGCTGTCAACATCTTTCTCAGGTCAGGTACCTCTCACAGGCATGCGGGTGCTTCATCCACGAGCTCATCAGCTCAATGATTCACAGGAGTACTATTAAACAGGAACAGGGGTGGAAGCACACCGCTTCACCTCCCAGCAAGGTTCGCCCCTGGCTTTGTGGTAAATGCAGTTTCAGCTGCTTGCTTGCTTCTAGAGTGTCGAGTGTTTCGCCACAGTTGGCGCAGATAGTGCTGATCTCTAGACATGTGGTTCTGGTTCCTTAACAGTCATCAGTAGAGATTACAGTCTTTCAAATGAGGGGTTTGCTGAGTAGGCTGCCAACATCTTTCTCAGATCAGGTACCTCTCACAGGCAAGCGGTTGCTTCATCCACGAGCTCGTCAGCTCAATGACTCACAGGAGTACTATTAAACAGGAACAGGGGTGGAAGCACACCGCTTCACCTCCCAGCAAGGTTCGCCCCTGGCATTGTGGTAAATGATGTTTCAGTTACTTGCTTGCTTCAAGTGTGTTTGAGTGTTTCGCCTCAGTTGGCGCAGATAGTGCTGATCTCTAGACACGTGTTTCTGGTTCTTTAACTGTCACCTTTAGAGATTACAGTCTTTCAAATGTGGGGTTTGCTGAGTAGGCTGCCAACATCTTTCTCAGGTCACGTACCTCTCACAGGCATGCAGGTGCTTCATCCATGAGCTCGTCAGCTCAATGACTCATGGGAGTACTATTAAACAGAAACAGGGGCGGGAGCACAACGCTTCACCTCCCAGCAAGGTTTGCCCCTGACATTGTGCTAATTGCAGTTTCAGTTACTTGCTTGCTTCAAGAGTGTTCAACTGTTTTGCCACAGTTGGCGCAGATAGTGCTGATCTCTAGACACGTGTTTCTGGTTCTTTAACCGTCCCCAGTAGAGATAACAGTCTTTCAAATGTGGGGTTTGCTGAGTAGGCTGCCAACATCTTTCTCAGGTCACGTACCTCTCACAGGCATGCGGTTGCTTCATCCACGAGCTCGTCAGCTCAATGACTCATGGGAGTACTACTAAACAGGAACAGGGGTGGGAGCACACCGTTTCACCTCCCAGCAAGGTTCGCCCCTGACATTGTGGTAATTCCAGTTTCAGTTACTTGCTTGCTTCAAGAGTGTTCGAGTGTTTCGCCACAGTTGGCGCAGATAGTGCTGATCTCTAGACACGTGTTTCTGGTTCTTTAACCATCATCAGTAGTGATTACAGTCTTTCAAATGTGGGGTTTGCTGAGTAGGCTGCCAACATCTTTCTCAGGACAGGTATCTCTCCCTGGCATGCGGGTGCTTCATCCATGAGCTTGTCAGCTCAATGACTCATGGGAGTACTATTAAACAGAAACAGGGGTGGGAGCACACCGCTTCACCTCCCAGAAAGGTTTGCCCCTGGCATTGTGGTAAATGCAGTTTCAGTTGCTTGCTTCAAGAGTGTTCAAGTCTTTCGCCACAGTTGCCGCAGATAGTGCTGAACTCTAGACACGTGGTTCTGGTTCTTTTACTGTAATTGGTAGAGATTACAGTCTTTCAAATGTGGGGTTTTCTGAGTAGGCTGCCAGCATCTTTCTCAGATCAGGTACCTCTCACTGGCATGCGGGTGCTTTATCCACGAGCTCATCAGCTCAATGACTCACAGGAGTACTATTTAACAGGAACAGGGGTGGAAGCACACCGCTTCACCTCCCAGCAAGGTTCGCCCCTGGCATTGTGGTAAATGATGTTTCAGTTACTTGCTTGCTTCAAGTGTGTTCGAGTGTTTCGCCTCAGTTGGCGCAGAGAGTGCTGATCTCTAGACACGTGTTTCTGGTTCTTTAACTGTCACCTTTAGAGATTACAGTCTTTCAAATGTGGGGTTTGCTGAGTAGGCTGCCAACATCTTTCTCAGATCAGGTACCTCTCACAGGCAAGCGGGTGCTTCATCCACGAGCTCGTCAGCTCAATGACTCACAGGAGTACTATTAAACAGGAACAGGGTAGGAAGCACACCGCTTCACCTCCCAGCAAGGTTCGCCCCTGGCATTGTGGTAAATGATGTTTCAGTTACTTGCTTGCTTCAAGTGTGTTTGAGTGTTTCGCCTCAGTTGGCGCAGATAGTGCTGATCTCTAGACACGTGTTTCTGGTTCTTTAACTGTCACCTCTAGAGATTACAGTCTTTCAAATGTGGGGTTTGCTGAGTAGGCTGCCAACATCTTTCTCAGGTCACGTACCTCTCACAGGCATGCAGGTGCTTCATCCACAAGCTCGTCAGCTCAATGACTCATGGGAGTACTATTAAACAGGAACAGGGGTGGGAGCACACCGCTTCACCTCCCAGCAAGGTTTGCCCCTGACATTGTGCTAGTTGCAGTTTCAGTTGCTTGCTTGCTTCAAGAGTGTCGAGTGTTTCACCACAGTTGGCGCAGATAGTGCTGATCTCTAGACACGTGTTTCTGGTTCTTTAACCGTCATCAGTAGAGATTACAGTCTTTCAAATATGGGGTTTGCTGAGTAGGCTGCCAACATCTTTCTCAGGTAAGGTACCTCTCACAGGCATGCGGGTGCTTCATCCATGAGCTCCTCAGCTCAATGACTTATGGGAGTACTATTAAACAGGAACAGGGGTGGGAGCACACCGCTTCACCTCCCAGAAAGGTTCGCCCCTGGCATTGTGGTAATTGCAGTTTCAGTTACTTGCTTGCTTCAAGAGTGTTCGACTGTTTCGCCACAGTTGCCGCAGGTAGTGTTAAACTCTAGACACGTGGTTCTGGTTCTTTAACTGTCATTGGTAATGATTACAATCTTTCAAATGTGGGGTTTGCTGAGTAGGCTGTCAACATTTTTCTCAGGTCATGTACCTCTCACAGGCATGCGGTTGCTTCATCCAGGAGCTCGTCAGCTCAATGACTCACTGGAGAACTATTAAACAGGAACTGGGGTGGGAGCACACCACTTCACCTCCCAGGAAGGTTCACCCCCGGCATTGTGGTAAATGCAGTTTTGGTTACTTGCTTGCTTCAAGAGTGTTTGAGTGTTTCACTACAGTTGGCGCAGATAGTGCTGATCTCTAGACACGCGTTTCAGGTTCTTTAACCGTCATCAGTAGAGATTGCAGTCTTTGAAATTTGGGGTATGCTGAGTAGGCTGCCAACATCTTTCTCAGGATAGGTCCCTCTCACAGGCATGCGGGTGCTTCATCCACGAGCTCATCAGCTCAATGACTCACGGGAGTACTATTAAACAGGAACAGGGGTGGGACCAAACCGCTTGACCTCCCAGCAAGGTTTGCCCCTGGCATTGTGGTAAATGACGTTTCGGTTACTTGCTTGCTTGAAGAGTGTTCGAGTGCTTCGCCTCAGTTGGCGCAGATAGTGCATATCTCTAGACACGTGCTTCTGGTTCTTTAACCGTCACCAGTAGAGATTACAGACTTTTAAATGTGGGGTTTGCTGAGTAGGCTGCCAACATCTTTCTCAGGTCAGAAACCTCTCACAGGCATGCGGGTGCTTCATCCACGAGCTCGTCAGCTCAATGACTCACGGGAGTACTATTAAACAGGAACAGGGGTTGGAGCACACCGCTTCACCTCCCAGCAAGGTTCGCCCCTGGCATTGTGGTAAATGCAGTTTCGGTTACTTGCTTGCTTCAAGAGTATTCGAGTGTTTCGCCACAGTTGGCGCAGATAGTGCTGATCTCTAGACACGTGGTTCTGGTTCTTTTACCCTCATCAGTAGAGATTACAGTCTTTCAAATGTGTGGTTTGCTGAATAGGCTGCCAACATCTTTCTCAGATCCAAAACTCCACACTTTGAAACTTTTTCAGTAAAAAGCAGGCAATTATATCCTATGGAAGGAAATTGAAGTTACTGGTAAGTACGGTTAGAATTACTTTTCAGGATCAGTACTGGGCTCAAACATTCAGCACTGAGCTCTCTCCTGATTACAGGTGAGTAAATCAGAATGCGTAGTTCTGCTGATTTTACTTCGGTCCAGTACATATAGAGCCACTTTCCTACACCATCCCCTCCCTTCACCACTGTGCAAACACGCCCTGTGGCACATTTTAAGTTGGGGAAAAAATTCCCCTTCAATCTTGAAGGTCCGTAGAGTCCAACTAGCCCACTAGGTACATACAGTAAGCCCCACAGAGCTGCATAGCAGAAATATGTAAAAAGGCGTACGGCCTGCACCACCTCTCTGCAACGCAGTGCAGTGGCACTTCCTGGAAGCACCTGTTGGGTTACTTGGCCCCCAGGGTCCCTCTGGATTAAAGAGGAATTTTTTCCCTAACGTAAAACGCACCACAGGGCGTGTTTGCACACATCACCTCATGCCCCGTCCCCTCCCTTCACCAGTGTGTAAACGCGCCCCATGGCGCATTTTAAGTTGGGAGATTAAGTCCCCTTGAATCCTGAGGGTCCCTAGGGTCAAAGTAGCCCACCAGCAAGCGCCACAGATCTGCGTTGCAGAGAGGTGTTAAAAGGGGTGTGGCCTCTGAACATCGCTCTGCAATGCAGCTCCCTGGCACATACTGGAGGGACCTGGTGGGCTAGTGGCCCCCAGGGACCCTCAAGATTGAAGGGGAATTAATTCCTCAACTTAAAACGCGCCACAGGGCGGGTTTGCACAATGGTGAAGGAAGGGGGCGGAGCCTGAGGTGACATGTCTGCAAACACGCCCTGTGGTGTGTTTTAAGTTGGGGAATTAATTCCTCTTCAATCCTGAGGTCCCCTGGGGGCCAACTAGCCTACCAGGTACCTCCAGTATGCGCCAGGGAGTGGCATTGCAGAGAAGTGTTCAGAGGCCATGCCCCTTTTTACAACACTCTGCAGCGCAGCTCTGTGGCGCTTACTGGAGGTACCTGGTGGGCTAGTTGGCCCCCAGGGGACCTCAGGATTGAAGAGGATTTAATTCCCCAACTTAAAACGCACCACAGGGCGTGTTTGCACACATATCACCTCAGGCCCCGCCCCCTACCTTCACCACTGTGCAAACGCACCCTGTGGCGCGTTTTAAGTTGGGGGATTAAGTCCCTTTGAATCCTGAGGGTCCCTGGGGTCCAACTAGCCCACCAGGTACCTCCATTAAGCACCACAGAGCTGTGTTGCAGAGAGGTGTAAAAAGGGGCATGGCCTCAGAACACCTCTCTGCAATGCAGCCCCCTGGCGCATACTGGAGGTTCCTGGTGGGCTAGTTGGCCCCCAGGGACCCCCAGTATTGAAGGGGAATTCGTTCCCCCTCTGCAAATGCTCCAGGGGGCGCGTTTGCAGAGTGATGAAAGGAGGGGGCGTGGCCTCCTCCCACCCCGCAAATCTGCAAATAAAGCCCCGGGGGTGGCGGTCCCCGGGGCTTGGGGGAGCCTTTGAGCCCCCCCACCCATTTTCTGCAAAGCCCCTGGGGTGGCGGTCCCCGAGGCTGGGGGGGCTGAGAGACCCCCACATATTTCACAAAAGCCCCGGGGGTGGCAGTCCCCGGGGCTGGGGGGCCCCTCTGGGCCCCCCATTACTATAAAATATTGCCCCCGGGACTTGGCCTCCCCGGGGGCTTATTGTAAACGAAGTGCGGGAGTCCGTGCTTCGTTTTTTTTCGGGAGCGGGATGCAACCCGCGATTTATAAAAAAAATCTTTTTTTTTTGGCCTTGGGGTTCTTCTACCCTGCCCCCTTTTTGCGTTTTTTGCGGGCTTTTTTGTGCTTTCTTGTGCCTCGGTTCTATCCGCGGCCCTAGATATATCTATCTTTTTACTTTTGAATATCTCAGGAACTACTGAACGGATTTACACCATTTAAGCAAAAGGCACGAGTCTGAACTGAGGACTACCTCTTTGTCAAATTTGGTGTAATTCCGTTCAGCAGTTCGGGCTGTAGCTTTGTCAACAGGTCCTATGGGAAAATGCATTAGGAAATCCGCAACATTCTATTTTGAATAACTTTGGCGCCGGTCGACGAATCCTCGCAAATTTTTCCAAATAGGTGGGGCGCTATGCTCCGCTCCTTCCCTGAAAGTCTTGGGCGGATTCGTCAAGCGGGGGCTGAGATAAAAGGGGGGTCCCAAAACGCGTTTTTCCCATGCATTTTTCCATAGGACCTTTAGACAGGGCTACAGCCCGAACGGCTGAACAGAATTACTAGAAATTTGGCAGAGAGGTAGTCCTCAGGTCAAGGAAGTGCCTTTTGTAGGTTTGGTGTAAATCTGTTCAGTAGATTCTGAGAAAATAGCCTTTAAATCAATATATATATCTGAGCCAGCTTACTGTGCGCTTACGGTACGCTTACCGTACGCGTACGGTGGCGTGCGCGAGCGCGATTCTGATTGGCTCTTAGATCTTAGTAAACATTCGAATCGTTCGAAACCAGGAAGCGGCGGCCGCCATTTCGTGTGTTTCACTCAGAAAAAAAAGAGTGATAACAAGAAAAGGGGGCAAGGAGGAGAGTTACAGACCCCCTAACATTTGTAAGGGGGTCAAAGAAGGACAGAAAAGTACAAAGAAAACATTTATTGATTTTAAAAAAAATCACGGGGTACGCGTACGGTAAGTGTACGGTAAAAATAAAAAATAAAAAAAGAAATGAAAATCAGATTTAAGTGTTTAGATATTAGGGGGCTCTAAAAAGAGCCGTTGTGTTTATGAAGTGATTTTTTTGTGGTACCTACAAGTAAGTACCGATGCAGAGTCTAAGGTTCAAGAGGAAGACTCTGTTCCCTTCATCATTGAAGTGCACACCATCTCCTCTATAAATGTCTTGCATGTCATAACGCAAGTTGTTGTGGTAAATGGAACCCATACCATAGTCACGGAGGAAAGCAGAAACAGATTTGTTGACGTGCTTTCTTGCTTTGTCAATCTGCGGACAGAAATGATTGGACCAGTTCCATTTTTGCCTTTGGCATATGTTAGAAAACACAAAGGCAGTTTTAGGGAAAAGTGAAAACAGTTGTGCAAAGGTGTCCTTCATAAGCATTTCCAGACCTACCCCAGTCAAAGTGCCTAGGTCATTGCCACCACAGTGCACTATTATGAGGTCAGGGTGTTGGATGTGCATGAAGGATTTCACCAATGGCATTAATTGGTGCCACTTTAACCCTCTCTGACCAATCCATTTAATGTCTACATTTGGCAAAGCAAGGTCTCTCACCATACCTGTTTTCTCTGCAAACTTTTCACTCCAGAAGACATAGCTGTGCCCTACAATCCACACTGTGAACATCTTCAAAGGAGAACTGGATGCACTCAGGAGGTGTAATTCAGTAGAATGGCAATATGAAAAGAAAGACAGTTTGGAAATGGAGGCATACATATTTTTTTCATAAAAAAAAGAACTGATTGGCTGTTTCATACCATTCTAGAATAAAAACTAGGCTGTATGTGTAAATTAATAGAAGCATGTTTTGTATTGGTACAGAAAAATGTGTTACCAAAGAACAGTACTATGGATTTGCTGTTAGGTTTGAAAAGTCAAGCACTCTTTGTTAGACCCGTCAGCCCTTTGGGTGGTCCCTCCTCATCATTATTTATTTTGTCCCACTTTTGCCTCAAACCCTGTTTGAATTTTTCCTTTTTGGGAACCACCAGACTTTTTAGTGTTGCTGCAGATTCAGGGAGCCATTTTAGCTACCCCTGAAACTTCTGTCTGAGGGCCTGAAGCACAAAATGGTGGCCACCTGTGACATCACCAGCATCCACTGGAACCTACCAGCACCTTCCAGAACATTCCAGAACTCTGTGACAGTTGGAGGCGGTTTAGAATGTTGGGAGGTTAAGACAGAGTGTTGGCAGTTGGAGCTGCCAGTTGGCACCTGACTGGTGAAGGGAGAGCAGCACAACAGTGAAGGAGGAAGGAGTGAAGCAGCAGGGGTGGAAACTTGTGCCTGGAGTGGGGTCCATAAACCCACCCTTGATACTAGTCCCTACTGATGGATCCCAGCCTGTAGCCCTGTGTGGGAAGAAGCCAGAAAAACTCATCCTAAGGACCTGGACAGCAGGAACAGGCCTTAGAAGCAGAAAGCAGCAAGATCCTGACCTGGAAACTGGTTTCCCTGGAGTCCGGCGTCGAGTAGCCTAAGACCTGGAGCCCGAGGTGGAGAAGCGGCGCTGACTGAAGAAGCAGACGTCGTACCCGGAGCCGCCTGAGGTCGTGAGAGGGCGCCGACGGAGGTCGTGAGGAATACCAGAGGTCGAGGAGGAAGTTAACCGAGGTCGAATGAGCGGCGTCATCGGAGGAGTGAAGTCCGCCCTCCGGAGTCGTCGGAGACCGAGGTGAAGGGTACCGGAGGTCGGGAGTGAGGATCGCACTCCGGAGTCGCCCGGAACCTGAGAGGAGGAGCACCGGAGGTCGGGGGTGAGGATCGCACCCCGGAGTCGCCGGAAGTCGACATCGAGGCCAGGCCGGCCGACGTCATCGAAGCCGAGAGCGCCATCGGACCGGAGCCACCCGAAGTCGACATCGAGTAGAGACTGCCCGACGCCGTCGAATCGGAGGTCGAGATCGAACCGAGGCCGCCGACATCGGACCGGAACCGCCTACCGGCGTCGTCAAAGAACTGACATTGTGCCGAGGCCGCCGAGATCGAACCGGAACCGCCTCACGGCATCGACACGACTCCAGCGGCGTCGGAGCATCAGAAAAAGGGCAGTAAGTGGAGTAGAGGGCGCCTAAGGCCCTGTGGAGACCTGAGAGACTGCTCTAAGGGGCTAGGGAGGTGCTGGAACCAACCTGACTGTGCCAGGGGTGAACTGGGACTAACCTAGAGAGGTTGTGTGGAGAGAGAAAGCCAGGGCACTGGTATTCCCCCCTTGATCTACCTCAGTTTAGGCCTCAGCCTTGACCCAGCCAGGGAGTAGTCCCCCTCAAGCCTTCCACAACCCTACAAGCTGTGCCTGGGCCAAATCAGCCCTTAAGAATTGAAAAGTGATCTGATTACATGAGTGTTGCTGTATACTTTTAATTATTTATTGGGGGCACTGTATTTATTGAGTTTTTACCTATTTATTGCTTCACTATATTTATTGGTCCACAGGACTTGTTGGTGTACAATATTTATGGGTACAGTATTTATTGCCTCAGAATATTTAATTGCCTGTATTACCTGCACTTATATTTATGTCCCTTGTATTTATGATCATCCCTATTTATTGAATCTTCAGACAATATTTATTTGACCTGCACTATTTAAAATTTGTATATTGTGATTGACTTATTTATTTTTCCAATCAGCAACTAAGAGAAAAAGATAAAGAAAGATATTTTCATAATTTTTACGGTGTAGAGTCGTTTTTGGAACGGATGCACACATGGTTATTGTATGGGTATATTGTATGCTTAGCACTGTGCCTGTTTCCTGACCACTCGAGCCAAGCTACCACAGTGTGTTCGGGGAGTCCACCACCACCCTGCGGAGTGGGAGTGGGCTGTTTCCAACATAAATTGGTGTTCAGCGGTGGGATAGAGCTGTGCCTACGTATACTCAACAATAACTGTGGGTAGTCCATAGGCCTACACCGGGAGTTTTCTCAAGAGCGGCCTTCCTAATTGTGGGTTTTTGTTTTTTTCCAAATTTACTCTGGTGGTGGGAGGAGGTATTATTAAAGGTACCCCCCTGCATTGTTACTGCACAAAACCTGTCCTCTAACCTGAGTGGGCAAGATGGAGTTTGTACTAGAAAATCTAGAAACGTACACTGTGGCCCAACTCAGGGAGTTTTGCCAGCGGGAGGGGGTGTACTGTCCCCCAGGAGCAAAGAAGGGTGCACTCCAAACCAGCTTAAGGGCTTGGGGGGAGGCACGCAGGGAAAGCAAGGCTGAGGAGGAAGACAGGGATGGAGAGCCTGACCCCGAGGGGGCTGAGATGTACCAACCTGAGGTGGGGAACCTGTCAGCAGGGCCCAGGACACTTTCTAGGAAGGGCAGCACTGTCTCTAGCGGTGGCTTATCTGAGGTGGAGTTAGCAGATCGGAGGGAGAAAAGACAGCTCACATGGGACTTAGCAAGGCTGGAGAAGGAGAAGGAGGAGCAGAGGATGGCCCATGAATTGCGACTGAAAGAAATAGATCTTCAGATTTTGAGAATCGGGGCACAACCTGTTCCTAATGGTGGCAGCCAAATCCAAGAGTCCACCAGGGAACCCAAACCTTACCTGCCAAAGGACATTGTAGCTAGCTATGGGGCGGGTGACGACATCGCCAAGTGGCTAGCAGCCTATGAGGTCTCGTTGAGGGCCCATGGGGTTCCAGTGAAGTATTGGGGAGGGGGATTGTATAAGTACATGCCTCCAGCTGGTAGGGATGCTTTATTGGCCCTCGAAGAGGATGAGCAGACCCACTACCCCACCATGAAACTGGCGCTCATCAGAAAGTTTGGACTAACACCTGAAAAGTACAGACAGAAGTTCAGGGGTAGTCACAAACTGGGCACGCAGAATTGGGTGGACTTCCTGGACTATGCAAAGAAGGCACTGGAGGGTTGGATTCAGGGCAGTGAAGTGAGGAACTACGAGGGGTTGTTTGACCTAGTACTGAAGGAACACCTGCTCGAGAAATGTTTCCCTGAACTGCGGCAACACCTGGTGGACAGCAAGCTGACCAGTCCCCGGAAGCTTGCTGAGGAGGCGGACATTTGGGCTAGTACCCGGGTGTCCACAAGGGGGACTGGAGGGGATACTCAAAAGGCCGGACAGGGCGCCCCCCAGAAGAAAGAGGGAGGGGAAAAGAAGAAGGAGTTCTCCAAAGGCCCCCAAAATAACTTCCAAGGGAAGGGAACAGGATTCACCCCTAGGGCTAACCCATCCAGAAACCCTAATCCTGGCCAGAGTCAGCAGCCAAGGGTTGTCCATTGCTATGAGTGCAGTGGCGTTGGACACTATAAAGGAGATCCGAAGTGCTTGAAACGACCACCCCCTCCCACTGGAGGAAAGACCCCCGGAGTAGCTAGTGTAGTGCTCGGGGAGGAGATGCCCTTAACTAAGGGAAGGGAGTGGGCGGGTGTCACTTTAGTGTCCCTGGGAGAACGGGAGATGGTTCCTAAGATCCAGGTGCCCGCAAATACCGCAAAGTATGGGCAGTGGGTCACCATCAACGGCCAAAGAGGGGAGGCTCTGAGAGACACAGGAGCCAGTATGACTATGGTGCGTAGTCAACTGGTGTCTCCAGAGCAGGTAATTCCCGATGTACTCCACCCAGCCGCGATGGCTGACGGCAGAACAGGTCACTATCCCGTGGCCGAGGTTCCCTTTGAATGGGGGGGGGTTGCAGGTTCACTTCGAGTTGCCGTAAGCCCTGCCGTGCCAGTCGATTGTCTGCTGGGGAATGACATGGAGCACAACGCTTGGAAGGAGGTGGAATACCGGACTCACACTGAGATGCTGGGTACACCTGACTGGGCCTGTGTTAGCACAAGGTCCGCGACTACCCGAAGAGGGAGTTCATTTCGGCTGGAGCCTGGAACAAAGGCCCAGCCAGCTGCCAGTCAAGGGAAGAACCGAGGACAGGAGGAGCCTGCCTCGGCGTCCCCACCCCGTAGGACGAATAGGCCACCGGAGGTGGTGGACCAGGAGTCTGCGGTGTAGGACGTTACCAACCTGGAGGACCTACCCATCCCGGCCGAGTGGCACGTGGAGGGAGGGCCGTCCAGGGAGGAATTCTGCCAGGGCCAGAGGGAGTGCCCTACCCTTGAGGGGCTGAGGCGACAGGCCGAAGCCCAGGCAGCAGGGAACGTTGAAGGGAACTACAGTGTTTACTGGGAGGATGGCCGCCTCTACAGTGAACCCAAGGCACCCCTACATGGATCGTCACGAGCCTTGGTAGTTCCTCAACGTTATCGAGCCTTCCTTCTGGAGTTGGCTCACGAGATACCATTGGCAGGACACCTGGGGCAAGACAAGACCTTCGCCCGTCTTGTCCCACACTTTTATTGGCCTCAGATGAAAGTGTCGTCCGATACCTACTGCCGGACATGTGTGTCTTGCCAAGCCAGTGGGAAAACAGGGGTGAAGCTGAAAGCTCCCCTGGAACCACTTCCTGTCGTTAGCACCCCCTTTGAAAGGGTGGGCATCGACATTGTGGGTCCGTTAGATCCGCCAACATCAGCTGGTCACAGGTTTATCCTGGTCCTGGTGGATCATGCCACACGGTACCCAGAGGCAATACCTCTGAGGACCATAACAGCACCTGTTGTGGCTAGGGCCCTGATGGGAATCTTTACCCGAGTGGGTTTTCCCAAGGAAGTTGTGTCCGACAGGGGGACCAGCTTCATGTCAGCGTATATGCGGGCGATGTGGAAGGAGTGTGGAGTGACATACCGGTTCACCACTCCTTACCACCCCCAGACCAATGGTCTGGTGGAGAGGTTTAACAAAACCTTGAAGGGCATGATCAGAAGTCTGCCTGAAAGCCTGCGGAGGAAATGGGACGTCCTCCTACCCTGTTTACTTTTTTCCTACAGGGAAGTGCCACAGAAGGGAGTGGGCTTCAGCCCCTTTGAGCTTCTGTATGGGCACCCTGTACGTGGACCTCTCAACCTGGTGAGAGACGGATGGGAAAGAACTCCCAGAAAGCTTCCCCAGGATGTGGTGAGCTACATGCTGGCCTTCCGGAGCCAAATGGCTAAGTTGTGGAAGCAAGCTTCTGACAACTTGGAAGCCAGCCAAGCAGTAATGAAGGCGTGGTATGACCACAACGCTCACCCGGTGGAGTTGGAGCCTGGCCAGAAGGTGTGGGTGATCGAACCGGGAGAGCTTAGCGCCCTCCAGGATCGCTGGTCAGGACCCTTTGAGGTGTTGGAGAAGAAGGGTAAGGCTACCTACTTGGTGGACCTGAAGACCCCTCGTCAGCCCCTGCGGGTGCTGCATGCCAACCGCCTCAAACCCCACCACGAGAGGCCCGAAGTCATCTTGATGATGGTGACTGACGGAGGAGAGGACGTGGAAAGCGAGCCTCTCCCTGATCTGTTTGCGTCTCAAGAGAAGGATGGGTCGGTGGAGGGAGTGATTCTCTCCCCATCTCTAACTCCTGAACAGCAGGAGGACTGTCGCCAGGTCCTGGGGCAGTACTCTTCGTTGTTCTCCCTTGTCCCGGGTAGGACTCACCTGTGCGTCCATGACGTGGACACAGGAGACAGCCCACCTGTGAAGTCCAAGATCTACCGGATGTCAGACAAGGTGAAGGCCAGCATTCATAGTGAAGTCACTAAGATGCTGGAGCTAGGAGTGATTGAACCTTCTAGCAGCCCCTGGTCTAGTCCGGTGGTGTTAGTACCGAAAGCTGCACCACCGGGTGCCCAACCAGAACTGAGGTTCTGTGTGGACTACCGGGGACTGAATTCAGTGACAAAAACTGATGCTCATTCGATCCCTAGGGCGGATGAATTAATTGACCGGCTGGGAGCTGCCCAATATCTAAGTACCTTTGACCTTACTTCGGGGTACTGGCAGATCTCTTTGACAGATGGAGCAAGGGAAAGGTCAGCCTTCTCCACGCCCAATGGCCACTACCAGTTCTGTGTGATGCCCTTTGGGCTCAAGAACGCACCTGCCACGTTTCAGCGCCTGGTAAACCAGATCCTCACCGGAATGGAGAGTTTCTCTGCTGCTTATCTGGATGACAT
The DNA here is from genome assembly GCF_964204655.1 of Triturus cristatus. Lineage (NCBI taxonomy): Eukaryota > Metazoa > Chordata > Amphibia > Caudata > Salamandridae > Triturus > Triturus cristatus. The sequence continues at coordinate 745,003,734 of NC_140591.1, read as the reverse complement.
AGCCGTCTTCAGTAACAGCTGGGAGGATCACTTGCGTCACCTGCAAGCTGTTCTCCAGGCCCTGAGACAAGCTGGATTGACGATCAAGGCCAGCAAGTGCCAGATGGGGCAGGGGTCGGTAGTGTACCTTGGACACTTGGTGGGTAGGGGAGCGGTGCAACCCCTCCAGGCGAAGATCGAGGCCATCATGGCCTGGGAACCCCCCCAAGACACAGACTGAGGTCCGAGCATTTTTGGGCCTCACGGGATACTATCGCCGCTTCGTGAAGGGGTACGGTACCATCGTAGCCCCCCTCACGGAGCTCACGTCCAAGAAACAACCTCGACGGGTAGTCTGGACGGAGGCTTGTCAGCAAGCCTTTGAGAAATTGAAGAAAGCCATGTGCGAGGCCCCGGTCTTAAGGGCCCCAGACTTTTCCAAGAAGTTCATTGTCCAGACAGATGCATCAGAACATGGCATTGGGGCAGTGTTATCGCAACTCAACGAAGAGGGTCTGGATCAACCCGTGGTCTTCCTATCCCGGAGACTACTTCCCAGGGAACAGAAGTGGAGTGCAATAGAGCGTGAAGCCTTTGCAGTGGTATGGGCTCTGAAGAAGTTGCGGCCATACCTGTTTGGCTCGCACTTCCTGGTTCAGACCGACCACAGACCCCTTCGTTGGCTGATGCAAATGAAGGGGGAGAATCCCAAGTTGTTGAGGTGGTCTATTTCCCTACAGGGAATGGACTTTCAGGTGGAACATCGGCCTGGAGTGGACCACGCCAATGCAGACGGTCTCTCAAGGTATTTCCGCCTTAGTGATGAGAACTCCCAAGGGGTTGGGTAGCTCTCCCCACTTTCAGCTGGGGGGGACGCGTGTTAGACCCGTCAGCCCTTTGGGTGGTCCCTCCTCATCATTATTTATTTTGTCCCACTTTTGCCTCAAACCCTGTTTGAATTTTTCCTTTTTGGGAACCACCAGAGTTTTTAGTGTTGCTGCAGATTCAGGGAGCCATTTTAGCTACCCCTGAAACTTCTGTCTGAGGGCCTGAAGCACAAAATGGTGGCCACCTGTGACATCACCAGCATCCACTGGAACCTACCAGCACCTTCCAGAACATTCCAGAACTCTGTGACAGTTGGAGGCGGTTTAGAATGTTGGGAGGTTAAGACAGAGTGTTGGCAGTTGGAGCTGGCAGTTGGCACCTGACTGGTGAAGGGAGAGCAGCACAACAGTGAAGGAGGAAGGAGTGAAGCAGCAGGGGTGGAAACTTGTGCCTGGAGTGGGGTCCATAAACCCACCCTTGATACTAGTCCCTACTGATGGATCCCAGCCTGTAGCCCTGTGTGGGAAGAAGCCAGAAAAACTCATCCTAAGGACCTGGACAGCAGGAACAGGCCTTAGAAGCAGAAAGCAGCAAGATCCTGACCTGGAAACTGGTTTCCCTGGAGTCCGGCGTCGAGTAGCCTAAGACCTGGAGCCCAAGGTGGAGAAGCGGCGCTGACTGAAGAAGCAGACGTCGTACCCGGAGCCGCCTGAGGTCGTGAGAGGGCGCCGACGGAGGTCGTGAGGAATACCAGAGGTCGAGGAGGAAGTTAACCGAGGTCGAATGAGCGGCGTCATCGGAGGAGTGAAGTCCGCCCTCCGGAGTCGTCGGAGACCGAGGTGAAGGGTACCGGAGGTCGGGAGTGAGGATCGCACTCCGGAGTCGCCCGGAACCTGAGAGGAGGAGCACCGGAGGTCGGGGGTGAGGATCGCACCCCGGAGTCGCCGGAAGTCGACATCGAGGCCAGGCCGGCCGACGTCATCGAAGCCGAGAGCGCCATCGGACCGGAGCCGCCCGAAGTCGACATCGAGTAGAGACTGCCCGACGCCGTCGAATCGGAGGTCGAGATCGAACCGAGGCCGCCGACATCGGACCGGAACCGCCTACCGGCGTCGTCAAAGAACTGACATTGTGCCGAGGCCGCCGAGATCGAACCGGAACCGCCTCACGGCATCGACACGACTCCAGCGGCGTCGGAGCATCAGAAAAAGGGCAGTAAGTGGAGTAGAGGGCGCCTAAGGCCCTGTGGAGACCTGAGAGACTGCTCTAAGGGGCTAGGGAGGTGCTGGAACCAACCTGACTGTGCCAGGGGTGAACTGGGACTAACCTAGAGAGGTTGTGTGGAGAGAGAAAGCCAGGGCACTGGTATTCCCCCCTTGATCTACCTCAGTTTAGGCCTCAGCCTTGACCCAGCCAGGGAGTAGTCCCCCTCAAGCCTTCCACAACCCTACAAGCTGTGCCTGGGCCAAATCAGCCCTTAAGAATTGAAAAGTGATCTGATTACATGAGTGTTGCTGTATACTTTTAATTATTTATTGGGGGCACTGTATTTATTGAGTTTTTACCTATTTATTGCTTCACTATATTTATTGGTCCACAGGACTTGTTGGTGTACAATATTTATGGGTACAGTATTTATTGCCTCAGAATATTTAATTGCCTGTATTACCTGCACTTATATTTATGTCCCTTGTATTTATGATCATCCCTATTTATTGAATCTTCAGACAATATTTATTTGACCTGCACTATTTAAAATTTGTATATTGTGATTGACTTATTTATTTTTCCAATCAGCAACTAAGAGAAAAAGATAAAGAAAGATATTTTCATAATTTTTACGGTGTAGAGTCGTTTTTGGAACGGATGCACACATGGTTATTGTATGGGTATATTGTATGCTTAGCACTGTGCCTGTTTCCTGACCACTCGAGCCAAGCTACCACAGTGTGTTCGGGGAGTCCACCACCACCCTGCGGAGTGGGAGTGGGCTGTTTCCAACACTCTTGCTCTGTGGAATTGAAACATTGTTTGGCGAACTTCTGACCTGACTCCACACAGCAGTGTTCCATGAGCTGTTGCTATGGTAGCAGGCAGAAGTCAAGTTGGGGGAAGGGTACTAGGCAGAAGTCAAGTTGGGGGAAGGGTACTTTTGGAAAAGGGTTGGTTTTCTACCAATAGAAATGTGTGATTACATTTGAAAAAAAGGGGCAAGCACTGAGATTTGAAACTAACATGTATATGTGTGGAAAAAGAGAGGGAAAGTTTGCCATTATCTGGTTCTGCTGAGAGGAGAGAGGTGTAAAGAACAGAGATCCTGGCTCTGATAATCTGCTGTTTGAGTGCCACATTTCTTTCACAACTAACTAATTTTAAAGGTGAGTTTAGAGTTTGAGAGGGGATGTATATGGTAAATTAAGAAATGAATAATAAAAATGCAATTCTTTTTGTTGAAGTTGTGTTTATTATTTTCTGTTTTGGGAGAAATTTAAATGTGAGGAACAAGTAAAATAATATGGACTATGTTTTCACAATAAATTAAGGTGTACTGGTATAATAAAAGAATAGTTTAAGGGTTTGAGGTTGGACTCAGTAATGCAAATACATTCAGCATCACTAAGGCTGGTTGCCCTTGCTGGAGTGTAGGCAGACACCCAGGTTACAAATGGTGCTGGTCTGAAAAATCAGTTTGGACATGTGCTTTTTAAAAAATCTGAAAAGTGGATTCATAATGTGTCAGTCTGTAAAAGTGTTTATTACTTGCCAAAAAAAAGAGCAGTAAGTGTGCTTTCAAATTGGCAAAGAAATTTCGTTTTGTGACTAATGTGAAAACATGACTCTGTGTGCAAATAGGAATTACAGGCAGAGATTTATTGCGTATTGCTCTGGTGATTTCACAGTTGCATTAGATGGAAAGGGGGAGCCATTTTTTGGTGCAGAAGCTGACTCTTAGCACACAGGTAGCTGCTTACCATGTGGAATCATGCACAGTATTCACAAGCGAGTGGGGTTTGAGGTTTCAGTCAGTAATGCAAATACATTCAGCATCACTAAGGCTGGTTGCCCTTGCTGGAGTGTAGGCAGACACCCAGGTTACAAATGGTGCTGGTCTGAAAAAGCAGTTTGGACATGTGCTTTTTAAAAAATCTGAAAAGTGGATTCATAATGTGTCAGTCTGTAAAAGTGTTTATTACTTGCCAAAAAAAAGAGCAGTAAGTGTGCTTTCAAATTGGCAAAGAAATTTCGTTTTGTGACTAATGTGAAAACATGACTCTGTGTGCAAATAGGAATTACAGGCAGAGATTTATTGCGTATTGCTCTGGTGATTTCACAGTTGCATTAGATGGAAAGGGGGGGCCTTTTTTTGGTGCAGAAGCTGACTCTTAGCACACAGCTAGCTACTTACCATGTGGAATCATGCACAGTATTCACAAGCGAGTGGGGTTTGAGGTTTCAGTCAGTAATGCAAATACATTCAGCATCACTAAGGCTGGTTGCCCTTGCTGGAGTGTAGGCAGACACCCAGGTTACAAATGGTGCTGGTCTGTAAAAGCAGTTTGGACATGTGCTTTTTAAAAAATCTGAAAAGTGGATTCATAATGTGTCAGTCTGTAAAAGTGTTTATCACTTGCCAAAAAAAAGAGCAGTAAGTGTGCTTTCAAATTGGCAAAGAAATTTCGTTTTGTGACTAATGTGAAAACATGACTCTGTGTGCAAATAGGAATTACAGGCAGAGATTTATTGCGTATTGCTCTGGTGATTTCACAGTTGCATTAGATGGAAAGGGGGAGCCATTTTTTGGTGCAGAAGCTGACTCTTAGCACACAGGTAGCTGCTTACCATGTGGAATAATGCACAGTATTCACAAGCGAGTGGGGTTTGAGGTTTCAGTCAGTAATGCAAATACATTCAGCATCACTAAGGCTGGTTGCCCTTGCTGGAGTGTAGGCAGACACCCAGGTTACAAATGGTGCTGGTCTGAAAAAGCAGTTTGGACATGTGCTTTTTAAAAAATCTGAAAAGTGGATTCATAATGTGTCAGTCTGTAAAAGTGTTTATCACTTGCCAAAAAAAAGAGCAGTAAGTGTGCTTTCAAATTGGCAAAGAAATTTCGTTTTGTGACTAATGTGAAAACATGACTCTGTGTGCAAATAGGAATTACAGGCAGAGATTTATTGCGTATTGCTCTGGTGATTTCACAGTTGCATTAGATGGAAAGGGGGAGCCATTTTTTGGTGCAGAAGCAGACTCTTAGCACACAGCCAGCTACTTACCATGTGGAATCATGCACAGTATTCACAAGCGAGTGGGGTTTGAGGTTTCAGTCAGTAATGCAAATACATTCAGCATCACTAAGGCTGGTTGCCCTTGCTGGAGTGTAGGCAGACACCCAGGTTACAAATGGTGCTGGTCTGTAAAAGCAGTTTGGACATGTGCTTTTTAAAAAATCTGAAAAGTGGATTCATAATGTGTCAGTCTGTAAAAGTGTTTATCACTTGCCAAAAAAAAGAGCAGTAAGTGTGCTTTCAAATTGGCAAAGAAATTTCGTTTTGTGACTAATGTGAAAACATGACTCTGTGTGCAAATAGGAATTACAGGCAGAGATTTATTGCGTATTGCTCTGGTGATTTCACAGTTGCATTAGATGGAAAGGGGGAGCCATTTTTTGGTGCAGAAGCAGACTCTTAGCACACAGCCAGCTACTTACCATGTGGAATCATGCACAGTATTCACAAGCGAGTGGGGTTTGAGGTTTCAGTCAGTAATGCAAACACATTCAGCATCACTAAGGCTGGTTGCCCTTGCTGGAGTGTAGGCAGACACCCAGGTTACAAATGGTGCTGGTCTGAAAAAGCAGTTTGGACATGTGCTTTTTAAAAAATCTGAAAAGTGGATTCATAATGTGTCAGTCTGTAAAAGTGTTTATCACTTGCCAAAAAAAAGAGCAGTAAGTGTGCTTTCAAATTGGCAAAGAAATTTCGTTTTGTGACTAATGTGAAAACATGACTCTGTGTGCAAATAGGAATTACAGGCAGAGATTTATTGCGTATTGCTCTGGTGATTTCACAGTTGCATTAGATGGAAAGGGGGAGCCATTTTTTGGTGCAGAAGCAGACTCTTAGCACACACCCAGCTGCTTATCCTGTGGAATCATGCACAGTATTCACAAGCGAGTGGGGTTTGAGGTTTCAGTCAGTAATGCAAACACATTCAGCATCACTAAGGCTGGTTGCCCTTGCTGGAGTGTAGGCAGACACCCAGGTTACACATGTTGCTGGTCTCAAAAAGCTGTTTGGACATGTGCTGTTTTCAGAATCTGAAAAGTGGATTCATAATGTGTCAGTCTGTAAAAGTATTTATCACTTGCCAAAAAAAAGAGTAGTAAGTGTGCTTTCAAATTGGCAAAGAAATGTTGTTTTGTGACTAATGTGAAAACATGACTCTGTGTGTAAATAGGAATTACAGGCATAGATTTATTGCGTATTGCTCTGGTGATTTCACAGTTGGATTAGAAGGAAAGGGGGAGCCTTTTTTTGGTGCAGAAGCAGACTCTTAGCACACAGCCAGCTACTTACCATGTGGAATCATGCACAGTATTCACAAGCGAGTGGGGTTTGAGGTTTCAGTCAATAATGCAAATACATTCAGCATCACTAAGGCTGGTTGCCCTTGCTGGAGTGTAGGCAGTCACCCAGGTTACAAATGGTGATGGTCTGAAAAAGCAGTTTGGACATGTGCTTTTTAAAAAATCTGAAAAGTGGATTCATAATGTGTCAGTCTGTAAAAGTGTTTATCAGTTGCCAAAAAAAAGAGCAGTAAGTGTGCTTTCAAATTGGCAAAGAAATTTCGTTTTGTGACTAATGTGAAAACATGACTCTGTGTGCAAATAGGAATTACAGGCAGAGATTTATTGCGTATTGGTCTGGTGATTTCACAGTTGCATTAGATGGAAAGGGGGAGCCATTTTTTGGTGCAGAAGCAGACTCTTAGCACACAGCCAGCTACTTACCATGTGGAATCATGCACAGGATTCACAAGCGAGTGGGGTTTGAGGTTTCAGTCAGTAATGCAAACACATTCAGCATCACTAAGGCTGGTTGCCCTTGCTGGAGTGTAGGCAGACACCCAGGTTACAAATGGTGCTGGTCTGTAAAAGCAGTTTGGACATGTGCTTTTTAAAAAATCTGAAAAGTGGATTCATAATGTGTCAGTCTGTAAAAGTGTTTATCACTTGCCAAAAAAAAGAGCAGTAAGTGTGCTTTCAAATTGGCAAAGAAATTTCGTTTTGTGACTAATGTGAAAACATGACTCTGTGTGCAAATAGGAATTACAGGCAGAGATTTATTGCGTATTGCTCTGGTGATTTCACAGTTGCATTAGATGGAAAGGGGGAGCCATTTTTTGGTGCAGAAGCAGACTCTTAGCACACAGCCAGCTACTTACCATGTGGAATCATGCACAGTATTCACAAGCGAGTGGGGTTTGAGGTTTCAGTCAGTAATGCAAATACATTCAGCATCACTAAGGCTGGTTGCCCTTGCTGGAGTGTAGGCAGACACCCAGGTTACAAATGGTGCTGGTCTGTAAAAGCAGTTTGGACATGTGCTTTTTAAAAAATCTGAAAAGTGGATTCATAATGTGTCAGTCTGTAAAAGTGTTTATCACTTGCCAAAAAAAAGAGCAGTAAGTGTGCTTTCAAATTGGCAAAGAAATTTCGTTTTGTGACTAATGTGAAAACATGACTCTGTGTGCAAATAGGAATTACAGGCAGAGATTTATTGCGTATTGCTCTGGTGATTTCACAGTTGCATTAGATGGAAAGGGGGAGCCATTTTTTGGTGCAGAAGCAGACTCTTAGCACACAGCCAGCTACTTACCATGTGGAATCATGCACAGTATTCACAAGCGAGTGGGGTTTGAGGTTTCAGTCAGTAATGCACACACATTCAGCATCACTAAGGCTGGTTGCCCTTGCTGGAGTGTAGGCAGACACCCAGGTTACAAATGGTGCTGGTCTGAAAAAGCAGTTTGGACATGTGCTTTTTAAAAAATCTGAAAAGTGGATTCATAATGTGTCAGTCTGTAAAAGTGTTTATCACTTGCCAAAAAAAAGAGCAGTAAGTGTGCTTTCAAATTGGCAAAGAAATTTCGTTTTGTGACTAATGTGAAAACATGACTCTGTGTGCAAATAGGAATTACAGGCAGAGATTTATTGCGTATTGCTCTGGTGATTTCACAGTTGCATTAGATGGAAAGGGGGAGCCATTTTTTGGTGCAGAAGCAGACTCTTAGCACACAGCCAGCTACTTACCATGTGGAATCATGCACAGTATTCACAAGCGAGTGGGGTTTGAGGTTTCAGTCAGTAATGCACACACATTCAGCATCACTAAGGCTGGTTGCCCTTGCTGGAGTGTAGGCAGACACCCAGGTTACAAATGGTGCTGGTCTGAAAAAGCAGTTTGGACATGTGCTTTTTAAAAAATCTGAAAAGTGGATTCATAATGTGTCAGTCTGTAAAAGTGTTTATCACTTGCCAAAAAAAAGAGCAGTAAGTGTGCTTTCAAATTGGCAAAGAAATTTCGTTTTGTGACTAATTTGAAAACATGACTCTGTGTGCAAATAGGAATTACAGGCAGAGATTTATTGCGTATTGCTCTGGTGATTTCACAGTTGCATTAGAAGGAAAGGGGGAGCCTTTTTTTGGTGCAGAAGCAGACTCTTAGCACACACCCAGCTGCTTATCCTGTGGAATCATGCACAGTATTCACAAGCGAGTGGGGTTTGAGGTTTCAGTCAGTAATGCAAACACATTCAGCATCACTAAGGCTGGTTGCCCTTGCTGGAGTGTAGGCAGACACCCAGGTTACACATGTTGCTGGTCTCAAAAAGCTGTTTGGACATGTGCTGTTTTCAGAATCTGAAAAGTGGATTCATAATGTGTCAGTCTGTAAAAGTATTTATCACTTGCCAAAAAAAAGAGTAGTAAGTGTGCTTTCAAATTGGCAAAGAAATTTTGTTTTGTGACTAATGTGAAAACATGACTCTGTGTGTAAATAGGAATTACAGGCATAGATTTATTGCGTATTGCTCTGGTGATTTCACAGTTGGATTAGAAGGAAAGGGGGAGCCTTTTTTTGTGCAGAAGCAGACTCTTAGCACACAGCCAGCTACTTACCATGTGGAATCATGCACAGTATTCACAAGCGAGTGGGGTTTGAGGTTTCAGTCAGTAATGCAAATACATTCAGCATCACTAAGGCTGGTTGCCCTTGCTGGAGTGTAGGCAGTCACCCAGGTTACAAATGGTGATGGTCTGAAAAAGCAGCTTGGACATGTGCTTTTTAAAAAATCTGAAAAGTGGATTCATAATGTGTCAGTCTGTAAAAGTGTTTATCAGTTGCCAAAAAAAGAGCAGTAAGTGTGCTTTCAAATTGGCAAAGAAATTTCGTTTTGTGACTAATGTGAAAACATGACTCTGTGTGCAAATAGGAATTACAGGCAGAGATTTATTGCGTATTGCTCTGGTGATTTCACAGTTGCATTAGATGGAAAGGGGGAGCCATTTTTTGGTGCAGAAGCAGACTCTTAGCACACAGCCAGCTACTTACCATGTGGAATCATGCACAGTATTCACAAGCGAGTGGGGTTTGAGGTTTCAGTCAGTAATGCACACACATTCAGCATCACTAAGGCTGGTTGCCCTTGCTGGAGTGTAGGCAGACACCCAGGTTACAAATGGTGCTGGTCTGAAAAAGCAGTTTGGTCATGTGCTTTTTAAAAAATCTGAAAAGTGGATTCATAATGTGTCAGTCTGTAAAAGTGTTTATCACTTGCCAAAAAAAAGAGCAGTAAGTGTGCTTTCAAATTGGCAAAGAAATTTCGTTTTGTGACTAATGTGAAAACATGACTCTGTGTGCAAATAGGAATTACAGGCAGAGATTTATTGCGTATTGCTCTGGTGATTTCACAGTTGCATTAGAAGGAAAGGGGGAGCCTTTTTTGGGTGCAGAAGCAGACTCTTAGCACACACCCAGCTGCTTATCCTGTGGAATCATGCACAGTATTCACAAGCGAGTGGGGTTTGAGGTTTCAGTCAGTAATGCAAACACATTCAGCATCACTAAGGCTGGTTGCCCTTGCTGGAGTGTAGGCAGACACCCAGGTTACACATGTTGCTGGTCTCAAAAAGCTGTTTGGACATGTGCTGTTTTCAGAATCTGAAAAGTGGATTCATAATGTGTCAGTCTGTAAAAGTATTTATCACTTGCCAAAAAAAAGAGTAGTAAGTGTGCTTTCAAATTGGCAAAGAAATTTTGTTTTGTGACTAATGTGAAAACATGACTCTGTGTGTAAATAGGAATTACAGGCATAGATTTATTGCGTATTGCTCTGGTGATTTCACAGTTGGATTAGAAGGAAAGGGGGAGCCTTTTTTTGGTGCCGAAGCAGACTCTTAGCACACAGCCAGCTACATACCATGTGGAATCATGCACAGTATTCACAAGCGAGTGGGGTTTGAGGTTTCAGTCAGTAATGCAAATACATTCAGCATCACTAAGGCTGGTTGCCCTTGCTGGAGTGTAGGCAGTCACCCAGGTTACAAATGGTGATGGTCTGAAAAAGCAGTTTGGACATGTGCTTTTTAAAAAATCTGAAAAGTGGATTCATAATGTGTCAGTCTGTAAAAGTGTTTATCAGTTGCCAAAAAAAAGAGCAGTAAGTGTGCTTTCAAATTGGCAAAGAAATTTCGTTTTGTGACTAATGTGAAAACAAATGTAGTAATATATTTAAATAAAATAAAGGAATTTTTTTTTAGTTTTTTTCAGGTATTGCTGAAGAGCAGTGAACAAAATTTAAGATGCCTACAAAATCCAGAGTAAAAAAGACCACAAAAAAAACCTATATTTGAAGACAACTGGAGGACCTAAGTTAGTTGAAGATGCTCATGTTGGGAAGAAGAAAAAATCTTCTGGTAAGGAAACAAAAGATTTTCTAAGGAACATATTCAAAAAAAGGAAAAATGTACAAAATGTCTGTACTGGAAAGAATGATTTCAATCGAAAAGGACAGGAAAAAATTGAGAATTTAGTTAATGCAAATATACCTTCTGCAACTAAAAAGATAAACTTAAACAGAAAAACAGCGTTTAAAGAGATACGTAGAAAAATGTTTCAGAGGAGAGTTATGTCCAATTTGATAAAGGATGTGAAGAAATATAAGCAAAAGGCAAAGTTTTATAAGAGAAAAAAAGAAATTGAAGCCATTGCAGCAAAGGCATTAGAATTAAAAAGGAAACTATTCATTTTAATTTTGAATAGGATGCGTACATTAGACAAAATGGTTAATGTACTGAAATCACATAGCAAAACGAAAAGAGTAGTGAACAGAACAAACTTTTGTAAAGTGTTTTTAGGAAAATGGATGCATAGTTCAAGTAGTGAACCTTTTTTTAATGAAGAGAGTTATTTTCAAAGTAATAGTTTGCTGCATGCAGTTGACACCAGAGGTCGTGCTTATGAAGTGAAAAATGGTTGCATAATGGAGAAAGAGATAATGGTTCCAAGAGATGAGGTACAAGTGACGGCGGATGAGGCTATGGGGAGACGTCCTAAAGCCCCAGTGTACACTTGGAATTGTAGTAGTATTTGCACTGTGCGTCAGGAATCTATTGATAAATTTCGTGAGTTTCTAAGAGAATATAGCAAAAAAAGTGTGAAACAGAAGATTAAGGTGCTTCAAAGTCTAGATCCATGCAGAGTGAGAGAGAATACTGGTTTGCAGGGTCATTCTCTGGCTTGTCTATCTAGAAAAGTGTGTAATAGTGTTTTCCATCATTTTAGGATGCTGGCTGTTCATCATACTGAAATGAGAAAGTTTGTGAGACGGTTGTATTTTGCTAAAAGTCCAGCAATAAAGTTAGATGAATTGAATAGGGCTCTGTTCCGTGGAACGGTATCAGATGTAGAGAAGGTTGTTGATGAAATTCAGTTTTGTTACTTTGGTCCTGAACAAAACAGTGCAGAGAAGGACACAGTAAATGAGGAAGAAGTGGAAGAAAATGTAGAACCCTCTGTAAGTAAGACATTTAATGATCACATAACAAAATTTGCAATAATCTCTAATGAAAGACCAAATATTACTTGTATTTGTTGCCGCAGAACTCATTATAGAAAACAAACCAGGTATGTTGATCTCTACAGAAAGAGTGAAAATGAAGATAACTATAAGTGGAAGGATTTTGCCACCTATATATTTCTTGAAAATTGTTTTGAATTGGGTGAAGTTCAGCGTATTTGTAAATACTGTTACAACAAGTTAGAGGAAAATAGAATGCCGACCAGAGCTGTACATAATAATTTAGAATTGGATGCTATTCCTGCTGAACTTTCTGAATTAAATACATATGAGTCTATACTCATTCAATGTGTTCATCCGTTCCAGACCATAGTACGTATGGAGCCCAAAACTGGTAAATTACCTCCTTCAGATATACTGAGAGGTTTAAAAGGTAGAGTGGTGTATTTGCCCTTGGATTTGAAAAAAAAAATGGAAACTATTGATGCGGATACTTTGGAAACTGAACCATTAATTATTCTGGTTAATGGTGTACCTACAAAGAATAAGAAGATTTGGCAGGAGCTGGTAGATGTACGGAAAGTACAAAGAGCAAATTTGTATTTGAAAAGGAATAACAAATGGTATGAATCAATTTATATAGAAGAAGAAGAAGAAGAAGAAGATTTACAAGAAGACACAGAAACACCAACTGGACAAATTGAGAAAGTGGACAAGTCAAAGGAAGAAGAAATTTATGAACATTTTAGCATACATCCTCTTCATTCAAAAGAAGTTATGGGAGACAATATTGATCTATTTCAGATGAAGAAAGCAAAAGGAACTCCCGTGAGTGTATGGGAGGAGAGCTTGGAAGCTCGATGTTTTCCCCAGCTGTTTCCTAAAGGAAAAGGAGGACGATACGATGAACGTCCGGAACAGATTCCAGCTTCTGAGTATCGGACTACAAGACTATATGCTGAAGATCCCAGATTTCGACAAAGTATTCCTTATTTGTTCCATCTTTTATTTGAAAGCGACTTGTCTGCACTGTCTTATGCAGTAAATCACATTTTAAAAAGTGGAGTACATTTACAAAATGTGTCTGCTAAGGATTTTATGGAGAAAGTGCAGCACCGAGATGATCATTTGGAAACACAACTGATCAATCTGATGGCTTGTCAGCGTGGGACAAATGAATATTGGTGCTGACGCCATGGTGAATTAAAATGAATGTTACTGAATTTAGGAACTCCAACATGGTTCCTTACCCTAAGCTGTGCCGAGTACGCTTGGGATGATTTACTGGATTTTCTACGAGAGGCAAATTCAAACATTAAAAACATCGAATACAAGACAGCAGGAGAACTGTGCTCATTGGATCCGGTTAATGTTTGCAGATATTTCAATCATAGATTTGAGGCTATGATGTCCTTCATCTGCAATAAAAAAAATCCACCTCTAGGAGAAGTAGTGGATTTCTTTTGGAGAAAAGAGTACCAGGCAAGAGGTGCTCCTCATATTCATATGCTGTTGTGGATCAAGGATGCCCCAAAGTTTGGAACAGATACTGATGAAGCAGTGTTATCTTACATTGAAGAATATGCAACATGTGCTATACCAAAAAGCACAGAAGAGAAAAAGATAAAGGAGCAAGTTTTACGTTTCCAAAGTCATCGGTGTGGAAAATACTGTCGACGGAAATACAAGAGCAAAGATAAATACTACACTAAATGTCGATTTGGATTTCCTAGACCTGTTCTTTCAAATGGAAGAGTTAACAGTTTTATGTCATCTGTGAGACATACTATCACAAGAAAATCACCTAAGAATACCTACAACCTTAAAAGAAAAGAAGAATCAAAAAATATAAATGACTACAACCCAGTGATTTTATCCATGTGGAACGCTAACATGGATATACAGTATGTAGCTGACAATTCCATTGCTGTTGCTCGATATGTAACGTCTTACATTACGAAATCAGAAAAAACAGAATTGAAGGAAATGTGGGAAGAGATTTCTCACGAGAAAACTGTCAGTAAGAAGCTGTACAGTTTCAGTTTGAAGATGTTATTGCATCGAGAAATTGGATCCTACGAATGTTCAGATAGGTTATCTTCTGCAAGTCTCTACTCGAAATCAAGAAGAATAATTTGGGCAAGTTTAGGCCTTGCAGCAATGAGAAATCGGGTACTGAAATCTGTTGGAGAAATTGAATATTTGGCCGAGAATGACCCAGAAAGTACAGATATTTTGAAATCAAACATGTTGGATACATATTACCCAAAGAGAAGTCATCATCTGGAGAACATGTGTCTCTATGAAGTGCTGCAGAACTACATTTATTCACGGAAAGCCGCAGAAGACATCAACAATGGAAAATATAAAGTCATTGGTGAGGAAGGATGTTTGGTGAAGCAAACAAAAGGAAGTTTGATAAATCACCGGAAGCTGAGTTGCGACACTACTGACAAAAAGGAATTTTACTACTTGGCTCTTTTACAGCTGTTTAAACCATGACGTGCAGAGGATGAACTACTGGGAGAATTTCAAAGCTATGAAGATTCTTTTAATGCTTGCAAAGACAGCATACAATGCAATACATTCACAACTTATCTGCAAATGTTAAATGAAGAAATTGAACAGGAAACTACAATTGCAGCAGAAATAGCTAGAGACAGTTCTCAGGACAGCCAAAGTTCAGGAACACTCAGTCAAGATCCCCTAGGACAACCAATCGTTGAAAATGAAGCATCAATAGCCATGAATGAAGTGGAATGGGCTATGAATCAAGCTCAAGGAGAATTTATAGACTTACAAAATTTGGAAAGACAACTGAACGAAGAGCAGCAACAAATTTATGAAGAGATCAGAAACAAAATTGATCACGGATTTCTACAAGAAAAAAAAGAGTGCTCATGCACATCATTTCATCCAATCAGGATGTATGTAAGCGGACAAGCTGGAACTGGAAAAAGTTTCCTAATAAAAGTCATCAGAAGCTACCTACAGCAAAAAACGGATTCTACTTTGTCTTGTGTGGTTACTGCTCCAACTGGGTTAGCAGCATATAACATAAAAGGAATCACTTTACATCGTTTGCTAATGTTACCAGTGGAGCATGAGAACAAAATACAATACAACAAGCTAACTGGAGAAGCATGCTTGGAAGTTTCAAGAGTATTGAAGAAGATGCAAGTTCTCATTATTGATGAGGTGAGCATGGTATCGAACTTAATGCTTGCCTTTGTGCATTTAAGAATGCAGCAAATTCTGAAGTCAGACTATGACGTGTTATTTGGAGGAAAACACGTCATAGTTTTTGGAGATCTTTTGCAACTTACTCCAGTTAAAGGACAACCAGTGTTTAATACTGTGACACATGAAGACACGAAGAAGTCATTGGGAAGCATCGGTAATACAAATATTTGGTCCTTCTTTGAGTACAAGGAACTTACAACTAATATGAGGCAAGCAAACGATGAAGAATATGGAAGTATTCTGAAAGATATCAGGATTGGACTACTCACAGAAGCTGGCAAAAAAGCATTACAGACTCGGCTGCTACATAATTTATTTCCAAAGGAAGAAATAGTTGCAGAGAAGATATACAAGAACATTGCAGAAAACAAAAGTGTCATCTGCTTAATGCCAACTCTACGTGAATGCTCAATATTCAATGAGGAGCTTTTGAAATTGGAAAAGGAAGATATCAGGAAATTGGAAGCAGTGGACAAAATTGAGGATGGAAGAATTACTGTCACATTAACAGGCACACTGAAAAATAAATTGGATTCACTAGAGAAGAAGATTTCCAAAACAGCTGGATTAGAAAAAAATCTATATGTTTGCATGAACTGTAGAGTATTTTTAAGGAGAAATTTGGATGTTGAAAAAGGTTTAGTTAATGGAGCTATGGGAAGAGTTGTGGGTTTTATTAATTATCAGAAAAAAGATGGAATTGAATGTTTAAAAATAAAATTTGATCAGATAGAAGAAGTTAAAGATATTTGTCGTTGTACAGTTCGTTTCATGCTTGTGAAAGACTTATATGTACGTAGGAAGCAGTTTCCGTTTTCGCTAGCATATGCTGTAACTATTCACAAGTCTCAAGGATTGACTGTAGATTGTGCATTTGTGAACATTGGTTCAACTGTGTTCAAAGAAGGTATGGCATATGTTGCTTTGTCACGAGTGAAAAACATTATCAGGTTTATTCATGATAGACTTTGATGATTCAAAAGTTAGTGCTGATACAAATTGTGTAAAGGAGTATAATAGATTAAGAAGAAGCTATGCTCCTCATTTAGGTCAGTATCCTGTGTTGGAGAAACGTGTGGTTTCTCGTAAAAGGAGAAATGAGAATATCTGTAATGAAGATGTAGAGAGGAGGAAAAAAAAGAGGAGTGATGTAATTGCAAGCAAAAAGAATAAGGAAAATGAAGAACAGGTTGTAGGATGTTATTTTGAAAATAGCTCTGGTGTCAACTGCTACGCTAATGTAGTGCTGAATGTTGCATTTTATCTGGAAAGTTTGCAAGAGCAGATAATAGTAAATCAGGGAAAAAGATTCTGTACTGTGCTGAGTCTCCTTTTTGAAAAGCTGAGTAATGATAAAACTCAAATAGAAAGTGCTACTGAAATTAGAAAAGTTTTAGATGTATGTTCAGGACGAACACAGTTTTCTCAAAATGTAAAGCAAGACGCACAGGAATTCTTGATTTATTTTCTTCAGGTACTGGAAGAAGAAGGGGTTAACATTGAAAATGTATTTGGTCTCTCTTATAAATGGGAACATAGTTGTGAAAACTGTTATAATATATGTGGCTCTAATGTTGATTCTGAAAGGTTTATTTATTTAACATTGCCAGAGAGTAAAACAGTCACTTTTGCTAAATTATTTAAAGATGCTAATCATAGCATGCAATGCGGTGAGTGTAAATCTGACATGTTTTCAACATTAATTTTAAAGGAATACAGACAGTATGTAATTTTAATGATGCAACGATGTAGAGCTGATGGTTCAAAATTGGATACTTTAATAAAGAAGTTTACAGGACAGCAATTATCAATTTCAGGAAAAACTTTTGTAACAGTTGCAATAATTTTCCATGATGGACCTACTGTAACTTCTGGTCATTACACAGTTTATCTTAAATGTGAAAAAGGCTGGACACTGTGTAATGATTCCCAATTGATTTTTAAGCAACGTTTGCCTTTTGATTTAGCAAATTCCTATCTAATCTTCCTGAAACCTAAATTTTAGAGAGATTTGACAACATCTGGACAAAACAATTTTACCATTTTATTGGATTACCATTTGGAATTTACAAATAAAAAGATTTAACAAATTATCATTTGGCCTAATGGAAAGGTAACCAATTGTAATGTGGAATTTTTCCATTTTTTAAGGAAACTTTGGAAAACCAAAAATTTAGAAAAAATCGGTAACATCTGCACAATTTAAATTTTGGAATTTTATTGGATTGCCATTGGAAATTTTTTCAAATTTTTTTTTTTAAATTACTATTTGGCCATGCGGAAAAGTAAACAATTCTATTGTGGACTTATTTAATTATTAATTAATCTTTCGGAAACCAAAATGTTACAGAGAATCGGTGACATCTGTACAATTTAAACTTTTGTTTTTTATTGGATTACCATTGGAAATTAAACAAAAAAAGAATTTTAAAATTACTATTTGGCCTAAAGGAAATGGAACCAGATGTATTGTGGAGTTATTTGACATATATTATTGTGATTATACTTCTGAAACAAAAATATCAGACGGTATTTTAAAGAAATAAGTATTGATATTAGATGATATTTTTTAAGAATATTATGCATTTCTATAAAGTTATGTTTATGCAAAAAGAGATTGTGGGCTCTTTTAAAAACAATCTTTGAGATTGTTAATTTTTTTTTGCCTGCTGTTAAATGATGAATGCAATTGCTTTCACAATTTATAGTGAAATGCAATATTTTCTGAAAACAGCAAAAAAAAGGCAAACATATTTTTTGAAAAATATGTAAATATGTGTACTGTATTATTAAATGTTTTATTAAATATTAATACTTTTTTCTTTTTTTTCAGATTGAGATAGAAAATTTTCGAAAACTAGAACCATTTTAAAAGCAATTAAAAATAAATTAAATGAATAAATCTTTTTTTGAGTGGGTAAGGTAAGTCAATAATGTCATGGTCCCTTTTTTCCACTTCTCTACAATCACATTTGCAGTTTTTAATTGTAGTCTCTCAAGGACCTTGTAATGTGATAGTTGATTTTTAGTGTTTTTTTTAAAAAAAATAAAAAATTACGCGTACCGTACGCGTACGGTAAAAAATAAAATAAAAAAGTTTTTAAAAAAATATATAAAAAATAGATGAAAGGTAAGGTTGGCTCTTAAAAGAGCCGTTGTGTTCATGCAGGGACAGAGGAAAGAAAGATTGGGAATATTAGACGGTACGACAAGTGTGCTGATCTATTTTACTGTTCACTAGGGAAACACTGGTCTCCCTATAAGTAATTAGATCGTGACAAGTGGCGCACCGTACTTCAACCCTCGCAAACCGAGGGTTAATTTCCAGAGGACCAGAAAAAGGAGATGCTCCCCCCACAGATGAAGGGCTCACCTGACCTGCAGAAGAAGGACTCGGCCCTGCAGATGATGGTCCAGGCTGAGCTGCTGTGGATGTGCTTGGTTGATTTACTGAAGGGTTACCTTCAGTAAGTCGAGCATGTGTCCTTCTGTGTACATCCTTAAGGTGTCTCATCATGGTGTGATTCCCAAAGGAATACTTCCTGTCAGGATTACCTCTTGAAAGTACACGCTTACACAGCTTGCAAGTCACTAAGGGTGCATTTACCTTTTGCTGGCCTTCTGGAAAAGTAAAATACTCCCATACGTAAGAGGTGTTTTGTTTCCTCGCTCTCTGCCTCAAGGTAGTGCTGCTAGCCTCACTCTCAGAAGAGCTCTGCTGTTCTGCCATCGTATCACAAAGACAACCCAGCTCCTTCTCCTAAGGGATCACAAGCAGAAATGAGGGGAATGGGTGTGGTGTAGGAGAGTTCTAGAACTGAAAGTAGTTTCAACCAATCAAAAGTTGTGTTTCATGATCACATGACCTACCGTACGCTTACGGTACGCTTACGGCAAAAGTACGCATGCGCGTAAAAAAGACACGCGCTTGCGCGCATGCGCATAACAGTCACTCCCCGACACTTCCGCGTAACGTGCGCGTGTAGCGTACATGCGTACGCGCCCCACGCGGAGTACGCGCGGCTATGCAAATTGCGTAACTATACGCAAACAGCGTAGATAAATTACGGACATTGCGTAAACCGTACGCTTACCGTAAGCTTACGGTACGCGTACTATAAAAAAATAAAAAAAAGGAAAAAATGTATTGCTAATAAATTTTACCTGTTTATTTTATAAAATATGTTAAAAAAAACATATTGTAGAATTTTAAAAATTTAACCATAGTCTTTAAAAAAGGATAGAAAATAAAAATAAAAATATGTAAACAAAAAAAAAGAAGAAAAAAAAATTAGCATTTAAAAAACCTTGCAAATTCACTGAAAAAAACATGGGTTTCACACACGTTATAGTTAGGAATTAGCGTTTAAAAAACCTTTGAAATTCACTGAAAAAACCATGGGTTTCACACACGTTATAGTTAGGAATTAGCATTTAAAAAACCTTAGAAATTCAATGAAAAAACCAAAGGTTTCACACATGTTATAGTTAGCTGGACATTTCACTCGTAAAAAACCAATGAAATTCCCCCGTTATAGTTAGATCAGCTAACTATAACTCGCGCGCCCGCAATGCACTACTGATGACGTCACATATTACATCACTCATGACATGGTCAGTGACATCACTCATGACATCACTGATGACATCTCAAATGACATCACTGATGACATTATCCTTGTGACAGAGTGGTAGACCTCCTCTCACCCTAATATAACCTTTGATACAAACATTCAAAAATAGAGACTAAAATTTTCAAAACAATGGACATACCAATAACAGTTACAACAACCTATTCAGTAATTCTAAGATCCACATACACATCCACTCATCCTCCAACAATTCTATACAGTCACTCATACATGTACTCACACATCATATGTATTCATACACCTAAACATCCTGTAACACAATCCCACTCATCCATAGAGTTACTCACACACATAGTCACTCATGCTAATAAAGAATCAAACATCCATTTACTTGCATATACAGTTATACACACACCAGCACACTTACTTTTACAGAAACTTACACATACTTAGTCTTTTTAACAATCACTTATAGAAACACATACTTATTCATACAGGAACTCTTCCAATCTCTCACTCTCACATATACTCACTTATAAACACCAATAGTCACATATACTAGTTTAAAACATATGTAGTTACTTATGAAGACACTATTGAGACAGTCATTCACTCACTAACACACCCATGCACACACTCATCCACCCATACAGTCCTGCACACATGCTGTCTTCAACACATACAAACAGTGAGTCACTCATTCATGCATCTATGCACTACGTAATACCCCCCACCGCACCATGAAGACACTCAGACACTCATACTGATACTCAAAAAAACAACTATTAACCTATATAGACACTCATGTAGCTACTCACCAACCCATGCAGCCACTTATATACAAAGTGAGAGACTGATACAGGTATTTACACATTTAAACATTACTCACTAAGCCATGTATTCAAAAAGATACACTTAATCAGTCAGTTATACAATCAATTTTTCAGAAACAAATCATCAATTTAGACACTTATATACTCATTTATTCTTCCATCGACCTTGAGATATACATATATAAAACATATTTAATTTTCAGAAAAACACACATTCACTGGATGATGTCATCAGTGATGTCATTTGAGATGTCATCAGTGATGTCATGAGTGATGTCACTGACCATGTCATGAGTGATGTAATATGTGACGTCATCAGTAGTGCATTGTGGGCGCACGAGTTATAGTTAGCTGAACTAACTATAACGGGGGAATTTCATTGGTTTTTTACGAGTGAAATGTCCAGCTAACTATAACATGTGTGAAACCTTTGGTTTTTTCATTGAATTTCTAAGGTTTTTTAAATGCTAATTCCTAACTATAACGTGTGTGAAACCCATGGTTTTTTCAGTGAATATATATATATATATATATATATATATATATATATATATATATATATCCACACAAGAACTCCATGAAGGGGGCCCCCAACCCTGCAGGGCGGCCTCTGTTTACGGGAATGGAGAGACCCGTTAAAGCACGAGGTGCACACATACAAGGAAACACAGAAGCCCGATGCTGGATTCCATCAATGCATTTATTCCTCTGGGAGAAGGCAGCAATTTAAAGCCCTTACGCGTTTCAGCAGATTGCCTTGTTCACAGGTGAGTAGGATTGCTAGCAGTATTTGAATCATTATATCACGTGGCTCAGCATTTTCCTGCATATACCAGCATGCACCATCATTATTGTTGCAACTCTGTGTTAAGGTGCGTATTTAGATAAAACTCAATAGTGTCACTGCACCTTGCACGAGTTCATTTTCCAAAGTGCATTTCTTCATATTCTTATTTTTAGCGCACGAAAAGCCACATGCTTTGCATATAAATTTTTTTGGCACATTCACAATCCATGTTGCTGCTCCTCATTGGCCTATCTTGCACGACAGTCCAGAATCTCCAAAGGGTGGCAAATACTTCCCTCATCTCCCTTTCTCACCTTTCAAAACCAGAATAATCACGGCAAATCCATTTCTTTGGAATGAAGGCGAGCGGGTCATGCCCCCTGTAATTAATCCACACAAGAACTCCATGAAGCGGGCCCCCAACCCTGCAGGGCGGCCTCTGTTTACTGGAATGGAGAGACCCGTTAAAGCACGACGTGCACACATACAAGGAAACACAGAAGCCCGATGCTAGATTCCATCAATGCATTTATTCCTCTGGGAGAAGGCAGCAATTTAAAGCCCTTACGCGTTTCAGCAGATTGCCTTGTTCACAGGTGAGTAGGATTGCTAGCAGTATTTGAATCATTATATCACGTGGCTCAGCATTTTCCTGCATATACCAGCATGCACCATCATTATTGTTGCAACTCTGTGTTAAGGTGCACATTTAAGTAAAACTCAATAGTGTCACTGCACCTTGCACGAGTTCATTTTCCAAAGTGCATTTCTTCATATTCTTATTTTTAGCGCACGAAAAGCCACATGCTTTGCATAGAATTTTTTTTGGCACATTCACAATCCATGTTGCTGCTCCTCATTGGCCTATCTTGCACGACAGTCCAGAATCTCCAAAGGGAGGCAAATACTTCCCTCATCTCCCTTTCTCACCTTTCAAAACCAGAATAATCACGGCAAATCCATTTCTTTGGAATAAAGGCGAGCGGGTCATGCCCCCTGTAATAAATCCACACAAGAACTCCATGAAGGGGGCCCCCAACCCTGCAGGGCGGCCTCTGTTTACGGGAATGGAGAGACCCGTTAAAGCACAACGTGCACACATACAAGGAAACACAGAAGCCCGATGCTGGATTCCATCAATGCATTTATTCCTCTGGGAGAAGGCAGCCATTTAAAGCCCTTACGCGTTTCAGCAGATTGCCTTGTTCACAGGTGAGTAGGATTGCTAGCAGTATTTGAATCATTATATCACGAGGCTCAGCATTTTCCTGCATATACCAGCATGCACCATCATTATTGTTGCAACTCTGTGTTAAGTTGCGCATTTAAATAAAACTCAATAGTGTAACTGCACCTTGCACGAGTTCATTTTCCAAAGTGCATTTCTTCATATTCTTATTTTTAGCGCACGAAAAGCCACATGCTTTGCATATAAATTTTTTGGGCACATTCACAATCCATGTTGCTGCTCCTCATTGGCCTATCTTGCACGAAAGTCCAGAATCTCCATATATATATATATGCAGCCAGGGCAAAAATCTGGATCCCAAAGGATACAATGAGTCACAAAGAAATAAAATATCCAAGAAAGAAGTGACTCAAACAGATAGATTCACCAAAGAACAAAAATATATTTCCACTACAACGTTTCAGCTTCCGCCTTCCTCAGGTAGTACAAGATGGTTTGCTCTGTGGCTGCACAGATGACAGCTGAATTTTCAAAAAGCATCATGAGTGAAGATTCCATTTGGAATGTGGAATCAATGCAGTCCAGAGAGCTCTTGAGATATGCAGTAATCAGGTTGTGTTGTCAGTAATGTTCAGTCCATCTGGATGCAGTGATTTTAAACGTGTGAATATCTTTTACAAACATCATCTGTAACTAGTTCAAAGCTGTAAAAAGCAATATGTAGGCCAAACAGTGAATGACCTCCATACACGATTCAGGAACCACAAATCTGCAATAATTAATAAGAAAATTGACCAGCCTGTAGCCAATCATTTTAACCTTGTGGATCATTCACTATCAGATTTGAAGATTTTCCCCGTGGAAGATGTTTCAAAGGAAGAACTACTGGACTCCAGGGAAAACTTCTGGATGTACCGTTTAAAATCACTGCATCCAGATGGACTGAACATTACTGACAACACAATCTGATTACTGCATATCTCAAGAGCTCTCTGGACTGCATTGATTCCACATTCCAAATGTAATCTTCACTCATGATGCTTTTTGAAAATTCAGCTGTCATCTGTGCAGCCACAGAGCAAACCATCTTGTACTACCTGAGGAAGGCGGAAGCTGAAACGTTGTAGTGGAAATATATTTTTGTTCTTTGGTGAATCTATCTGTTTGAGTCACTTCTTTCTTGGATATTTTATTTCTTTGTGACTCATTGTATCCTTTGGGATCCAGATTTTTGCCCTGGCTGGCTGTTGTTTTCTTGTGATCCTTCATCTTCAAGTATACTGTTTTTGGGATTACAAACCTGTATCCTTCCTGGATCCAATACTCAAGCCAGAAGCAACCACCATGTCAAGAACAAATCTACATCCTAGATATGCGCCGTTCATCCAGGAGAAAATCAGTAAGTGCCAATTTACAATAGCACATTTACAAATCTATAAAAAACTTAACATCTATCCTATGGGCTTGGAGGTTAAGTCTAAGCCACCTTTTAAACTAACTAGTTGTGAATGGTCCGCTACATGGAATATTTTACTGCATAATTCATCAATGGCCCTACTATTGGTATCTATTAAAGTAACCATTCAAAAAATTCAGATGCTTAAAGCCAAGCTACAAAAAGAACTGGAACTTTTAAAGAACACAAAAAGTGACTCTGAAGTGGCACACATACTACAGAGGATTGCAGTAGTAAAAAAGATGACTGCCAGGAAAGCTATTGAAATTAAATCTGCAAAACTAAAAAGAGATATGTTAAGATTTCACATACCTCCTCTTCGAACTCACCACTTCATAAATCATTCTGTTTTTGGAGTTTTTCTTGTCAGTGAAAGCCCTGTGAGTAAACAGCATAAAAAGAATAGAAGATTTATAAGACTAAAAAGGCTTCATAGCATCAGTCAGCTACAACCCTTGCAGACATCCGACCCAGTTATTGACTTAACTGGAGGGCTCCTATCACCAGGCGAATTGAACCTCTTGAGCAAAGGCCTCTATTTCTGTCCTGTACCGAAGGACCATAATACTGCCAACATGATGAGAGACCTAAAAACCTTCGAGAGAAGATGCAGACTTGCAGAATACTTTTACAATAATTCTAATGTTGATCTGCCAAGCTACCATCCAGATCCATTTAAGAAGTTCCGCCATCCCAAATCATGGACTCCTCAATGTGGTCGAAATCCTGTCCTTGATACATACATTTTATTCATCAAGAAACTCATCAAGGAATCAACACCTAAAAGGATTTTTGATAACATCACCCGAGAAGAAAGAAAAGCTCTCCACCTCCTTCAACAGAGAATGGATGTCATTATAAAACCGGCAGACAAAGGTGGTGCAGTGGTTGCCATGAAAGTAAGTGATTGTATTGAGGAGGGAATGAGACAACTAATGGATACCAACACTTACAAACCTTTAGAAACTGATCCCACAGAAGATTTGAACAAAGAAATTAAGAACATGGTTGTAAGATACAGGAGCTTAAACCTCATTGATGAAACAGCAGCAGATATACTTGTTCATCCCAAACCAAGACCTGGGAGATTTTATATGCTTCCCAAAATTCACAAAATGAACAATCCTGGCCGTCCCATCATCTCTGGCAATGACACAGCCACTGAGAGACTATCTTTATTTGTTGACCTGCACCTCCAGCCCATTGTACAGGAACTTCCATCATTTGTTAAAGATACCAGTCACTTCCTTCAGATTATTGAAAAATTAAACCAAACCTACACATTTGATGATGATACTCTTCTGGCTACATTTGATGTTATATCATTATACACCAATATACCACATGAGGATGGGCTTCTGGCATTATCTGAAGCTCTTAATAAAAGAACTGTGAAAAAGCCATCAACAAATGTGCTTACCAACTTTGCAAGAGTTATCCTTAAATCCAACAATTTTACATTCAATGGTAAACACTATCTGCAGATACAAGGGACTTCCATGGGTACTCGGATGGCTCCATCCTATGCAAATATCTTCATGGGCAAACTACAGAACTGTATACATGCTACTTCTAGCATCAACCACTGGTATGGCTACGATACATTGATGACATATTTATAATATGGAATTCAGGAAGTAGAACATTGGAACAATTTACAGCTTATATCAACAATATCCATCCTACCATCAAATTTACCAGCAACAATACTAAACAGAATCCTCATCTCCCTTTTCTGGATGTGCTACTCACCATTCATGAACACAAAATTACAACTGATCTGTACCTCAAGCCGACAGATGCTCATTTGTATCTAAACTGGACTTCATGTCACCCACACCACACTAAACTGAGCATCATCTACAGCCAAGCACTCAGAATAAGACGCATCTGCAGCAATGAGGAAACCTGCAATGACCATCTACAGGAGCTTGCTACATTATTTAAAAGTCGAGGCTATCCTCTGCATATCATACAGCAACAAATTGACAAGTCTTTGCAGTTACCCAGAGAAGCACGTATTTGGAATACCAACGGCAGAAACAAAAGTGACAGAACTCCATTTGTAGTTGACTATCATCCATCAGCTCCTAACTACAGAAATATAATGCAAAAAACATTTCCCTTACTGTCCACTTGTGAAAAATTGCAAAAGGTTTTTCCAAAACCACCAGTCATTGCTTACCGCAGAGCTCCAAATTTACGATCTCTTATTGTGAGAGCTGAACTCAAGCAAGCTGTAACAAATGCAGGGGTTCATTGCTGTGACTCTAAAAGGTGCATCACGTGTGAATATCTTTTACAAACATCATCTGTAACTAGTTCAAAGCTGTAAAAAGCAATATGTAGGCCAAACAGTGAATGACCTCCGTACACGATTCAGGAACCACAAATCTGCAATAATTAATAAGAAAATTGACCAGCCTGTAGCCAATCATTTTAACCTTGTGGATCATTCACTATCAGATTTGAAGATTTTCCCCGTGGAAGATATTTCAAAGGAAGAACTACTGGACTCCAGGGAAAACTTCTGGATGTACAGTTTAAAATCACTGCATCCAGATGGACTGAACATTACTGACAACACAATCTGATTACTGCATATCTCAAGAGCTCTCTGGACTGCATTGATTCCACATTCCAAATGTAATCTTCACTCATGATGCTTTTTGAAAATTCAGCTGTCATCTGTGCAGCCACAGAGCAAACCATCTTGTACTACCTGAGGAAGGCCGAAGCTGAAACGTTGTAGTGGAAATATATTTTTGTTCTTTGGTGAATCTATCTGTTTGAGTCACTTCTTTCTTGGATATATATATATATATATATATTTGCGCTCCAATTTCTCTCACTTTTCCAAGAAATTACCGCACTCACGGGGGACATTGAAGTCGTTCTTTATTAACTGCTTCCCGCAAACAAAAACAGACGCGTTTCGGCGATAGCCTTCCTCGGTGTCAATAACACAACAGAAGGGGCATGTTTAAAAGCGAGATCATGGGGCATGAAAATCAAGAAGGGACCAACATTGCAATTGATAACATGGGTGCCATTTTGTAACGATGCATTTCATATATACATATATACAAAATCATTGAGTCTGCAATATTAAAGTCAATATGACATGATATCCTTTAAATCAACATTAAATAAACAATATATCGCTTGACAGGGAACGCCTCTAAACGCCGTGTATCGGCATACAAGTAAATACTTAAGAAGCAATTACCTCTTAGGCACCCCTAGACACTTATATGTCTATGCAAATCACGCCGTATATATGTATATATGAAATGCATCGTTACAAAATGGCACCCATGTTATCAATTGCAATGTTGGTCCCTTCTTGATTTTCATGCCCCATGATCTCGCTTTTAAACATGCCCCTTCTGTTGTGTTATTGACACCGAGGAAGGCTATCGCCGAAACGCGTCTGTTTTTGTTTGCGGGAAGCAGTTAATAAAGAACGACTTCAATGTCCCCCGTGAGTGCGGTAATTTCTTGGAAAAGTGAGAGAAATTGGAGCGCAAATTTAACAGCGGTTTCCACTACCGCTAACCGCACCCGCCCGAGAGTGCCTCGTTGGAACAGTGGAGACTGAGCGAGGATATATATATATATATATATATATATTACCTACTGGCGGTCGCCAGTAGGTAGTTATAGTTAGGACCCCTTTTCCATAGGAAATCCGCAACATTCTATTTTGAATAACTTTGGCGCCGGTTGACGAATCCTCGCGAATTTCTCATAATAGGTGGGGTGCTACGCTCCGCTCCTACCCTGAAAGTCTCGGGGGGATTCGTCAAGCGGGGGCTGAGATAAAAGGGGGGTCCCAAAACGCGTTTTCCCCATGCATTTTTCCATAGGACCTTTAGAACGAGCTACAGCCCGAACGGCTGAACAAAATTACTCAAAATTTGGCAGAGAGGTAGTCCCTAGGTCAAGGAAGTGCCTTTTGTAGGTTTGGTGTAAATCTGTTCAGTAGATTCTGAGAAAATAGCCTTTAAATCAATATATATATCTGAGCCCGCTTACGGTACGCTTACCGTACGCTTACGGTAAGCGTACGGTGGCGTGTGCGAGCGCGATTCTGATTGGCTCTTAGATCTTAGTAAACATTCGAATCGGCCGAAACCAGGAAGCGGCGGCCGCCATTTTGTGTATTTCACTCTGAAAAAAAAGAGTGAAAACAAGAAAAGGGGGCAATGAGGAGAGTTACAGACCCCCTAACATTTGTAAGGGGGTCAAAGAAGGACAGAAAAGTACAAAAAAAACATTTATTGATTTTTTTAAAAATCACGGGGTACGCGTACGGTAAGCGTACGGTAAAAAAAAATAAAAAAAAATAAATGAAATGCAGATTTAAGAGTTTAGATATTAGGGAGCTCTAAAAAGAGCTGTTGTGTTTATGAAGTCATTTTTTTAAGTGGTACTTACAAGTAAGTACCGATGCAGAGTCTAAGGTTCAAAAGGAAGACTCTGTTCCCTTCATCATTGAAGTGCACACCATCTCCTCTATAAATGTCTTGCATGTCATAACGCAAGTTGTTGTTGTAAATGGCACCCATACCATAGTCACGGAGGAAAGCAGAAACAGATTTGTTGACGTGCTTTCTTGCTTTGTCAATCTGCGGACAGAAATGATTGGACCAGTTCCATTTTTGCCTTTGGCATATGTTGGAAAACACAAAGGCAGTTTTAGGGAAAAGTGAAAACAGTTGTGCAAAGGTGTCCTTCATAAGCATTTCCAGACCTACCCCAGTCAAAGTGCCTAGGTCATTGCCACCACAGTGCACTATTATGAGGTCAGGGTGTTGGATTTGCATGAAGGATTTCACCAATGGCATCAACTGGTGCCACTTTAACCCTCTCTGACCAATCCATTTAATGTCTACATTTGGCAAAGCAAGGTCTCTCACCATATCTGTTTTCTCTGCAAACTTTTCACTCCAGAAGACATAGCTGTGCCCTACAATCCACACTGTGAACATCTTCAAAGGAGAACTGGATGCACTCAGGAGGTGTCTTTCAGTAGAATGGCAATATGAAAAGAAAGACAGTTTGGAAATGGAGGCATACATATTTTTTTCAAAACAAAAAGAACTGATTGGCTGTTTCATACCATTCTAGAATAAAAACTAGGCTGTATGTGTAAATTAATAGAAGCATGTTTTGTATTGGTACAGAAAAATGTGTTACCAAAGAACAGTACTATGGATTTGCTGTTAGGTTTGAAAAGTCAAGCACTCTTGCTCTGTGGAATTGAAACATTGTGTGGCGAACTTCTGACCTAACTCCACACAGCAGTGTTCCATGAGCTGTTGCTATGGTAGCAGGCAGAAGTCAAGTTGGGGGAAGGGTACTAGGCAGAAGTCAAGTTGGGGGCAGGGTACTTTTGGAAAAGGGTTGGTTTTCAACCAATAGAAATGTGTGATTACATTTGAAAAAAAGGGGGAAGCACTGAGATTTGAAACTTACATGTATATGTGTGGAAAAATAGAGGGAAAGTTTGCCATTATCTGGTTCTGCTGAGAGGAGAGAGGTGAACACAACAGAGATCCTGGCTCTGATAATCTGCTGTTTGAGTGCCACATTTCTTTCACAACTAACTAATTTTAAAGGTGAGTTATGAGTTTGAGAGGGGATGTATGTGGTAACTTAAGAAATGAATAATAGAAATGGAAATTCTTTTTGTTGAAGTTGCGTTTATCATTTTCTGTTTTGGGAGAAATTTAAATGTGAGGAACATGTAAAATAATATGGACTATGTTTTCACAATAAATTAAGGTGTACTGGAAAAAAAAAGAATAGTTTAAGGGTTTGAGGTTGGACTCAGTAATGCAAATACATTCAGCATCACTAAGGCTGGTTGCCCTTGCTGGAGTGTAGGCAGTCACCCAGGTTACACATGGTGGTGGTCTGAAAAAGAAGTTTGGACATGTGCATTTAAGAAAATCAAAAAAGTGGTTTCATAATGTGTCAGTCTGTAAAAGTGATTTTCACTTGCCCAAAAAAAAAGAGCAGTAAGTGTGCTTTCAAATTGGCAAAGAAATTTCGTTTTGGGACTAATGTGAAAACATGACTCTGTGTGCAAAGAGGAATTATAGGCAGAGATTTATTGCGTTTTTTTCTGGTGATTTCACAGTTGCATTAGTAGGAAAAAGGGGCAGCGATTTTTTGGGGGAAGAAGCAGACTCTTAGCACACACCCATGTGCTTGCCATGTATAATCATGCACAGTATTTACAAGCGAGTGGGGTTTTCAGGTTTCAGTCTGTAATGCAAATACATTCAGCATCACTAAGGCTGGTTGCCCTTGCTGGAGTGTAGGCAGCCACCCAGGTTACACATGGTGGTAGTCTGAAAAAGAAGTTTGGACATGTGCATTTAAGAAAATCAAAAAAGTGGTTTCATAATGTGTCAGTCTGTAAAAGTGATTTTCACTTGCCAAAAAAAAGAGCAGTAAGTGTGCTATCAAATTGGCAAAGAAATTTCGTTTTGGGACTAATGTGAAAACATGACTCTGTGCAAAGAGGAATTATAGGCAGAGATTTATTGCGTTTTTATCTGGTGATTTCACAGTTGCATTAGATGGAAAGGGGGAGCGATTTTTTGGGGGAAGAAGCAGACTCTTAGCACACACCCATGTGCTTGCCATGTATAATCATGCACAGTATTTACAAGCGAGTGGGGTTTTCAGGTTTCAGTCTGTAATGCAAATACATTCAGCATCACTAAGGCTGGTTGCCCTTGCTGGAGTGTAGGCAGCCACCCAGGTTACACATGGTGGTAGTCTGAAAAAGAAGTTTGGACATGTGCATTTAAGAAAATCAAAAAAGTGGTTTCATAATGTGTCAGTCTGTAAAAATGATTTTCACTTGCCAAAAAAAAAGAGCAGTAAGTGTGCTATCAAATTGGCAAAGAAATTTCGTTTTGTGCCTAATGTGAAAACATGACTCAGTGTGCAAAGAGGAATTATAGGCAGAGATTTATTGCGTTTTGCTCTGGTGATTTCACAGTTGCATTAGATGGAAAGGGGGAGCGATTTTTTGGGGGAAGAAGCAGACTCTTAGCACACACCCATGTGCTTGCCATGTATAATCATGCACAGTATTTACAAGCGAGTGGGGTTTTCAGGTTTCAGTCTGTAATGCAAATACATTCAGCATCACTAAGGCTGGTTGCCCTTGCTGGAGTGTAGGCAGCCACCCAGGTTACACATGGTGGTGGTCTGAAAAAGCAGTTTGGACATGTGCATTTAAGAAAATCCAAAAAGTGGTTTCATAATGTGTCAGTCTGTAAAAGTGATTTTCACTTGCCAAAAAAAAAGAGCAGTAAGTGTGGTTTCAAATTGGCAAAGAAATTTCGTTTTGGGACTAATGTGAAAACATGACTCTGTGTGCAAAGAGGAATTATAGGCAGAGATTTATTGCGTTTTGCTCTGGTGATTTCACAGTTGCATTAGATGGAAAGGGGGAGCGATTTTTTGGGGGAAGAAGCAGACTCTTAGCACACACCCATGTGCTTGCCATGTATAATCATGCACAGTATTTACAAGCGAGTGGGGTTTTCAGGTTTCAGTCTGTAATGCAAATACATTCAGCATCACTAAGGCTGGTTGCCCTTGCTGGAGTGTAGGCAGCCACCCAGGTTACACATGGTGGTGGTCTGAAAAAGAAGTTTGGACATGTGCATTTAAGAAAATCAAAAAAGTGGTTTCATAATGTGTCAGTCTGTAAAAGTGATTTTCACTTGCCCAAAAAAAAAGAGCAGTAAGTGTGCTTTCAAATTGGCAAAGAAATTTCGTTTTGGGACTAATGTGAAAACATGACTCTGTGTGCAAAGAGGAATTATAGGCAGAGATTTATTGCGTTTTTTTCTGGTGATTTCACAGTTGCATTAGTAGGAAAAAGGGGGAGCGATTTTTTGGGGGAAGAAGCAGACTCTTAGCACACACCCATGTGCTTGCCATGTATAATCATGCACAGTATTTACAAGCGAGTGGGGTTTTCAGGTTTCAGTCTGTAATGCAAATACATTCAGCATCACTAAGGCTGGTTGCCCTTGCTGGAGTGTAGGCAGCCACCCAGGTTACACATGGTGGTGGTCTGAAAAAGAAGTTTGGACATGTGCATTTAAGAAAATCAAAAAAGTGGTTTCATAATGTGTCAGTCTGTAAAAGTGATTTTCACTTGCCCAAAAAAAAAGAGCAGTAAGTGTGCATTCAAATTGGCAAAGAAATTTCGTTTTGGGACTAATGTGAAAACATGACTCTGTGTGCAAAGAGGAATTATAGGCAGAGATTTATTGCGTTTTTTTCTGGTGATTTCACAGTTGCATTAGATGGAAAGGGGGAGCGATTTTTTGGGGGAAGAAGCAGACTCTTAGCACACACCCATCTGCTTGCCATGTATAATCATGCACAGTATTTACAAGCGAGTGGGGTTTTCAGGTTTCAGTCTGTAATGCAAAAACATTCAGCATCACTAAGGCTGGTTGCCCTTGCTGGAGTGTAGCAGTCTGGACATGGGCTTTTTAAAAAATCTGAAAAGTGGTTTCATAATGTGTCAGTTTGTAAAAGTGATTTTCACTTGCCCAAAAAAAAGAGCAGTAAGTGTGCATTCAAATTGGCAAAGAAATTTCGTTTTGTGAGTATTGTGAATAGAAATGTAGTAATATATTTAAATAAAATAAAGGAATTTTTTTTTTAGTTTTTTTCAGGTATTGCTGAAGAGCAGTGAACAAAATTTAAGATGCCTACAAAATCCAGAGTTCAAAAAACGCTAAAAAAAAAACTATATTTGAAGACAACTAGAGGATCAAAGTTAGTAGAAGATGCTGATGTTGGGAGGAAGAAAAAATCTTCTGGTAAGCAAAAAAAAGATTTTCTAAGGAATATATTCAAAAAAAGGAAAAATGTACAAAATGTCTGTACAGGAAAGAATGATTTCAAACAAAAAGGACAAGAAAAAATTGAGAATTTAGTTAATGCAAATATACCTTCTGCAACTAAAAAGTTAAACTTAAACAGAAAAACAGCGTTTAAAGAGATACGTAGAAAAATGTTTCAGAGAAGAGTTATGTCCAATTTGATAAAGGATGTGAAGAAATATAAGCAAAAGGCAAAGTTTTATAAGAGAAAAAAAGAAATTGAAGCCATTGCAGCAAAGGCATTAGAATTAAAAAGGAAACTATTCATATTAATTTTGAATAGGATGCGTACATTAGACAAAATGGTTAATGTACTGAAATCACATAGCAAAAGGAAAAGAGTAGTGAACAGAACAAACTTTTGTAAAGTGTTTTTAGGAAAGTGGATGCATAGTTCAAGTAGTGAACCTTTTTTTAATGAAGAGAGCTATTTTCAAAGTAATAGTTTGCTGCATGCAGTTGACACCAGAGGTCGTTCATACGAAGTAAAAAATGGTTGCATAATGGAGAAGGAGATAATGGTTCCCAGAGATGAGGTACAAGTGATGGCAGATGAGGCAATGGGGAGACGTCCTAAAGCCCCAGTGTACACTTGGAATTGTAGTAGTATTTGCACTGTGCGTCAGGAATCTATTGACAAATTTCGAGAGTTTCTAAGAGAATATAGTAAAAAAAGTATAAAACAGAAGATTAAGGTGCTTCAAAGTCTGGATCCATGCAGAGTGAGAGAGAATACTGGTTTGCAGGGTCATTCTCTGGCTTGTCTATCTAGAAAAGTGTGCAATAGTGTTTTCCATCATTTTAGGATGCTGGCTGTTCATCATACTGAAATGAGAAAGTTTGTGAGACGGTTGTATTTTGCCAAAAGTCCAGCAATAAAGTTAAATGAATTGAATAGAGCTCTGTTCCGAGGAACGGTATCAGATGTAGAGAAGGTTGTTGATGAAATTCAGTTTTGTTACTTTGGTCCTGAACAAAACAGTGCAGAGAAGGACACAGTAAATGAGGAAGAAGTGGAAGAGAATGTAGAACCCTCTGTAAGTAACACATTTAATGATCACATAACAAAATTTGCAATAGTCTCTAATGAAAGACCAAATTTTACTTGTATTTGTTGCCGCAGAACTCATTATAGAAAACAAACTAGGAATGTTGATCTCTACAGAAAGAGTGAAAATGAAGATAAATATAAGTGGAAGGATTTTGCCACATATATATTTCTAGAAAATTGTTTTGAATTGGGTGAAGATCAGCGTATTTGTAAATACTGTTACAACAAGTTAGAGGAAAATAGAATGCCGACCAGAGCTGTACATAATAATTTAGAATTGGATGCTATTCCTGCTGAACTTTCTGAATTAAATACATATGAGTCTATACTCATTCAATGTGTTCATCCGTTCCAGACCATAGTACGTATGGAGCCCAAAACTGGTAAATTACCTCCTTCAGATTTACTGAGAGGTTTAAAAGGTAGAGTGGTGTATTTGCCCTTGGATTTGAAAAAAAATATGGAAACTATTGATGCGGATACTTTGGAAACTGAACCATTAATTATTCTGGTTAATGGTGTACCTACAAAGAATAAGAAGATTTGGCAGGAGCTGGTAGATGTACGGAAAGTACAAAAAGCAAATTTGCATTTGAAAAGGAATAACAAATGGTATGAATCAATTTATATAGAAGAAGAAGAAGAAGATTTACAAGAAGACACAGAAACACCAACTGGACAAATTGAAAAAGTGGACAAGTCAAAGGAAGAAGAAATTTATGAACATTTTAGCATACATCCTCTTCATTCAAAAGAAGTTATGGGAGACAATATTGATCTCTTTCAGATGAAGAAAGCAAAAGGAACTCCCGTGAGTGTATGGGAGGAGAGCTTGGAAGCTCGATGTTTTCCCCAGCTGTTTCCTAAAGGAAAAGGAGGACGATACGATGAACGTCCAGAACAGATTCCAGCTTCTGAGTATCGGACTACAAGACTATATGCTGAAGATCCCAGATTTCGACAAAGTATTCCTTATTTGTTCCATCTTTTATTTGAAAGCGACTTGTCTGCACTGTCTTATGCAGTAAATCACATTTTAAAAAGTGGAGTACATTTACAAAATGTGTCTGCTAAGGATTTTATGGAGAAAGTGCAGCACTGAGATGATCATTTGGAAACACAACTGATCAATCTGATGGCTTGTCAGCGTGGGACAAATGAATATTGGTACCGACGCCATGGTGAACTAAAATGCATGTTACGGAATTTAGGAACACCAACATGGTTCCTTACCCTAAGCTGTGCCGAGTACGCTTGGGATGATTTACTGGATTTTCTACGAGAGGCCAATTCAAACATTAAAAACATCGAATACAAGACAGCAGGAGAACTGTGCTCATTGGATCCGGTTAATGTTTGCAGATATTTCAATCATAGATTTGAGGCTATGATGTCCTTCATCTGCAATAAAAAAAATCCACCTCTTGGAGAAGTAGTGGATTTCTTTTGGAGAAAAGAGTACCAGGCAAGAGGTGCTCCTCATATTCATATGCTGTTGTGGATCAAGGATGCCCCAAAGTTTGGAACAGATACTGATGAAGCAGTGTTATCTTACATTGAAGAATATGCAACATGTGCTATACCAAAAAGCACAGAAGAGAACAAGTTAAAGGAGCAAGTTTTACGTTTCCAAAGTCATCGGTGTGGAAAATACTGTCGACGGAAATACAAGAGCAAAGAAAAATACTACACTAAATGTCGATTTGGATTTCCTAGACCTGTTCTTTCAAATGGAAGAGTAAACAGTTTTATGTCAGCTGTGAGACATACTATCACAAGAAAATCACCTAAGAATACCTACAACCTTAAAAGAAAAGAAGAATCAAAAAATATAAATGACTACAACCCAGTCATTTTATCCATGTGGAACGCTAACATGGATATACAGCATGTTGCTGACAATTCCATTGCTGTTGCTCGATATGTAACGTCTTACATTACGAAATCAGAAAAAACAGAATTGAAGGAAATGTGGGAAGAGATTTCTCACGAGAAGACTGTCAGTAAGAAGCTGTACAGTTTCAGTTTGAAGATGTTATCGCATCGAGAAATTGGATCCTACGAATGTTCAGATAGGTTATCTTCTGCAAGTCTCTACTCGAAGTCAAGAAGAATAATTTGGGCAAGTTTAGGCCTTGCAGCAATGAGAAATCGGGTACTGAAATCTGTAGGAGAAATTGAATATTTGGCCGAGAATGACCCAGAAAGTACAGATATTTTGAAATCAAACATGTTGGACACTTATTATCCCAAGAGAAGTCATCATCTGGAGAACATGTGTCTCTATGAAGTGTTGCAGAACTACATTTATTCACGGAAAGCTGCAGAAGACATCAACAATGGAAAATATAAAGTCGTTGGTGAAGAAGGATGTTTGGTGAAGCAAACAAAAGGAAGTTTGATAAATCACCGGAAGCTGAGTTGTGACACTACTGACAAGAAGGAATTTTACTACTTGGCTCTTTTACAGTTGTTTAAACCATGGCGTACAGAGGATGAACTACTGGGAGAATTTCAA
Organism: Triturus cristatus; assembly: GCF_964204655.1. NCBI lineage: Eukaryota > Metazoa > Chordata > Amphibia > Caudata > Salamandridae > Triturus > Triturus cristatus. The sequence continues at coordinate 744,967,246 of NC_140591.1, read as the reverse complement.
AGCTATGAAGATTCTTTTAATGCTTGCAAAGACAGCATACAATGCAGTACATTCTCAACTTATCTGCAAATGTTAAATGAAGAAATTGAACAGGAAACTACAATTGCAGCAGAAATAGCTAGAGACAGTTCTCAGGACAGCCAAAGTTCAGGAACACTCAGTCAAGATCCCCTAGGACAACCAATCGTTGAAAATGAAGCATCAATAGCCATGAATGAAGTGGAAACGGCTATGAATCAAGCTCAAGAAGAATTTATAGACTTAGAAAATTTGGAAAGACAACTGAATCAAGAGCAGCAACAAATTTATGAAGAGATCAAAAACAAAATTGATCACGGATTTCTACATGAAAAAAAAGAGTGCTCATGCACATCATTTCATCCAATCAGGATGTATGTAAGCGGACAAGCTGGAACTGGAAAAAGTTTCCTAATAAAAGTCATCAGAAGCTACCTAAAGCAAAAAACGGATTCTACTTTGTCTTGTGTGGTTACTGCTCCAACTGGGTTAGCAGCATATAACATAAAAGGAATCACTTTACATCGTTTGCTAATGTTACCAGTGGAGCATGAGAACAAAATACAATTCAACAAGCTAACTGGAGAAGCATCCTTGGAAGTTTCAAGAGTATTGAAGAAGATGCAAGTTCTCATTATTGATGAGGTGAGCATGGTATCAAACTTAATGCTTGCCTTTGTGCATTTAAGAATGCAGCAAATTTTGAAGACAGACTATGACATGTTATTTGGTGGAAAACACGTCATAGTTTTTGGAGATCTTTTGCAACTTACTCCAGTTAAAGGACAACCAGTATTTAATACTGTCACTCATGAAGACACAAAGAAGTCATTGGGAAGCATCGGAAATACAAATATTTGGTCCTTCTTTGAGTACAAGGAACTTACTACTAATATGAGGCAAGCAAGCGATGAAGAATATGGAAGTATTCTGAAGGATATCAGAATTGGACTACTCACAGAAGTTGGCAAAAAAGCATTACAGAGTCGGCTGCTACATAATTTATTTCCAAAGGAAGAAATAGTTGCAGAGAAGATATACAAGAACATTGCAGAAAACAAAAGTGTCATCTGCTTAATGCCAACTCTACGTGAATGCTCAATATTCAATGAGGAGCTTTTGAAATTGGAAAAGGAAGAGATCAGGAAATTGGAAGCAGTGGACAAAATTGAGGATGGAAGAATTACTGTCACAGTAACAGGCAAAATGAAAAATAAATTGGACTCACTAGAGAAGAACATCTCCAAAACAGCTGGATTAGAAAAAAATCTATATGTTTGCATGAACTGTAGAGTATTTTTAAGAAGAAATTTGGATGTTGAAAAAGGTTTAGTTAATGGAGCTATGGGAAGAGTTGTGGGTTTTATTAATTATCAGAAAAAAGAAGGAATTGAATGTTTAAAAATAAAATTTGATCAGATAGAAGAAGTTAAAGATATTTGTCGTTGTACAGTTCGTTTCATGCTTGTGAAAGACTTATATGTACGTAGGAAGCAGTTTCCGTTTTCTCTAGCATATGCTGTAACTATTCACAAGTCTCAAGGATTGACTGTAGATTGTGCATTTGTGAACATTGGTTCAACTGTGTTCAAAGAAGGTATGGCATATGTTGCTTTGTCACGAGTGAAAACATTATCAGGTTTATTCATGATAGACTTTGATGACTCAAAAGTTAATGCTGATACAAACTGTGTAAAGGAGTATAATAGATTAAGAAGAAGCTATGCTCCTCATTTAGGTCAGTATCCTGTGTTAGAGAAACGTGTAGTTTCTCGTAAAAGAAAAAATGACAATATCTGTAATGAAGATGTAGAGAAGAGGAAAAAAAAGAGGAGTGATGTAATTGCAAGCAAAAAGAAAAAGGAAAATGAAGAACAGGTTGTAGGATGTCATTTTGAAAATAGCTCTGGTGTCAACTGCTACGCAAATGTAGTGCTGAATGTTGCATTTTATCTGGAAAGTTTGCAAGAGCAGATAATAGTAAATCAGGGAAAAAGATTCTGTTCAGAGCTGAGTCTCCTTTTTCAAAAGTTGAGTAAAGATAAAACTCAAATAGAAAGTGCTACTGAAATTAGAAAACTTTTAGATGTATGTTCAGGACGAACACAGTTTTCTCAAAATGTACAGCAAGACGTACAGGAATTTTTGATGTATTTTCTTCAGGTAGTGGAAGAAGAAGGAGTTCCCATTGACATTTTTTTTGGTCTCTCTTATAAATGGGAACATAGTTGTGATAATTGTTATAATATATGTGGTTCTAATGTTGATAATGAAAGGTTTATTTATTTGACATTGCCAGAAAGTAAAACAGTTACTTTTGCAAAATTAGTTAAAGATGCTAATCATAGCATGAAATGTGGTGAGTGTAAATCTGACATGTTTTCAACATTAATTTTAAAGGAATACGGACAGTATGTAATTTTAATGATGCAACGATGTAGAGCTGATGGTTCAAAATTGGATACTTTAATAAAGAAGTTTACAGGACAGCAATTATCAATTTCAGGAAAAACTTTTGTAACTATTGCAATAATTTTCCATGATGGACCTACTGTTACTTCTGGACATTACACAGTTTATCTTAAATGTGAAAAAGGTTGGACACTGTGTAATGATTCCCAATTGATTTTCAAACAACGTTTGCCTTTTGATTTAGCAAATTCCTATCTAATCTTCCTGAAACCTAAATTTTAGACAGATTTGGCAAGATCTGGACAAAATAATTTTACCATTTTACTGGATTACCATTGCAATTTTGTAGAAAAATGATTTTTTAAATTATCATTTGGCCTAATGGAAAGATAACCAATTGTAATGTGGACTTTTTTAATTTTTAATGAAACTTTGAAAAACCAATAATTTAGAGATAATCGGTAACATCTGCACAATTTAAATTTTGGAATGTTATTGGACTGCCATTGGAATTTTTTTCAAAAATGATTTAAAAAATTACTATTTGGCCATGCGGAAAAGTAACCAATTCTATTGTGGACTTAATAAATTATTCAAAAAATTTTCGTGAACCAAAATGTAACAGAGAATCGGTGAGATCTGGACAAATTAAACTTTAGAATTTTATTTGATTACTGTTGGAAATTTATTCCCAAAAATTTTTTAAAATTACTATTTGCCCTAAAGGAAATGGAATCAGATGTATTGTGGAGTTATTTGAGATATAATATTGTGATTATACTTCTGAAACAAACATATCAGACGGTATTTTAAAGAAATAACTATTGGTATTAGATGATATTTTTTTAGAATATTATGCATTTCTATAATGTTAAGTTTAAGTAAAAAGAGATTCTGGGCTTTTTTATTACAATCTTTGTGATTGTTATTTTTTTTTGCCCGCTGTAAAATGATGAATGCAATTGCTTTCACAATTTATAGTGAAATGCAATATATTCTGAAAACAGCAAAAATAAGGCAAAAATATTTTTGGGAAAAAAATGTAAATATGTGTACTGTATTATAAAATGTTTTAAAAATATTAATACTTTTTTCTTTTTTTTCAGATTCATATAGAAAATTTTCGAAAACTAGAACCATTTTTAAAGCTATTTTTAAAAAAAACAAATGAATAAATATTTTTTTGAGTGAGTATGGTAAGTCAATAATAATAATTGTAGTCTCTCAAGGACCTTGTAATGTGATAATTGATTTTTAGTGTTTTTAAAAAAAAAAAAAAAAAAAATTACGCGTACCGTACGCGTACGGTAAAAAAAAACAAAAGTTTTTAAAAACATATATAAAAAATAGATGAAAGGTAAGGTTGGCTCTTAAAAGAGCCGTTGTGTTCATGCAGGGACAGAGGAAAGAAAGATTGGGAATATTAGACGGTACGACAAGTGTGCTGATCTATTTTACTGTTCACTAGGGAAACACTGGTCTCCCTATAAGTAATTAGATCGTGACAATGGGCACACCGTACTTCAACCCTCGCAAACCGAGGGTTAATTTCCAGAGGGCCAGCAAAAGGAGATGCTCCCCCCACAGATGAAGGGCTCACCTGACCTGCAGAAGAAGGAGTCAGCTCTGCAGATGATGGTCCAGGCTGAGCTGCTGTGGATGTACTTGCTTGTCTTTCTGAAGAGTTACCTCCAAAAAGATGACCATGTGTCCTTTTGTGTACATCCTTGAGGTGTCTCTTCATGGTGTGATTCCCAAAGGAATACTTCCTGTCAGGATTACCTCTAGAAAGTACACGCTGACACAGCCTGCAAGTTACTAAGGGTGCATTCACCTTTTGCTGGCCTTCAGGAAAAGTAAAATAATCCCATACATAAGAGGGCTTTTGTTTCCTCGATCTCTGCCTCAAGACAGTGCTGCTAGTGCTAGCCTCACTCTCAGAAGAGCTCTGCTGTTCTGCCATCGTATCCCAAAGACAAACCAGCTCCTTCTCCTAAGGGATCACAAGCAGAAATGAGGGGAATGGGTGTGGTGTAGGAGAGTTCTAGAACTGAAAGTAGTTTCAACCAATCAAAAGTTGTGTTTCATGATCACATGACCTACCGTACGCTTACGGTACGCTTACGGTACGCTTACGGCAAAAGTGCGCATGCGCGTAAAAAAGACACGCGCTTGCGCGCATGCGCATAACAGACACTACCCGACACTTCCGCGTAACGTGCGCGTGTAGCGCACACGCGTACGCGTCCCACGCGGAGTACGCGTGGCTACGCAAATTGCGTAACTATACGCAAGCAGCGTGGATAAATTACGGACGTAGCGTAAACCGTACGCTTACCGTGAGCTTACGGTACGCGTACTAAAAAAATAATAAAAAAAATAGAAAAAAAGTACTGCAAATAAATTTTACATGTTTATTTTAAAAAATATATTAAAAAAAACATATTAAAGAATTTTAAAAATTTAATCATAGTCTTTATAAAAGGTAAGAAAATTAAAATAAAAATATGTTAGAAAAAATAGAAGAAAAAAAAAAGATTAGCATTTAAAAAACCTTGCAAATTCACTGAAAAAACCATGGGTTTCACACACGTTATAGTTAGGACTTAGCATTTAAAAAACCATAGAAATTCAGTGAAAAAACCATAGGTTTCACACACGTTATAGTTAGGAATTAGGATTTAAAAAACCTTAGAAATTCAGTGAAAAAAACCATAGGTTTCACACATGTTATAGTTAGCTGGACATTTTACTCGTATAAAACCATTGAAATTGCCACGTTATAGTTAGTTCAGCTAACTATAACTCGCGTGCCCGCAATGCACTGCTGATGACGTCACATATTACATCACTCATGACATGGTCAGTGACATCACTCATGACATCACTGATGACATCTCAAATGACATCACTGATGACATCATCCTTGTGATAGAGTGGTAGACCTCCTCTCACCCTAATATAACCTTTGATACACACATACAAAAATAGAGACTAAAATTTACAAAAGAATGGACATACCAATAACAGTTACAACAACCTCTTCAGTAATTCTAAGATCCACATACACATCCATTCATTCACCAACAGTTCAATACAGTCACTCATACATGTACTCACTTATCATATGTACTCATACACCTATACATCCTGTTACACAATGCCACTTATCCATAGAGCTACTCACACACATAGTCATCCATGCTAATAAAGAATAAAACATACATTTACTTGCATATACAGTTATTCACACACCACCACACTTACTTCTACGGAAACTTACACATACTTAGTCTTTTAAACAATCACTTATAGAAACACATACTTATTCATACAGGAACTCTTCCGATGTCTCACTCTCACATATACTCACTTATTTACACCAATAGTCACATATACTAGTTTAAAACATATGTAGTTACTCATAAAGACACTATTGAGACAGTCATTCACTCACTAACACACCCATACACACACTCATCCACCCATACAGTCCTGCACACATGCTGTCTTCAACATATACAAAGAGTGAGCCACTCATTCATGCACCTATGCACTACGTAATACCCGCCACCGAACCATGAAGACACTCAGACTGATACTCAAAAAACCAACTAATAACCCATATAGACACCCATGTAGCTACTCACCAACCCATGCAGCCACATATACACAAAGTGAGAGACTGATACAGATATTTCCATATTTAAACATTACTCACTAAGCCATGTATTCACTATGATACACTTAATCAGTCAGCTACACAATCAATTTTTCAAAAACAAATCATCCATTTAGACACTTATATACCCATTTATTCTTCCATCGACCTTGAGATATACATATATAAAACATATTTAATTTTCAGAAAAACACACATTCACTGGATGATGTCATCAGTGATGTCATTTGAGATGTCATCAGTGATGTCATGAGTGATGTCACTGACCATGTCATGAGTGATGTAATATGTGACGTCATCAGCAGTGCATTGCGGGCGCGCGAGTTATAGTTAGCTGAACTAACTATAACGTGGCAATTTCAATGGTTTTTTACGAGTAAAATGTCCAGCTAACTATAACATGTGTGAAACCTATGTTTTTTTTCACTGAATTTCTAAGGTTTTTTAAATCCTAATTCCTAACTATAACGTGTGTGAAACCTATGGTTTTTTCACTGAATTTCTAAGGTTTTTTAAATCCTAATTCCTAACTATAACGTGTGTGAAACCCATGGTTTTTTCAGTGAATATATATATATATATCAACCAAGAGTTCCCAAAAGAAATTGGAACGCACTCCACAGCAGCTGTTCAGAAGAGCTTTTAGTCGGAGGATGACACAACTTGCGGGCATAGTTTTGACACGCCGACCGGTTTCGGAGCCTCCCGCTCCTTCTTCATGGGCGTTGCCTGAATCGTTGTAGCCTCAAAGCAACACTTGGCATGCATTTAAAACCTGTAACCTGATTGGTCATTTTCTGATAGGTAGTTTCCCTCTGGTGGGTTGCATGCTGGGTTTTGTAGTGCGCTATTTGAATTTTGACCCTCTGGTGGGTGCTGCATTGTTTCAAGCATCATAATTGCATTAAATACCCTCTGGTGGGCCCCATGCCTGCAATGTTGGTACACAATTCAAAAGTTGCTGTGCTGTTCACGGGCTGAAAGTTCGTGCCCTAACAGTCACGTCATCTGCATATAGACGGCGGTGCAGTTCCTCGCGGCTTTGGGACCGTGAAATACATCAACCAAGAGTTCCCAAAAGAAATTGGAACGCACTCCACAGTACATATACATATATACATATATATATGTTCACTGAAAAAACCATAGGTTTCACACACGTTATAGTTAGCTGGACATTTCTCTTGTAAAAACTATTGAAATTCACCCGTTATAGTTAGTTCAGCTAACTATAACTCGCGCACCCGCAATCCACTGCTGATGACGTCACATATTACATCACTCATGACATGGTCAGTGACATCACTCGTGACATTACTGATGACATCTCAAATGACATCACTGATGACATCACTTATGACGTCATCCAGTGAATGTGTGATTTTCTTAAAATTTTCAATATCTTTTATATATATAGGGAAAGGCCTGTTAAAGAATGAGTGGGTGTACAAGTGTGTAAAGGGATGATTTTCTGTGTTGCGTAACTGACTCTATAAGTGAGTCGTTTAACTGCATCTTACTTCAGACTAGTGACTAAACTGTATAAATGTTTGTATGTGTCTGTGTGTTGGTGTATAAGTGGCGGCATGGTTTTGTGAATAACTATATAAGTGTCTATATGAGTTATTGATTGCTTGTCTCAGTATCTGTATGAGTTCCTGAGTGTTTGTGTGGGTAAGGTGTGTGTGACTCTGTGCATAGATGAGTGAGTGGGTGATTCTATGAGTGGATGTTTTTAAAAGTGCATCTGTGATGGACTGTATGGTTGAGTGAGTGTATGTATGGCTGTGTTATGGATTGAATGTATATCTCAGTGGTACATTTTTGACTAACTACATATGTGAAAGGCAGTATATATGTGTGTAAGACTATATAAGTGGCTAGATGTGAGAGTGTGTGATTGTGACAGTGACTGTATGGATGAGTGTGTGCTTGTGTCAATGATTCTAATAGAGCATAAGAATGTGATACTATTTTTGTGAGTAAGGGAGCTTGAGTGTGTATAACTGCATAGGTGAGTAAATGGCAGTGTGATTATTTGCATGAATTACTAGGTGTGAGAGTACCTCTATGGATGATTGGTAGTGTGTGAGTGTCTATATAGGTGTGTGTATAAATTCATATGATACTTTTTTATGGAGTGACTGTAACTATGAGTGACTGTACAGGTGAGTGTGTGGAGGTGTATGAAGACCTAAAAGTTAATATGTGGGTATGCAGTTATTGGTATTGCATTATGTATGGATTTGAGAATGGAACTCTGTAATTTTGAGTTGGTATATCAAAGGTTATATAAGGGTGTGAGAAGATGTGGTAATTTATCACATGGATGACGTCATCAGTGATGTCATCAGTGATGTCATTTGTGATGTCATCAGTGATGTCATGAGTGATGTCACTGACCATGTCATGAGTGATGTAATATGTGATGTCATCAGCAGTGGATTGCGGGTGCGCGAGTTATAGTTAGCTGAACTAACTATAACGGGAGAATTTCAATGGTTTTTTACAAGAGAAATGTCCAGCTAACTATAACGTGTGTGAAACCTATGGTTTTTTCAGTGAATTTGCAAGGTTTTTTAAATGCTAATTCCTAACTATAACATGTGTGAAACCTATGGTTTTTTCAGTGAATTTGCAAGGTTTTTTAAATGCTAATTCCTAACTATAACGTGTGTGAAACCTATGGTTTTTTCAGTGAATTTGCAAGGTTTTTTAAATGCTAATTCCTAACTAAAATGTTTTTTGAAACCTATGGTATGCAAGGTTTTTAACATCCTTTTTTTTCTTTTTCTTTTTATCTTTAAACACTATCCTACCTATGTATATATTCCTTGATTTACTGCATTCTGCAATATAGAAAGAATCACCTTTTTTAAATAAATGGTTAGATATAGTTGTATAACACAGTTAATATCTTCAACAAACCTTTATCTTTTTTTTTTTTTATAATTTTTTACCGTGCGCGTACGGTAAGCTTACGGTAAGCGCACGGCTCGCTTTATTTACGGTGAGCGTACATAATATTTATACTTCCTGCGCGACGCGTAAGCGCATGCTTAATACGCGCACACGCGCACGTTACGCGTAAGCGTTCGTGCGTGGCTCTAATGCGCATGCGCGCGTGCATGCGTGCCTCTAATGCGCATGCGCGCGTGCGTGTGTCTTCCATACGCGCATGCGTACTTTTACCGTACACGCTCGTTAAGCTTAACGTGCGCGTACGGTTGGTCATGTGATCAAGAAACAACACTTTTGATCTTCCTACACCACACCCATTCCCCTCATTACTGCTTGTGATTCCCTAGGAGAAGGAGCTGAATTGTCTTTGGGATACAATGGCAGAGCAGCACTCCTCTTCTGAGAGTGAGCAGGGCAGCAGTATCATTAGACAGAGAAGGAGGAAATAGAAGAATTCTTTTGTTTGGGAATATTTTACATTTCCAGAGGGGCAGAAAAAGGTAAATGCTCCATTAGTCACCTGCTCACTTTGTGAGCGTGTCTTATCTAGAGGTGATCCAAGGAAGAAGTATTCCTTTGGTAATCACACTATGCTTAGACACATTAGGGATGTACATCCCAGGACTTTTGCTCGACATACTGAAGAAAACTCTCCAGTAAGTCTCCCGAGCACATCCGCAGAAGCTCAGCCGAGTACATCTTCGGCAGCTCAGCTGAGCCCTTCCTCTGCGGTGGGAGCATCACCCTCTTCTGCTCCTCTGGACATCTACCCTCGGTTTCAGAGAGTACAGATAAGGTGCGACACTTGCTATGCTCTTATTGCTTATGGGGAGTCTAGTATTCCTCTTATAGACAATAAGATTGAGCAGCACAAGTGCGGTACTTTTTAATATTCCCATTCTTTCTTTCCTCTGTCCCTGTATTAACACAAGGGCTCTTTTAAGAGCCACCCTAGCTCCCATTTTTTTTATTTTTGTAATCATTTATTTTATTTTTTTTAATTTACCGTACGCGTACGGTACGCGCGTCTTTTTTTTTTTTTAAATTCAATTTTTATTTCACCCTTCAATGTACTTGAGGGACCACAAGGGAAATAACAAAAGCAGAGTGAGGAAAAGTAAAAACAAGCGACTACGAAAGTAAATGTGTGATAAAAAAAGATATTTCAAAATTACCTGACCAACTAAATTTTCATTAAATGTTTTTTTTTAATTAGTAGAAAAAAGGATTAATTTTCCTCAAATTTATTTCACAATCTGTAACAAAAGAAAAAAAGTATTAATATTTAACAATACATTTTACAATACAGTACACATATTTTCATATTTAACAAAGACATGTTTTGCCCTTTTTTTGCTGTTTTCAGAATATATTGAATTTCACTACAAATTGTGAAACCAATTGCATTCATCACTTAACAGCGGGCAAAAAAATTAACAATCTGAAAGATTGTTTAAAAAAAGTCCTGAATCTTTTCTCAGTAAAACATACCTTGATAGAAATATAATATATATAATAAAAATATCATCTAACAACAATTATTTTTTGCAATAAATAATGTCTGTAAATCTTGTAGCTTAAGCTAAAACACCCAAATAATTTCTGTCAAAGAAGTCCACAAGAAAAAATGTTACCTTTCCATGAGGCCAAATGGTAATTTTTAAATTCTTTTTTGATGAAATATCCAAATTTAATCCAATAAAATCGCAAAAAATGATTTGTTCAGATGTTGCAATTTGTATCTAAAATTTTGGTTTTAGGAAAAATAAATAGGAATTTGGCAAATCTGCAGGCAAACGTTGCTTGAAAATCAATTTAGAATCATTACACTGTGTCCAGCCTTTTTCACATTTCAGATAAACTGTGTAATGACCGGAGGTTATCGAAGGTCCATCATGGAAAATTATTGCAACTGCAACAAAAGTTTTTCCTGATATTGATAATTGTTGCCCTACAAACTTCTTTATAGAAGTGTCCATTTTTGTTCCATCAGCTCTACAACGTTGCATCATTAAAATTACATACTGTCCATATTTCTTTAAAAATAACGTTGAAAACATGTCTGATTTGCAATTAGAACATTCCATGCTGTGATTGGCATCTTTAACTAATTTACTAAAAGTGACTGATTGACTCTCTGGTAATGTTAAATATATGAACCTTTCTAAATCAACATTAGAGCTGCATGTGTGGAAACAGTTTTCACAACTATGTTCTCATTTATAAGAGACACCAAATATATTTTCTACTTGTACCTCTTCATCTTCCAGTACCATAAGCATATACATTAAGAATTCCTGTGCATCTTGCTGGACATTTTCAGTAAACTGTGTACTTCCTGAACATACATCTAAAAGTTTTCTAACATCAGAAGTACTTTCTATATTAGTTTTATCATTACTCAGCTTCTCAAAAAGAAAACTCAGCAGAGAACAGAATCTTTTTTCATGATTTATTATTATCTGCTCTTGCAAACTTTCAAGATAAAGTACAACATTCAGCACTACATTAGCATAGCAGTTGACACCAGAGCTATTTTCAAAATGACAACCAACAACCTCTTCAGCATTATCCTTTTTCTTTTTGCTTGCAATCACATCACTCTCCTTTTTTTTTCTCTTCTGTACATCCTGATTACAGATATTCTCAATTCTCCTTTTCCGACAAACAACACGTTTTTCAAACACAGGATACTGACCTAAATGAGGAGCATAGGTTCTTCTTAACCTATTATACTCCTTTACACAATTTGCATCAGCACTAACTTTTGAGTCATCAAAGTCTATCATGAATAGACCAGATAATGTTTTCACTTGTGATAAAGCAACATATGCCATACCTTCTTTGAACACAGTTGAACCAATGTTTACAAAAGCACTATCTACAGTTAATCCTTGAGATTTGTGAATAGTTACAGCATATGCTAGAGAAAATGGAAACTGCTTCCTACGTACATATAAGTCTTTCACAAGCAGGAAACGAACTGAACAACGACAAATGTCTTTAACCTCTTCAATCTGATCAAATTTGATTTTAAAAAATTCAATTCCTTCTTTTTTCTGGTAATTTACAAAACCCACTACTTTACCCATAGCTCCATTCACTAAAACTTTTTCAACATCCAAATTTCTCCTTAAAAATACTCGGCAATTCATACAAACATAAAGATTTTTTTCTAATCCAGCTGTTTTCGAAATGTTCTTCTCTAGAGAATCCAACTTATTTTTCAATTTTCCTTTTAATTTAATAGTAATTCCTTCATGCTGAATTTTGTCCACTGCTTCCATTTTCTTAATCTCTTCCTTTTCCAATTTCAAAAGTTGCTCATTGAATATCGAGCATTCACGAAGTGTTGGCATTAAGCAGATTACAGTATTTTTTTCTGCAATGTTCTGGTATATTTTCTCTGCAACTATTTCTTCATTTGGAAATAAATTATGTAGCAACCTACTCTGTAACGCCTTTCTGCCAACTTCTGTGAGTAGTCCACTTCTGATATCTTTCAGAATACTTCCATAATCTTCATTGTTTGCTTGCCTCATATTGGTAGTGAGTTCTTTGTACTCAAAGAACGACCAAATATTCGCATTACCAATACTTCCTAATGACTTCTTCGTGTCTTCATGTGTTACAGTATTAAACACTGGTTGTCATTTAACTGGAGTGAGCTGCAGAAGATCCCCAAAAACTATAACATGTTTTCCTCCAAATAAAACGTCATAGTCTCTCTTCAGAATTTGCTGCATTCTTAAATGCACAAAGGCAAGCATTACGTTTGATACCATGCTTACCTCATCAATAATGAGAACTTGCATCTTCTTCAACACTCTTGAAACTTCGAAGCATGCTTCTCCTGTTAGTTTGTGATATTCTATTTTGTTCTCATGCTCCACTGGTAACATTAGCAAGCGATGTAAGGTAATTCCTTTTATATTATATGCTGCTAACCCAGTTGGAGCAGTTACAACACAAGACAAAGTTGAATCTGTTTTTTGCTGTAGGTAGCTTCGGATGACTTTAATCAAGAAACTTTTTCCTGTTCCAGCTTGTCCACTCACATACATCCTGATTGGTTCAAATGATGCACAAGAACACTCTTTCTTTTCATGTAGTAATCCATGATCAATTTTTTTTGTGATTTCTTCATAAATTTGTTTTTGTTCTTCATTCAGTTGCTGTTCCAAATTTGGTAAGTCTGTTAAATCTTCCTGAGCTTAATTCATAGCTGTTTACACTTCAGTCATTGCTATTGCAGCTTCATTTTCTACGATTGGTTGTCCTAAAGGATCTTGACTGAGCGTCCCTGAACTTTGGCTGTCTTAAGAACTGTCTCTAGCCACTTCTGCTGCAATTGTAGCTTCCTGTTCAATTTCTTCATTTAACATTTGCACATAATTTGTGAAAGTACTGCATTCAATCGTATCTTTACATGCATTAAAGGAATCTTCATAGCTGTGAAAATCTCCAAGTAATTCATCCTCTGAACGCCATGGTTTAAACAGCTGTAAAAGTGCCAAGTAGTAAAATTCTTTTTTGTCGGAAGTGTCGCAACTCAGCTTCCTGTGATTAATCAAACTTCCTTTTGTTTGCTTCATCAAACATCCTTCCTCACCGATGACTTTATATTTTCCATTGTTGATGTCTTCTGTGGCTTTCCGTGTAAAAATATAGTTCTGCAGCACTTCATAGAGAAAAAAATCAGTTGTAGAGTGGATCACTGGTCCTGGAGAACCAGGGTATTGCATGGTTAGTACGTTGGTACTATTAAAGAAACCCTCATTCACGTTTAGTTAGGGATTAGCGGTATATCTTGATTCTCCGCTAGATGTGGTATTCAACGTGATCGCATAATCATTGGGTTAATCCAATGCTTCCTCCACCCGGAGGCTTTTACCACTGGTAATCACAGTAGTGATCGTGAATCAAAAAAGTGAAGTGATTGTGATAAAGAAAAAAGGTGTTTAAAAATCTCGTAAAGCCAGTAGATTTCTTTATTGGTACTGGATTCGGGATAAGTTTAAAAAAAGGATTCTAGTTGTGCACGTATTCACGATCACTACTGTGATTACCAGTGGTAAAAGCCTCCGGGTGGAGGAAGCATTGGATTAACCCAATGATTATGCGATCACGTTGAATACCACATCTAGCGGAGAATCAAGATATACCGCTAATCCCTAACTAAACGTGAATGAGGGTTTCTTTAATAGTACCAACGTACTAACCATGCAATACCCTGGTTCTCCAGGACCAGTGATCCACTCTACAACTGATTTTTTGATATTGAGATAAGGAAGCTGAGTGGATCTAAGCCCTTCTTTCTCCCTCCAAATTGATTTTTGGAGCACTTCATAGAGACACATGTTCTCAAGAGGACGACTTCTTTTTGGGTAATATGTGTCCAACATGTTTGATTTCAAAATATCTGTACTTTCTGGTTCGTACTCTGCTAAATATTCAATCTCTCCAACAGATTTCAGTACCCGATTTCTCATTCCTGCAAGGCCTAAACGTACCCAAATTATTCTTCTGGATTTGGAGTACAGACTTGCAGATGATAACCTATCTGAGCATTCGTAGGATCCAATTTCTCGATGCGATAACATCTTTAAACTGAAACTGTATAGCTTTTTACTGACAGTCTTCTCGTGAGAAATCTCTTCCCACATTTCCTTCAATTCCGTTTTCTCAGATTTAGTGATGTAAGATGTGACATACCGAGCAACAGCAATAGAATTGTCAGCAACATACTGTGTATCCATGTTTACATTCCACATGGATAAAATGACTGGGTCATTTATATATTTTGACTCCTCTTTTCTTCTTAGGTTGTAGGTATTCTTAGGCGATTTTCTTGTAATAGTATGTCGCACAGCTGACATAAAACTGTTGACTCTTCCTTTTGAAAGAACAGGTCGTGGAAATCCAAATCAACATTTTGTGCAGAATTTTTCTTTACTCTTGTACTCTCGTCAACAGTATTTTCCGCAGCGATGACTTTGGAAACGTAAAACTTGCTCTTTTAAGTCTTTCTCTTCTGTGCTTTTAGGTATAGCACATGTTGCATATCCTTCGATGAAACTTAAAACTGCATCATCAGAATCTGTTTCAAATTTTGGGGCATCCTTGATCCACAACAGCATATGAATATGAGGAGCACCTCTGGCTTGGTACTCTTTTCTCCAAAAGAAATCCACAACTTCTCCAAGAGGTGGAATTTTTTTTATTGCAGATGAAGGACATCATAGCCTCAAATCTATGATTGAAATATCTGCAAACATTAACCGGATCCAATGAGCACAATTCTCCTGCTGTCTTGTATTGGATGTTTTCAATATTTGAATTTGCCTCTCGAAGAAAATCCAGAAGATCATCCCAAGCGTACTCAGCACATCTTATGGTGACAAACCATGTAGGAGTTCCTAAATTCCGTAACATACACTTCCATTCTCCATGGCGTTGGTACCAATATTCATTAGTCCCTCGCTGACAAGCCATTAGATTAATAAATTGAGATTCCAAATGATCATCTCGCTGTTGCACTTTGTTCATAAAATCCTTTGCAGTCACATTACGTAGATGTACTCCAGGTTTCAAAATGTGATTTACTGCATAAGATAGTGCTGACAAGTCACTTTCAAATAAAAGATGGAACAAATAAGGAATACTTTGACGAAATCTGGGATCTTCTGCATATAATCTTGTAGTCCGATACTCAGAAGCAGGAATCTGTACTGGACGTTCATCATATCGTCCACCTTTTCCTGTAGGAAACAGCTAGGGAAAACAACGAGCTTCCAAGCTCTCCTCCCATACACTCACGGGAGTTCCTTGTGCTTTCTTCATCTGAAATAGATCAATAGTGTTTGCCATAACTTCTTTTGAATGTAGAGGATGTATGCTGAAATGTTCATAAATTTCTTCTTCTTTTGACTTATCCACTTTTTCAATTTGCCCAGCTTGTATTCCTGAGTCTTCTAGTAAAACTTCTTCCTCTTCATCCATATAAATTGTTTCATACCATTTATTATTTTTTTTCAAATATAAATTTGCTCTATGTACTTTTCGTACATCTACCAGCTCCTGCCAAATTTTCTAATTCTTTGTTGGTACTCCATTAACCAGAATAACTAATGGATCAGTTTCCAATGTATCTGCATCAATAGTTTCCATATTTTTTTTCAAATCCAATGGCAAATAGACAACTCTCCCTTTTAAACCTCTTTGTAAATCCGAAGGAGGTAATTTGCCTGTTTTGGGCTCCATACGAACTATAGTCTGGAACGGATGGACACATTGTATGAGTATAGACTCATACGTATTTAAATCTCTAAGTTCTGCAGGAATTTCAACCAATTCTAAATTATTATGTACAGCTCTTGCTGGCATTTTATTTTCTTCTAACTTGTTATAACAGTATTTACAAATACGGTGATATTCACCCAAATCAAAACAATTTTCCAGAAATAAATATGTAGCAAAATCCAACCACTTAGTATTATTTTCTTTTTCACTTTTTTTTATAGAGATCAACATACCTTGTTTGATTTTTATAATGGCTTCTCCGGCAACAAATACAAGTAATATTTGGTCTTTCATTAGAGATGATAGTAAATTTTGTCATTTGATCTTCAAAATTTCTACTAACAGTGGGTTCTACATTCTCTTCCACATTTTCTTCAATAACTATATCATTACCTGAACTTTCTTGTTCCGGACCAAAGTAACAAAACTGAATTTCATCAGTAACCTTCTCTACATCTGATACAGATCCACGAAACAGAGCCCTATTCAACTCATTTAACTTTAATGCTGGACTTTTAGCAAAATACAATCTTCTCACAAACTTTCTCATTTCAGTATGATGAACTGCCAGCATCCTAAAATGGTGAAAAACACGTTGGCAAACTTTCCTAGAAAGACAAGCCAGAGAATGTCCTTGCAAACCAGTATTCTCTCTCACTCTGCATGGATCTAGTCTTTGAAGCACCTTAATCTTCTGTTTAACACTTTTTTTTACTATATTCTCTTAAAAACTCACATAATTTATCAATAGATTCCTGTCGTACAGTACAAATACTACTACAATTCCAAGTGTACACTGGGGCCTTAGGACGTCTCCCCATAAGCTCATCAGCTAACACTTCTTCCTCATTTCTTTGAACCATTTTCTCCTTTTCCATTATACAACCATCTTTCACTTCATAAGCTCGGCCACTGGTGTCAATTGCATGCAGCAAACTATTACTTTGAAGATAACTCTCTTCATTAAAAAATGGTTCAGTACTTGAACTATGCTTCCATTCTCCTAAGAACACATTACAAAAGTTATTTTTTTTCACTACTCTTTTCCTTTTGCTTTGTGACTTCATTACATTAACCATTTTATCTAATGTACGGATCCTATTCAAAATTAAAATGAATAGTTTTCTTTTTAAATCTAAAGCCTTAGCTACAATTGTTTCAACATCTTTTTTTCGCTTAATAAATTTTGCTTTCTTCTTATATTTTTTCACATCCTTTAGCAAATTTGACATCACTCTTCTCTGAAACATGTTTCTACGAATGTCTTTAAATGCTGTTTTTCTTTTTAAGTCAATCTTTATTGCTTCTAATTCGACATTAGCATTTTGTAATTTCTCACTTTTGTCCTGTTGTTTTCTACTCGAAACTGTATTTGTGGCAGGGACATTTTTCAAATTTGTTCTTTTTTTGAAGATATTTTTAAAAAAATCCTTAGTTTGCTTACCCGAAGACTTTTTCTTTTTTCCAACTTGAGCATCTTCTACTAATTTGAGTCCTCCAGTTGTCTTCAAATTTAAATGTTTTTGCTGTTCTTTTCTCTTCCTTGATTTTATAGGCATCTTCAATTTATTTCACTGTTGGTCAGCAATATCTGAAAGAAACTAAAATAAAAATTCCTTTTTATAATTTAAATTTATTGCTATATTTTTTTGTGCTTTTCAAATCTTTTAATACTATCTACCCTTTTCCTACAAGTGAAAAGCACAATAAAGCCAACACATATTATAGATTCCCCTTTCCAACGAATGCAATTCTGAAAGAACCAGAGTAACACAAATTGAATCTCTGTACATGAGAAACAGCTTGCTCTCTGCTAAAATTGTCCTTCTAGAGACTGTCTACTGTCAGGTGCAAAAGAGATCTGTATGGACGCTTGCGCAAATGCATAAACATTGGAGACATGTATGTACCACAACATGTGTAGTAAGGGTTAATTGAATCTCTGATGGTCACTCATGGTGTGATTCTAGGCAGAAAACAAAATTTGATTTGCAATTTAAAAGCACACTTACTACTGTGCTAGAGCAAGTGATAATTACTCTAACAGTCTTACACATTTTCATTATTTGTTTCAGAAACAGAAAACAGCACTTGCCCAAACAGCTTTTGGAGACCATGGACATGTGCAACCTGAATGCCGTACTACACTTTGGTAAAGGAAATGAGCCTTGGTGATGTTCAATGTATTAGCCTTACTCACTGCTATCTGAAACACCACACAGCACTGAATAGTAAGCATGACTGTACATGAGAAACAGCTTGCTCTCTGCTAAAATTGTCCTTCTAGAGACTGTCTACTGTCAGGTGCAAAAGAGATCTGCATGGACGCTTGCGCAAATGCATAAACATTGGAGACATGTATGTACCACTACATGTGTAGTAAGGGTTAATTGAATCTCTGAAAAGAATTCCTGTGTGCGCACAGACTCATGGTGTGATTCTAGGCAGAAAACGAAATTTGATTTGCAATTTAAAAGCACACTTACTACTGTGCTAGAGCAAGTGATAATTACTCTAACAGTCTGACACATTTTCATTATTTGTTTCAGAAACAGAAAACAGCACTTGCCCAAACAGCTTTTGGAGACCATGGACATGTGCAACCTGAATGCCGTACTACACTTTGGTAAAGGAAATGAGCCTTGGTGATGTTCAATGTATTAGCCTTACTCACTGCTATCTGAAACACCACACAGCACTGAATAGTAAGCATGACTGTACATGAGAAACAGCTTGCTCTCTGCTAAAATTGTCCTTCTAGAGACTGTCTACTGTCAGGTGCAAAAAAGATCTGTATGGACGCTTGCGCAAATGCATAAACATTGGAGACATGTATGTACCACTACATGTGTAGTAAGGGTTAATTGAATCTCTGAAAAGAATTCCTGTGTGCGCACAGACTCATGGTGTGATTCTAGGCAGAAAACGAAATTTGATTTGCAATTTAAAAGCACACTTACTACTGTGCTAGAGCAAGTGATAATTACTCTAACAGTCTGACACATTTTCATTATTTGTTTCAGAAACAGAAAACAGCACTTGCCCAAACAGCTTTTGGAGACCATGGACATGTGCAACCTGAATGCCGTACTACACTTTGGTAAAGGAAATGAGCCTTGGTGATGTTCAATGTATTAGCCTTACTCACTGCTATCTGAAACACCACACAGCACTGAATAGTAAGCATGACTGTACATGAGAAACAGCTTGCTCTCTGCTAAAATTGTCCTTCTAGAGACTGTCTACTGTCAGGTGCAAAAAAGATCTGTATGGACGCTTGCGCAAATGCATAAACATTGGAGACATGTATGTACCACTACATGTGTAGTAAGGGTTAATTGAATCTCTGAAAAGAATTCCTGTGTGCGCACAGACTCATGGTGTGATTCTAGGCAGAAAACGAAATTTGATTTGCAATTTAAAAGCACACTTACTACTGTGCTAGAGCAAGTGATAAATACTCTAACAGTCTGACACATTTTCATTATTTGTTTCAGAAACAGAAAACAGCACTTGCCCAAACAGCTTTTGGAGACCATGGACATGTGCAACCTGAATGCCGTACTACACTTTGGTAAAGGAAATGAGCCTTGGTGATGTTCAATGTATTAGCCTTACTCACTGCTATCTGAAATACCACACTGCACTGAATAGTAAGCATGACTGTACATGAGAAACAGCTTGCTCTCAGCTAAAATTGTCCTTCTAGAGACTGTCTACTGTCAGGTGCAAAAGAGATCTGCATGGACGCTTGCGCAAATGCATAAACATTGGAGACATGTATGTACCACTACATGTGTAGTAAGGGTTAATTGAATCTCTGAAAAGAATTCCTGTGTGCGCACAGACTCATGGTGTGATTCTAGGCAGAAAACGAAATTTGATTTGCAATTTAAAAGCACACTGTGCTAGAGAAAGTGGTAATTACTCTAACAGTCTGACACATTTTCATTATTTGTTTAAGAAACAGAAAACAGCACTTGCCCAAACAGCTGTTTTTATGCTGAATACAAACCATCACAGTTAAAAAAAACAAGCTGCGCCTTTCCTATGAATGCCATTCTTACAGAACCAGACCAACACAAATTAATTCTCTGTCAACAATTCCTTTGTGCACCCAGACTCATAGTGTGATTGTAGGCAGAAAACAGTATTCCTGGGTGATACCAGTACACCTTAACTTATGGTGAAGACATACTCCATAATATCTGACATGTTCAAGGCACTAAAATATCTTCCTTCACATAAAATGTAAAACACAACTTTTAAAGTGCTAAGAAAATGTACCATGCTATTTTCAAATGTGTTTGCATTTGCCTCTCATTTGTGAGAAAGTGATTTCTGCTGAATGCTAACCATCACAGTTAAAGAAAACAAACTGCCCATTTCCTGCAAGTGCAAGGCTAACATACCAAGAGCAACATGAATTAAATCTCTGTTAACAATTCCTGTGTGCACACAGACTCATGGTGTGATTCTAGGCAGAAAACATTATTTCTGGGTGATACCAGTACACCTTAACTTATGCTGAAGACATTCTCAATAATATCTTACAAGTTCAAGACAATTAAATATCTCCCAAAACAAAAAATGTGAAAAACATCTTTAAAAGACCAATCACATTTCTATTATTTATATCAAAATGCACCACATACATTCCCTCTCAAATTCATAACTCACCTTTAAAAGTAGTTAGTTCAGAAAGCAATGTGGCACTCAAACAGCAGATTATCCGAGCCAGAATCTCTGAGCTGTACACCTCTCTCCTCTCACCAGAACCAGTTAATGGCAAAGTTTCCCTCTCTTTTTTCACACATATACATGTTAATTTCAAATCACAGTGTTTCCCTCATTTTTTCAAATGGAATCACACATTTCTATTGGTTGGTAATTTCAACCCTTTCCAAATGTTCCCTTCCCCCAACTTGACTTCTGCCTGCTACCATAGCAACAGGTCATGGAACACTGGTGTGAGCAGAGAGGTCAGAAGTTCAGCACACAATGTTTCTAATCCTTAGAGCAAGAGTGCTTGACTTTTCAAACCTAACAGCAAATCCAAACTAATGTTCTGTGGGAACACATTTTTCTTTACCAATAAAAAAGATGCTTGTTAAAATCTAAACATACAGCCTAGTTTTAACTGTAAAATGGTTTGAATCAGCCAATCAGTTCTTTTTTTATAAAAAAAAGTATGTTACCCTCCATTTTACAGCTATCTTTCTTTTCATATTGCCATTCTACTGAAAGACACCTTTTGAGTGCATCCAGATCTCCTTGAAAGATGTTCACAGTGTGGATTGTAGGTCACAGCTATGTTTTCTGGAGTGAAAAGTTTGCAGAAAAAAGAGGTATTGTGAAAGACCTTGCTTTGCCAAATGTAGACATTAAATGGATTGGTCAGAGAGGGTTAAAGTGGCACCAATTAATGCCTTTGGTGAAAACCTTTCTACATCTCCCACATCCTGACCTTATTATTGTGCACTGTGGTGGAAATGACCTAGGCACTTTAACTGGGGTAGGTCTGGAAATGCTTATTAAGGACACCTTTGTGCAATTAATGTCACTTTTCCCACAAACTGCCTTTGTATATTCTAATATATGCCAAAGGCAAAAGTGGAACTGGTCCAACCAATTTTGTCCATAGATTGACAAAGCAAGAAAGCACGTCAATAAGTCTGTTTCTGCTTTCCTCAGAGACTATGGTATGGGTTCTATATACCACAACAACTTGCGTTACAACATGCAAGACATTTATAGAGGAGACGGTGTACATTTCAATGATGAAGGGAACAGAGTCTTCCTCTGGAACTTTAGACTCTGCATCGGTACTTACTTGTAGGTACCAAAAAAACACTTAATAAACACAACGGCTCTTTTTAGAGCCAACCAACATTCAAACATTTTTTTTTGATTTTTATTTCTTTTTTTTAATATTTTTTTTACCGCCGTACGCTTACCGTACGCGTACGGTACGCTTACCCCGCGATTTAAAAAAAAAAATTAAAATGTATTTTTCACACTTCTGAGTCCTTCTTGGAGCCCCTGACAAAGGCTAGGGGGTCTCCAACTCTCTACCTTGCCCCCTTTTCACGTTCTCCACCTTTGTTTTTTAGTGTGAGACACACAAAATGGCGGCCAACACTTCCTGATTTCGACCGAGTGGAATGTTTACTATCATGTAACCACCAATCAGAATTACGCTCGCGCACGGCATCGTGCGCGTAAGGTAAGCTTACGGTACGCGTACGGTGCGCGCTTATAGATATATATGTACTTTTAACTGCAATTTTCTTAGCAACTATTGAACAGATTGACTCCAGATATCCAAAAGGCACATCCCTGACCTGAGGACTACCTCTATGCCAAATTTCAATTAATTCTGTTCAGCCGTTCGGGCTGTACCTTGGACTAAAGGTCCCTATGGAAAAATGCATGGGGAAAACGCGTTTTGGGACCCCCCTTTTTTCTCAGCCCCCGCTTCACGAATCTGCCCAAGACTTTCAGGGTAGGAGCGGAGCGGAGTGGAGCGGAGCGCCCCACCTATTTTGAAAAGTTTGCGAGGATTCGTCAGTCGGCGCCAAAGTTATTCAAAATAGAATTTTCAGATTTCCTATGGAAACACGGTCCTAACTATAACTATCTACTGGCGACCGCCAGTAGATAATAAATATATATATTATATCACTGGCGGTCGCCAGTAGGTAGATATAGTTAGGACCTATTTTCCATAGGAAATCCACAACATTCTATTTGGAAAAACGTTGGCGCCGATTGACGAATCTTCGTGAAATTTTCCAAACTTTTGGCCAGCTCCGCTCCTATCCTGAAAACTTCACGGTGATTCGTCAAGCGGAGGCCAAGAAAAAAGGGGGGTCCCAAAACGCGTTTTCCCCATGCATTTTCCCATAGGACCTGTTGACGCAGCTACAGCTCGAACTGCTAAACGGAATTACACCAAATTTGGCAAAGAGGTAGTACTCAGTTCAGACTCGTGCCTTTTCCTTAAATGGTGTAAATCCGTTAAGTAGTTCCTGAGAAAATTAGGGTAAAAAAGTTAGTGATATCTATGGCCTCGGAGGATCCGCGCACCCTCCCCGCAGATTTTAGAGGAATATTTGTACAATGGTGAAGGTAGGGGGTGGGGCCTGAGGTGATATGTGTGCAAACACGATCTGTGGCGCGTTTTAAGTTGGGGAATAAATTCCTCTTCAATCCTGAGGGTCCCTGGGGACCAACTAGCCCACCAGGTACCTCCAGTAAGTGCCACCGAGCTACGTTGCAGAGTGTTGTAAAAAGGGGCGTGGCCTCTGAACACCTCTCTGCAATGCAGCTCCAAGGGGCATACTGGAGGTACCTGGTGGGCTAGTTGGCCCCCAGGGGACCTCCGGATTGAAGAGGAATTAATTCCCCAACTTAAAATGCACCACAGGGCGTGTTTGCACACGTCACCTCATGCGTCGCCCCCTTCCTTCACCATTGTACAAATATTCCTCTAAAATCAGCCGAACTACGCATTCCGATTTACTCACCTGTTATCAGGAGAGAACCCAGGGCTGCATCTTTTAGCCCAGCACTGACTCTGAAAAGTAATTCTAAGCGTACTTACCAGTAACTTGTATTCCCTTCCATAGGAATCCATTGTGTGTTTTTCACCAGAACATTTTCAGTGTTCATTTTTGAAACTTACAAATATTCGTCTAAAATCAACCGAACTACGAATTTTGATTTACTCACCAGTAATCAGGAGAGACCCAGTGCTGCATCTTTTAGCCCAGCACTGACCCTGAAAAGTAATTCTAAGCGTACTTACCAGTAACTTGTATTTCCTTGAATAGGAATCCATTGTGTGTTTTTCACCAGAAAATGTTCAAAGTGTCCATTTTTGAAACATACAAATATTCGTCTAAAATCAGCCGAACTACGAATTCCGATTTACTCTCCTGTTATCAGGAGAGAACCCAGGGCTGCATCTTTTCGCCCACCACTGACTCTGAAAAGTAATTCTAAGCGTACTTACTTACCAGTAACTTGTATTTCCTTCCATAGGAATCCATTGTGTGGTTTTCAGCAGAAAATTTTGTGTCCATTTTTGAAACGCACAAATATTCCTCTAAAATCAGCCGAACTACGAATTCCGATTTACTCACCTGTAATCAGGAGAGAACCCAGTGCTGCATATTTTAGCCCAGCACTGACCCTGAAAAGTAATTCTAAGCGTACTTAAAAGTAACTTGTATTTCCTTCCATAGGAATCCATGGTGTGGTTTTCAGCAGAAAAGTTTCTGTCTATTTTCACAAACTAAAAATATTCCTAAAAAATCGTCTGTATGACTTAAACACATTGTTTCAACTGTTTACAGGAGATTGGCCAGTGCTGGATCCAGGATCCACCACTGAGCAAGAAAAAGTAACGATAACACTACTTACCTGCTAAGTGAATCTTCTGCCATAGGATAACATTGGTGATTCTACGTGAACATTTTTCTAAGTGTCAACTTTTAAAATACAATAATATTCCTTAAAAATTACTACTGTAACCAAAACGCTTTTACTCATCTGTTTGTCCAAGGACTGAATCTAGGATCCAGTCCTGTGGTTAGAAAAGTAATCCATAAAGTAACTAATTGCATTTAACTAGAAATTCACATTGAGCTCAAAGTTGCTTTGTGTTTGAAATTGTGTTGCCCATTGCAACAACTGTAACTACTGTACTTAAAAGTCTGTTGCCTATTTGCCAAGTATTTAAACTAAAGTAATTCATTCTGAGAAAGTATATTTTGTATTGTAATGTATAATGTAAGCATAATGTAATAAAAAAAAATTATATCTAAAAATAAATAGTTTAAAAAATGTAGTAAATCAGTATAAAACAAATCAGTATAACAATTAATACATTAAAAATTGTCATTTACAAAACCTTTCAAATTCACTGAAAAAACCATAGGTTTCAGGCCTGATATAGTTAGGAATTAGCATTTAAAAAACCTTTAAAATTCACTGAAAAAAACATAGGTTTCAGGCCTGATATAGTTAGGAATTAGCGTTTAAAAAAACATTGAAATTCACTGAAAAAACCATAGGTTTCAGGCCTGATATAGTTAGGAATTAGCATTTAAAAAACCTTAGAAATTCACTGAAAAAACAATAGGTTTTAGGGGTGTTATAGTTAGCTGGACATTTCACTCGAACAAAACCATTGAAATTCCTCCGATATAGTTAGTTGTACTAACTACATCTCGCGCGCCCGCAATCCACTGCTGATGATGTCACATATTACATCATTCATGACATGGTGAGTGACATCACTGATGACTCCGAAAGATTAATTAGGAATTAAATAAGTCCACAATACAATTGGTTACCTTTCCTTTAGGCCAAATGGTAATTTTAAAAATCTTTTTATTAGAAAATTCCAATGGTAATCCAATAAAATGGTAAAATTGATTTGTACAGATGTTGCCAATTCTCTCTAAAATTTAGGTTTCAGGAAGATTAGATAGGAATTTGCTAAATCAAAAGGCAAACGTTGCTTAAAAACCAATTGACAATCATTACACATTGTCCAGCCTTTTTTACATTTTAGATAAACTGTGTAATGACCAGAAGTTACAGTAGGTCCATCATGGAAAATTATTGCAACTGTTACAAAAGTTTTTCCTGAAATTGATAATTGCTGTCCTGTAAACTTCTTTATTAAAGTATCCAATTTTGAACCATCAGCTCTACATCGTTGCATCATTAAAATTACATACTGTCCGTATTCCTTTACAATTAACGTTGAAAACATGTCAGATTTACACCCACCGCATTCCATGCTATGATTAGCATCTTTAACTAATTTAGCAAAAGTGACTGATTTACTCTCTGGCAATGTTAAATAAATAAACCTTTCAGAATCAACATTAGAGCCACATGTATTGAAACAGTTTTCACAACTATGTTCCCATTTATAAGAGAGACCAAACATATTTTCTATTTGTACCCCTTCTTCTTCCAGTACCTGAAGAAAAAACATCATGAATTCATGTGCATCTTGCTGTACATTTTGAGAAAACTGTGGACATCCTGAACATACATCTAAAAGTTTTCTAATTTCAGTAGCACTTTCTATTTTAGTTCTATCAATACTCAGCTTTTCAAAAAGGAGACTCAGCACAGAACAGAATCTTTTTCTCTGATTTACTATTATCTGCTCTTGCAAACTTTCAAGATAAAATACAACATTCAGCACTACATTAGCGTAGCAGTTGACACCAGAGCTTTTTTCAAAATGAGAACCAACAACCTCTTCAACATTGTCCTTTTTCTTTTTGCTTGCAATTACATCACTCTTCTTTTTTTTTCTCTTCTCTACATCCTCATTACAGATATTCTCAATTCTCCTTTTCCAAGAAACAACACGTTTTTCCAACACAGGATACTGACCTAAATGAGGAGCATAGGTTCTTCTTAACCTATTATACTCCTTTACACAATTTGCATCAGCACTAACTTTTGAGTCATCAAAGTCTATCATAAATAAACCAGATAATGTTTTCACTCGTGACAAAGCAACATAAGCCATACCTTCTTTGAACACAGTTGAACCAATGTTCACAAAAGCACAATCTACAGTTAATCCTTGAGACTTGTGAATAGTTACAGCATATGCTAGAGAAAACGGAAACTGCTTCCTACGTACATATAAGTCTTTCACAAGCAAAAAACGGACTGAACAATGACAAATGTCTTTAACCTCTTCAATCTGATCAAACTTTATTTTTAAAAATTCAATCCCATCTTTTTTCTGGTAGTTCACAAAACCCACAACTTTACCCATAGCTCCATTCACTAAGCCTTTTTCAACATCCAAATTTCTCCTTAAAAATACTCTGCAGTTCATGCAAACATATAGATTTTTTTCTAATCCAGCTGTTTTGGAAATGTTCTTCTCTAGTGAATCCAATTTATTTTTCAGTTTGCCTGTTAATGTAATAGTAATTCTTTCATGCTGAATTTTGTCCACTGCTTCCAATTTCCTAATCTCTTCCTTTTCCAATTTCAAAAGTTCCTCATTGAATATTGAGCATTCACGTAGAGTTGGCATTAAGCAGATTACACTTTTCTTTTCTGCAATGTTCTTGTATATTTTCTCTGCAACTATTTCTTCCTTTGGGAATAAATTATGTAGCAACCGACTCTGTAATGCTTTCGTGCCAGCTTCAGTGAGTAGTCCAATTCTGATATCTTTCAGAATACTTCCATATTCTTCATCATTTGCTTGCATCATATTAGTAGTAAGTTCCTTGTACTCAAAGGAGGACCAAATATTTGCATTACCAATGCTTCCCAATGACTTCTTTGTGTCTTCATGTGTCACAGTATTAAACACTGGTTGTCCTTTAACTGGAGTAAGCTGTAGAAGATCCCCAAAAACTATGACATGTTTTCCACCAAATAACACGTCATAGTCTCTCCTTAGAATTTGATGCATTCTTAAATGCACAAAGGCAAACATTAAGTTTGATACCATGCTCACCTCATCAATAATGAGAACTTGCATCTTCTTCAACACTCTTGACACTTCAAAGCATGCTTCTCCTGTTAGCTTGTGGTATTCTATTTTGTTCTCATGCTCCACTGGTGACATTAGCAAACGATGTAAGGTGATTCCTTTTATGTTATATGCTGCTAACCCAGTTGGAGCAGTAACAACACAAGACAAAGTTGAATCAGTTTTTTGCTGTAGGTAGCTTCTGATGACTTTTATTAAGAAACTTTTTCCAGTTCCAGCTTGTCCGCTTACATACATCCTGATTGGTTCAAATGATGTGCATGAGCACTCTTTTTTTTCATGTAGTAATCCGTGATCAATTTTGTTTCTGATCTCTTCATAAATTTGTTGCTGCTCTTCATTCAGTTGTTCTTCCAAATTTGGTAAGTCTATTAATTCTTCTTGAGCTTGATTCATAGCCGTTTCCACTTCAGTCATAGCTATTGCAGCTTCATTTTCTACGATTGGTTGTCCTAGGGGATCTTGACTGAGCGTTCCAGAACTTTGGCGGTCTTGAGAACTGTCTCTAGCTACTTCAGCTGCAATTGTAGTTTCCTGTTCAATTTCTTCATTTTACATTTGGACATAATTTGTGAAAGTTCTGCATTCAATCGTATCTTTACATGCATTAAATGAGTCCTCATAGCTCTGGAATTCTCCAAGTAGTTCATCCTCTGAACGCCATGGTTTGAACAGCTGTAAAAGTGCCAAGTAGTAAAATTCCTTTTTGTCAGTAGTGTCGCAAGTCAGCTTCCGGTGATTTATCAAACTTCCTTTTGTTTGCTTCACCAAACATCCTTCCTCACCACTGACTTTATATTTTCCATTGTTGATGTCTTCTGTGGCATTCCGTTTAAAAATGAAGTTCTGCAGCACTTCATAGAGACACATGTTTTCAAGGTGATGACTTCTTTTTGGGTAATATGTGTCCAACATGTTTGTTTTTAAAATATCTGTACTTTCAGGTTCGAACTGTGCTAAATATTCAATTTCTCCCACAGATTTCAGTACCCGATTTCTCATTGCTGCAAGGCCTAAACTTGCCGAAATTATTCTTCTTGATTTCGAGTAGAGACTTGCAGAAGATAACCTATCTGAACATTCTAAAGTTCTACTAAAAGAATTTTTCTCTAGGTTTGGTTTGCCGCGCATTGTCTGGAGTGACAATGGAAGCAAATTTGTGGGCCAAGTCATGCAAAAAGTTTGTGCAGGTCTTGGTATTAAGCAGAAGTTCCATGCGGCAAACCATCCACAATCAGCGGGACTAGTGGAATGTTATAATGGTACTTTAAAACTTAAGCTTGCAAAAGTGCAAGCTAGTACAGGACTTAATTGGCCCGATGCTCTACCATTAGCTCTTCTATCCACCAGAACTGCAGTACACTCTCGTTTGGGACTTAGCCCATATGAAGTGGTTTTTGGACGCCCAGCTAATATATGGGGAGTCCCTCGCCCTAAGAAATATTCAGACTTGCCATACCCAATGTTGATTGATTATTTGCATGACCTTACGACTGAATTGCGTGTTCTTCATCAACAGGTTCAGAGTGCATTGCCAGAGGCCTCCACAGACTCGGGTCATTCCATCCAGCCAGGCGACTGGGTCTGTGTGAAAAATTTCCAAAAGACGAAAAATTTGGAACCTCGTTGGAGGGAACCTCGTCAGGTTTTGCTTGTAACGAGAACAGCGGTGAAAGTCGAAGGAAAGAAAAACTGGATTCACGGCATGCATTGCAAGAAAGTGTCTTTGCCACTACCCTTTGATCAGTGGGTCCGAAAGGGTATTGGAGACTCTGAGAACGAGAAGTTTCCACAATTTGTACCTTTTAGTGATGCACGCCTGAATGGAACTTTGTCGGAGAAAGAGGACGACAAAATTCTTCAGCAAGCTGTACCATCACGTCTTCGTTTGAATACGACAAATCCACGAACATTGTTCAGAGACCAAACCGCACCTGTCAAAAAGCATTATAATCTAAGACCTAGAGTAAAGAACATCTAGGATTTTCTCCTATGTAGTTCTCTATCCCGGTTGCAGGGTCACGGTAGGAGTCTTCGTTGCGACCTGAGTAGTGGCAATAAGCCTGCAGGACTTGCAGTGTCATAGGACGGCAGACAATCGTGACTAAGTGATTGAGAAAGATTGCCGTGAGCATCCGTTTAGAAAGATGGAGACTACATTGGGCGAAAGAGAAAGAAAGAACAAGATGAAAAGAGAACACTGCAAATCGATGTACAGTCATTGTGGTATTACTTTATGTATTATTATATTATTGTGTATTCTTTTGGCGTGTATAAGTTGGATTGTTTATGCTTTGCAGCGAAAAGTTGTTCCTCCTTCTATCTCTTCTTCCTCTACTGTCTCTCCACATCTATTTCATACACTTCCTCAACATGAACTTATTAGAAGAACCGAAAATTACAATAATTCATTTGTCCAGTTATTACATCAACATCAATTAGTGATAAATACAACTGACTGTTGGGTGTGTGGACTTATGCCACATACCACAGAAAAAGGAATGCCGTATTCAGTTCTTCCATTCTCCTATGAAGGTTCCGCATGGGCTTATTTTGTTATTTTCTCCAGTGCCTATCAAAGCAAATTCAGACGACCCGTTAGTTCATAAAGTGGTGGTCCAGATTTTAGTCACAGTTCATTGATAAAGGGAATGGTAGCTATGGCTAAAATCATGGAAAATAGTAGGATTTCCGTAGATGAGAGAAAAGCGTATACTAATTGGAATGTCACCCATTATATTACTAGCCTCAGTGATAAAGTTAAATAGGGAAAATCTCCACCGATTTGGATTATACCTCATCAGGGCAATTTTTGTCTGCAAATAAATGGTCAGTTTGCTGACACCGTACAAAGAAATAGTTGTTCCCACACATACATCCACTCCTCTCAGAATTCGCCGCCGTTGGTACCATCTCAGGGCACATATTTCATCTGCCACGATAGAGCTTACACTTGGTTGCCGACTGGTTTTTCTGGTACCTGTTATATAGCTTTCCTTCTTCCCCCTACATACACTGCTCCTTCCAATCATCATCAAAGTAGATATGGCAGAGGAATTATTGACTCCAAGGACACATCAGGACAAGAGGGAGGAGATTTCCTCAAAGGATTTCTTCCTTTTTGGGGTCCTATGGCCAATAGCAGAAATATAAGGCAACTGGTTCGTGTTGTAGAGACCACCATAGACATCACTGTAGGAGCTTTGAGTAATATCACAGCGGAACTACAGGCGGATGACTTTACAGAATCGTGGTGCCTTAGACTTTGTTCTTGCGGATCGTGGTGGAGTGTGTAAATTGATCAGGTCAAGTTGCTGTATTTTCATACCTGATGACGCTCCAACAGAATACCAAGCCATTTCTAAGTTACATATAATCTCCGAGTCGATTCATCAGGACGAAGGAGATTGGTCGTTATTGGAGTGGTTTTGGGGACTACTGTCCAAATGGGGTTGGAAAGTGTTAACATTCCTTGGCATGGTTTTAGCCATCATTTTCTCTTGTTGTCTTTGTATGCATTGTGGTCCTGCTATCTGCGACCTTTGTTCTACTGTAGGCATCTCGAATCCTAAAATACAAAGAACAGAGAATATTATAATGATGGTACAGCAACAGCTCGATTACCTCATGGCCATTGACATTGACTCAGATTAACGTGAGTCTATGTATCTTGCCTGAGTTCTGGCAAAAGGAGGGTCTGAGGAACTTCGATTTTTAATCACGATCATATCGACCCGCCATTTTGTGCTCCGCCGCCATTTTGTATTGCCCTCACTCAGGCAGCACGGCGAACAAAGTCTTTTCTGCTTTTCCTGCAGCACTGTGTCGAAATAAGCCTTCTGTCTTTATTTACAAAGCTGGTGTTAGGACTAGCTGAGTACACTAATACCCGTCTGGTTTTCCTAATCCTTGTCCCAAATATCTGTTGGTTCACACTATTCTTTTCTGACTTTATCTTATCGTCTGGCCTTCACTGTCCTCTGCTCGTATTCTCTCGTTTCACACCTGACCTCTAAAACATACAAACGTGTCTCGCCACCTGCAAGTCAGTTACAAACCCATTGATTAATTAACTTGTGGGGAGGGGTGACAAACACAGTTAGAGGAGAGGTTTCTTCGAGTTACCCGATATCTTTGTTTTTAAACTTTTTCTATTGGTTCTGTTCTGTTTTCCAGCTTCTCGCATTGGCTCTTCTTGTATGTTTTAGGTGTGCTCTTGGTTAATGTATATGTCACCTATGTACTATATAAGATTGTGCGCCACGGAGTGAAGTGGCAGTCTCCTGAGAACATACCGTGTGTACTTCTAGGACAACTGTACTAGCTGCAGCTAATAAATCCAATCTTTTACGCCTGACAGAGTGTCCCGTGTCTCTGTGTAGCTGAGCAGGAGAACCCCGGAGATTTAAGTGTTACCCTGCGCCGCCAGGCCCATAAGGTTCTGGTCCTTCAGGGGGGACGCGCTGGGGTAGTGTTTTAGGGTTTAGGTTAGTGCAGTGGTGTTTGTGTAGTGTAGGGGGTCATACTGGGGGTAGATTTAGGGTTTAGGATAATGCAGTGTGTTTAGGTTGTGTAGAGGTATGTGCTGGATGTAGGGTTTTAGGGTTTAGTGCTGTGCAGTTGTGTTTGGGTAGTGTAGGGGGTGCTGCTGTTGGTAGTGTTTTAGGGTTTAGGGTAGTGCCATGGTGTTTGTGTAGTGTAGGGGGTCATGCTGGGGGTAGTGTTTTAGGGTTTAGGGTAGTGCAGTGGTGTTTGGTTAGTTTAGGGGGTACTGCTGGGGGTAGTGTTTTAGGGTTTAGGGTAGAGCATTGGTGTATGTGTAGTATTGGTGCTATTTCTGGGGGTAGTGTTTTAGTGTTTAGGGTAGTGCAGTGGTGTTTGGGTAGTGTAGGGGTAGTGCTGGGGGTAGTGTTTTAGGGGTTAGGGTAGTGCAGTGGTGTTTGGGTAGTATAGGGGGTCGTGCTATGGGGTAGTGTTTTAGGGTTGGGGTATGGCAGTGGTGTTTGTGAGGTGTAGGGGGTCGTGCTGGGGTAAGTGTTTTAGGGTTTAGGGTAGTGGAGTGGTGTTTGGGTAGTATAGGGGGTTGCGCTGGGTGTAGTGTTTTAGGGTTTAGGGTAGTGCAGTGGTGTTTGTGTGGTGTGGGGGTCGTGCTGGGGTAAGTGTTTTAGAGTTCAGGGTAGTGCAGCGGTGTTTGGATAGTGTAGGGGGTCATGCTAGGGGTAGTGTTTTAGGGTTTAGGGTAGTACAGTGGTGTTTGGGTAGTGTAGGGGTAGTGCTGGGGCTAGTGTTTTAGGGTTTAGGGTAGTGCAGTGATGTTTGGGTAATATAGGGGGTTGTGCTGGGGGTAGTGTTTAAGGGTTTAGGGTAGTGCAGCGGTGTTTGTGTAATGTGGGGGGTTGTGCTGGGGGTAGTGTTTTATGGTTTAGGGCAATGCATTGGTGTTTGGGTAGTGTATGGGGACATGCTGGGGGTAGAGTTTTTGGGTTTAGGGTAGTGCAGTTGTGTTTGGGTAGTGAAGGGGGTCATGCTGGGGGTAGTGTTTTAGGGTATAGGGTAGTACAGTGGTGTATGTGTATTGTAGGGGATCATGCTTGGGGTAGTGTTTTAGGGTTTAGGGTAGTGCAGTGGTGTTTGTGTAGTGTAGGAGTTTGTGCTGGGGGTAGTGTTTTAGGGTTTAGAGTAGTGCAGATGTGTTTGTGTAGTATAGCGGTTCGTGCTGGGGTATGGTTTTTGTGTTTAGGGTAGTGCAGTGGTGTTTTGGTAGTGTAGGGGAGTCGTGCTGGGGGTAGTGTTTTAGGGTTTAAGGCAGTGCAGTGGTGTTTGTGTAGTGTAGGGGGTCGTGCTGCAGGTAGTGTTTTAGGGTTTAGGGCAGTGCAGTGGTGTTTGTGTAGTGTGGGGGCTCATGCTGGGGGTAGTGTTTTAGGGTTTATTGCAGTGCAATGGTGTTTGGGTAGTGTATAGGATCGTGCTGTTGGTAGTGTTTTAAGGTTTAGGGCAGTGCAGTGGTGTTTGTGTAGTGTAGGGGTCGTGCTGGCGATAGTGTTATAGGGGTTGTGCTGGGGGTAGTGTTTTAGCATTTAGCGTAGTGCAGTGGTGTTTAGGTAGTGTAGGGGGTCATGCTGTGGGTAGATTTAGGGTTTAGGGTAGTGCAGTGGTGTTTGTGTAGTGTAGGGGGTTGCACTTGGGGTAGTATTTTAGGGTTTAGGATAGTGCAGTGGTGTTTGGGTAGTGTATGGGGTCACGCTGGGGGTAGAGTTTTAGGGTTTAGGGTAGTGCAGTGGTGTTTTTGTAGTGTAGGGGGTCATGCTGGGTGTAGTGTTTTAGGGTTTATGGTAGTGCAGTGGTGTTTGTGTAGTGTAGGGGGACGTGCTGGGATAGTGTTTTAGGGTTTAGGGTAGTGCAGTGGTGTTTGTGTAGTGTAGGTGGTCATACTGGGATTAGATTTAGGGTTTAGGATAGTGCAGTGGTGTTTGGGTGGTGTAGGGGTATGTGCTGGAGGTAGGGTTTTAGGGTTTAGGGCAGTGCAGTTGTATTTGGGTATTGTAGGGGGATCGTGCTGGTGGAAATGTTTTATGGTTTAGGGCAGTGCAGTGATGTTTGGGTAGTGTAGGGGGTCATGCTGCTGGTAGTGACTTAGGGCAGTGCAGTGGATTTTGTGTAGTGTAGGAAGTCGTGCTGGGGTAGTGTTTTAGGGTGTTGGGTAGTGCAGTAGTGTATGTTTAGTATAGGGGGTCATATGTTAGGGTTTAGGGTAATGCAGTGGTGTTTGAGTAGTGTAGAGGGTCATGCAAGAGTAGTGTTTTAGGGTTTAGGGTAGTGAAGTGGTGTTTGTATAGTGTAGGGGGTCGTGCTGGGGTAGATTTAGGGTTTAGGGTAGTGCAGTGGTGTTTGTGTAGTGTAGGGGGTTGTGCTGGGGGTAGTGTTTTAGTGTTTAGGGTAGTGCAGTGTTTTTTGTGTAGTGTAGGGGGTCATGTTTTAGGATTTAGGGTATTGCAGTGGTGTTTGGGTCGTAAAGGGGGTCATGCTGGGGGTAATGTTTTAGGGTTTAGGGTAGAGCATTGGTGTTTGTGTAGTATTGGTGGTATTTCTGGGGGTAGTGTTTTAGTGTTTAGGGTAGTGCAGTGGTGTTTGGGTAGTGTAGGGGTAGTGCCGGGGGTAGTGTTTTAGGGGTCAGCGTAGTGCAGTGGTGTTTGGGTAGTATAGGGGGTCGTGCTATGGGGTAGTGTTTTAGGGTTGGGGTATTGCAGTGGTGTTTGTGAGGTGTAGGGGGTCGTGCTGGGGTAAGTGTTTTAGGGTTTAGGGTAGTGGAGTGGTGTTTGGGTAGTATAGGGGTTGTACTGGGTGTATGTGTTTTAGGGTTTAGGGTAGTGCAGTGGTGTTTGTGTGGTGTAGGGGTCATGCTGGGGTAAGTGTTTTACAGTTCAGGGTAGTGCAGCGGTGTTTGGATAGTGTAGGGGGTCATGCTAGGAGTAGTGTTTTAGGGTTTAGGGTAGTACGGCTACGGACGGGAGGATTCTTAGGACGACAACTTTCTAAGACCGAAGGACCTTATCATGGTTCCTTAGCAGAACTTACGGGATACTTGAAGAAAAGCAGAGCCTATGTAGCCTGCTGGTGACTGCATGTGTTTTTACTCGGCTAAAATGACAAGAGACATCTATCACTTCTGGATCTAAGAACCTGTGTTCTTAAACTCTAACGTGAACTTTCTGCCAAACCGCATCATACCACGTTCTGTTTACTGGATCTCAACACTCTCCAGGATTTTGGAGGTTTTACACGACCCCATTACAGCACAATACGCTCTACCCCATATTTGAAGCTAAACAAAGCTTCGATTTTTGCAACCCCAAGAGACAGTGAATATCTGGAGTCATCGAGTTATTTTCTGGGGACCTCGGAGATTTCTAGGGGATCGGGCCTACTATAGCCATTGCTAACCTTTGTGCAACCATCATAACTGAAGCCTTGAGGAAGTCACGGTGGTGACGAAACGCGCGTTGGCTGTTTCAGAGAGAATACTCTGCGTGTCAAACCTTAGCATTTACAAGAACTGCAAGATTTGGGACATACATACTAACGAAGAAGAAAATTTTCTCTGTCTGATGTTTTGTCTGATATATGATGCAATATGCTAGATGAAGTGCTCTGTGTTTAAAAACCATTAAACTGAACTCACAGCACACATTTGTTTGTTTCCTGATATTCCTCATGTCAATTGTTTTTTCTCTCTATTACTTGGACCGTGCAGCGTATGTGATTAATTTCTAACAAATGTGTATTGTTTGCAATTAGATGAAGAGTGCCGGGGTCTTTCTTTTTGTCTATATTACGTGTCATGTGTGACCTGTTCAATTGTTATCCTTGGTAGTGGGATACCTGACCTCGATTGGCACCTTCCTTACAGAGTGTCTTATAGTTGGTTATACCTATTGTATTGAACTGCCCCATTATCTGATTCAAATCGTTTATGTGATTGTGCGACTCATTATCCACCACTACCTTGTGTATGGGGTAGTACAGTGGTGTTTGGGTAGTGTAGGGGTAGTGCTAGGGCTAGTGTTTTAGGGTTTAGGGTAGTGCAGTGATGTTTGGGTAATATAGGGGGTTGTGCTGGGGGTAGTGTTTTATGGTTTAGGGCAATGCATTGGTGTTTGGGTAGTGTATGGGGTCCTGCTGGTGGTAGAGTTTTAGGGTTTAGGGTAGTGCAGTTGTGTTTGGGTAGCGAAGGGGGTCATGCTGGGGGTAGTGTTTTAGGGTATAGGGTAGTACAGTGGTGTATGTGTATTGTAGGGGGTCGTGCTTGGGGTAGTGTTTTAGGGTTTAGGGTAGTGCAGTGGTGTTTGTGTAGTGTAGGAGTTCGTGCTGGGGGTAGTGTTTTAGGGTTTAGAGTAGTGCAGATGTGTTTGTGTAGTATAGCGGTTCGTGCTGGGGTAGGGTTTTTGTGTTTAGGGTAGTGCAGTGGTGTTTTGGTAGTGTAGGGGGAGTCGTGCTGAGGGTAGTGTTTTAGGGTTTAGGGCAGTGCAGTGGTGTTTGTGTACTGTAGGGGAGTCTTGCTGGGGTTAGTGTTTTAGGGTTAAGGGTAGTGCAGTGGTGTTTGTGTAGTGTAGGGGGTCATTCTGCAGGTAGTGTTTTAGGGTTTAGGGCAGTTCAGTGGTGTTTGTGTAGTGTAGGGGGTCATGCTGGGGGTAGTGTTTTAGGGTTTATTGCAGTGCAATGGTGTTTGGGTAGTGTACGGGATCGTGCTGGTGGTAGTGTTTTAAGGTTTAGGGCAGTGCAGTGGTGTTTGTGTAGTGTAGGGGTCGTGCTGGGGATAGTGTTATAGGGGTTGTGCTGGGGGTAGTTTTTTAGCATTTAGCATAGTGCAGTGG
This sequence comes from Triturus cristatus, assembly GCF_964204655.1. Lineage (NCBI taxonomy): Eukaryota > Metazoa > Chordata > Amphibia > Caudata > Salamandridae > Triturus > Triturus cristatus. The sequence goes on along the minus strand of NC_140591.1, from coordinate 744,929,946 downwards.
TGTTTAGGTAGTGTAGGAGGTCATGCTGTGGGTAGATTTAGGGTTTAGTGTAGTGCAGTGGTGTTTGTGTAGTGTAGGGGGTTGCACTTGGGGTAGTATTTTAGGGTTTAGGATAGTGCAGTGGTGTTTGGGTAGTGTATGGGGTCACGCTGGGGGTAGAGTTTTAGGGTTTAGGGTAGTGCAGTGGTGTTTTTGTAGTGTAGGGGGTCATGCTGGGTGTAGTGTTTTAGGGTTTATGGTAGTGCAGTGGTGTTTGTGTAGTGTAGGGGGACATGCTGGGATAGTGTTTTAGGGTTTAGGGTAGTGCAGTGGTGTTTGTGTAGTGTAGGTGGTCATACTGGGATTAGATTTAGGGTTTAGGATAGTGCAGTGGTGTTTGGGTAGTGTAGGGGTATGTGCTGGAGGTAGGGTTTTAGGGTTTAGGGCAGTGCAGTTGTATTTGGGTATTGTAGGGGGATCGTGCTGGTGGAAATGTTTTATGGTTTAGAGCAGTGCAGTGGTGTTTGGGTAGTGTAGGGGGTCATGCAGCTGGTAGTGTTTTAGGGCAGTGCAGTGGAATTTGTGTAGTGTAGGAAGTCGTGCTGGGGTAGTGTTTTAGGGTTTTGGGTAGTGCAGTTGTGTATGTTTAGTATAGGGGGTCATATGTTAGAGTTTAGGGTAATGCAGTGGTGTTTGAGTAGTGTAGAGGGTCATGCAAGAGTAGTGTTTTAGGGTTTAGGGTAGTGAAGTGGTGTTTGTGTAGTGTAGGGGGTCGTGCTGGGGTAGATTTAGGGTTTAGGGTAGTGCAGTGGTGTTTGTGTAGTGTAGGGTATCATGTTTTAGGGTTTAGGGTAGTACAGTGGTGTTTTGGTAGTGTAGGGGGTTGTGCTGGAGGTAGTGTTTTAGTGTTTCGGGTAGTGCAGTGTTTTTTGTGTAGTGTAGGGGGTCATGTTTTAGGATTTAGGGTATTGCAGTGGTGTTTGGGTCATAAAGGGGGTCGTGCTGGGGGTAGTGTTTTAGGGTTTAGGGTAGTGAAGTGGTGTTTCTGTAGTGTAGGTGGTCGTGCTGGGGTAAATTTACGGTTTAGGGTAGTGCAGTGGTATTTGTGTAGTGTATGGGGTTGAGCTGGGAATAGATTTAGGGTTTAGGGTAGTGCAGTGGTGTTTGGAAAGTGTAGGGGGTCGTGCTGGGTGTGGTGTTTGAGGGTTTAAGGTAGTGCAGTGGTGTTTGTGTAGTGTAGGGTGTCATGCTGGGGATAGTGTTTTAGGGTTTAGGGTAGTGCAGTGGTGTTTGTGTAGTGTAGCTTGTCATGCTGGGGGTAGTGTTTTAGGGTTTAGGATAGTGCAGTGATGTTTGTGTGGTGTAGGGGGTCGTGTTTTAGTGTAGTGCAGTGATGTTTGGGCAGTGTAGGGGTCATGCTGGGGGCAATGTTTTAGGGTTTAGAGTAGTGCAGTGGTGTTTGCATAGTGCAGGGGTCGTGCTGGGGCTAGTGTTTTAGGGCATAGGGTAGTGCAGTTGTGTTTGTGTATTTCGACAACAATAGATCTCGCTAAGCGGGCAGCACATGTGCTGCGTCGCTAGGCGAGGCCTAAAAGCATTGCACCGAGATGGCTGCTAACTACTCCTGGATTGAAGTATTTTCAGCCAATTAGAGCCAAGGTCGTGCTTGTGTAGTTAGGTCCCGTCCAGATACATAAACACATTTTTCCTTAAATATCTCAAAAACTACTGAATGGATTTACACCATTGAAAAAAAAGGTATCTTTCTGAACCAAGGGCTACCTTTTTGCCAATTTTGGTGTAATTTTGTTCAGCAGTTTCAGCTGTAACCGTGTCTAAAGTTTCCTATGGGAAATTGATTTTCCCACCTCTATTTTTTTATTTTCTCAGGAACAACTGAACGGATTTACTCCATTTGAAAAAAAGGTCTCTTTCTGAAACAAGGGCTACTTTTTTGCCATATTTGGTGTAATTCCATTCAGCACTTCGAGCTGGAGCCGTGTTTTACCATAGGGAAAACATTTTTGTGATCCCCCTTATTTCTCAGCCCCCGCTTGGCGAATCACCCCAAAACTTTCAGGATAGGAGTTGACCGGAGCGCTGCACAAGTTTTGAAAATTTCACAAAGATTTGTCATCCGGCGTCAAAGTTATTGGGGAAACAAAAAACAATTTTCCTATGGAAACTAGGTCCTAACTATAACTATCTACTGGCGACTGCCAGTAGTTAATATATGTATGCTGTGCTCCCTTCTTGATTCTTATCATTAAAGTGGTTGTGCTTCTGTTATTTGTGAGTTTATTTCTGAATTTGCTGCCCGCTGTAGGCTGTTGATTGTCCGCCAGAACCTGCCGCATTATCTTTACCCAAAGTTCTTCATTCTCTTACCTACTCTTTTCCCAGTCCATCTGTTTTTAACTTTGCCTTTAGGTCCCGTAGCTCGGTCTGCAGGGCTAGGTTTTGTGGTTGTTTGTGAAGTTGTCTTAAAGCTTGATTTATTTTCTGTTTAAGATTTCTTGTCTCGGGTGAGGTGGCCTTTCCTGGTAAGCGACACAGTTTCTTCCCTGCCAAGGTCCTTGACTTTGTGGCAAATTTTGTCCTAAAATCCTTTGTGAAGACCTCCCAAGTCTCTATTGAGGTGGCTTTCAGGTTGTTTTCTTGGTGGATAAGTGTCTTCGCCTTGATGGATAGCTCTCCGATCTTGTGAGGCTTACACCTAATCGCCTGAAACCCAAGGTGTATTCGGTGCCAGCATTTAATCTTGCTTCCATATTATTCCCTTTCATTATGCTTAGCGTCACTTCTTGTATTAGATGGTCACTTTGCCCATTTTCGCCCAGTCTAAAGGATTCTATGGTGTCGAAAATGGGAAGAGTTACTAAGGTGAAATCTAAGTAAGAGGAAATGGTTTTGGAGTGGTAAATTGGTGCTGGCGGGTTGTCCTCTCTGAATCGGCCATTCAGCGCCCTCAAATTTAATTGTTACATTTCTCTAAGTAATTGAATTGAACATCTTGTTTATTTTTCTGAGTGTGTAGTGGCTTGGTTTGGTATTCCCCACGCTATATTGAGTTCCTGTACTAGGTCATCTTCTAAGGCCGTTCCGAAGAGGTAGATATTGAAGTTACCTGCTAGGATTATGTTCTCTGCATCTCTCTCTTCTATAATTTTGGCCAGTTCGATGACCAATTCTTTAGCCCCTTTGAGCCTGTATTTTGGATGTATGTACGTATTAATTACAATAAGTGTCTGATCTTCTTTATTGATTTTGATTGTTATAGCTATTGCCTGTATGGCACTTGGGGCTGTAATTATAGCCTTGATCGCCTCTATTGTTCCTATCGTAAGTATAGAGGCACGATGGAACGAATGGCCAAACCAGAACCTGAACGATGGCCAAAAGTTGACCTTGGATAGCTGGGACAATTTGTGGCATATATCCTTGTAGCGCTATCTCATGCTCTTCCCAGGTTTCTTGAATTAATATCAAGTCAAATTATCTTAAAAACTTTAGTATTTCTGGATCCTCCAGCTTGTTCGCCAGACCATTAATGTTCCAAATACTTTCATCTATTTTTTATTGGATCTGCTTGTGTTGGGGTTGAGCCGGCTACACCTTGTCACTGGGTACCTGCCGTCGTATTGTTCGCTGTATACTTGCCCAGCTGGGAGCCGATGAACGTGTTGTTGGCCTTTTGATGGTTAAGAGGCTCTGATGGGACCCTGGGGAATGGCTGCGTGCTCATTTTGAAATTGATGTGACTATATGCGGTGTGTCCTTGTTACTTTCTTCTATGAGGGGTGTGGGATAGGCTCTTTTTGTTCCTTGTTCTAACCTTATCCCCCACTGAGAGAATTTGTTAGTTTCTACCAAGATTCGATCAACTAGCTTGTTCGAATTCCATATTGTCTTTGTTGCTTCTGAGCTTTGTTGATTAAATGTCGGTTGGAATTCTATTGCAAGCAGGTCTGTTGTGCTGATGTTTTCCAGACCGTTGATTGAGTGGTGAAGTCTCAATATGTTTCCCCTATTTAGGATATCCACAATTCCTCAGGATTTGTATTCTGGGACGAATAGGATTATGTCTGACTCTTTTGATGCAAGACCGGGGATTTCTGGAATTAAATTATGTTGTGGTGGTTAGACCTGTGAACGTATTGGTTGTAATTTGTAGCAATGCTTGCTCATAGAGATTCCTCTGATATTTGCTCAGTAGCCTGCTGGTTCTTGCTTTGTGTGTCTTCCCTTGGCAAGATTTCAGCCGGACCCCTTACACTAGCCTGTGTATTTTTTTCCAGCTCAGTTCACCCCCTTTGTTGCATGTGAGTTGACATGCTGATTTCCTTCAGCTTTGACTGTTCACATCTTATCTCAAATAATAGTTTTGATGGTTTTGGGAGTTCCGACTTATTTGGATTCCTTGTGGCTGTCGATCTCTGGTTAAAGGGTGATGTCTCCTTAGCTGGAGTAGAGATCAGGAATTCCTTATTTGCTCTTTTTCCCCAGGGGTTCCTGCTACCTGATCCTCCATGGTGTGAACCACCGCAATTATTTTCCTGTTCCTTCCCTTCCTTTTATGTTTTTGGCAGGCTTGTGCGTTCCTGAATACTTCTGTACTGGCCCTTCCTTTGGTTGAATATGTCTGGTCTGCCTCTTGGAGGATCTTGTCTGGGCTCTTGTCTGGATCCCTCCTCCTCTGGTACTCTGGTCCTCTCCTAGCTCCCAGGTGCCCCCCGTTGGCACCACTTGCTCCTGCTGATTGTTGTCTGGTGAGTGCCGGTTAGAGGGAGCCTAGATGTCTCCTGTGCATCTAGTGCAGATTCTGGGGGTTATCCGGGTGCTGTGAACTCCTATGAGAGCTGGAAGCGAGGAACTATGCTACAACAAGGCCTGCGAGTCTAGTATAAGGAGGTAAGGCCGCAGGATGGTAAGTCCTCTAACTGCCTAGTACGGTCCCAGCTCCTGTCGGATGTTGCTGCACTAGGGGGTGCTAAGTACTGCAGCTTGAATTAGCTTGGTGATTTACCTTGGTGCTGAGTACTTAGAGCTTGGACCTGCCCAGTGTAGCTCAGTGCTGTCGCTGTTCTACTTGCTTTACTTGCTCTACATGCCACTTCCACTGCCCTGCACCAGTGATACTGTATGATACCTGGAGTCTCATTGGTGAGCTCTGGATTTGGCCACGTTACTGGGTAGATTGCCGCTGGTCTACTAGACGAAGCTTGTCCGTTCTCCTCCGGCACCCACTACGGCTGCTGCCGCTGCCCTGGATTACAGTGCTACTGGTACCTCCTGCCCGCCTCCTATCGCTGGGGATGCTGCGGGCCTCACCACTGCTCCTGTCCACACCGCCCACCCGTACGTGTCCTCCTTCTCTTGCGCCTCTCACCTCTCTCCACGGCGTGCCCAGCCTGGCAGCACTGGCCCGCTTCCGGAAGGTACTCCGGGGGATGCACAGGGGTGCCGGTAACCCGTGTCTAGCCCCGGTCCCATCCTGTCCTTTTGCGGGGTAAAGTAGTGAAGGTGGCGGCGTTGACGTCCTGAGTAGCGTCCTGAGCTGAGCTCCAACCGAGCAGACGGTATGAACCGGAACTTTGTTTCTCAGAAGCAGTCAGGGGCATTCGTCTCTCATTCATCTCTCTTCACAAACTCATTGGGTTTTTGTCATTGTGGTCTTGAGTCATTTATAAAATGATTGTCTATTTTTCTGCACCAGTGTGGAGTCTCTTTGTGGTGTTTCATGGAGTTACTATGAATGTATATGTGTTGCATGAATACTTTACACATTGCTTCTTAAGATAAACCTGACAGCTCTGTTCCAAGCTACCAGAGGGTGAGCACAGGTTATTTTCAGTGTGTATCTGACTTACCCTAACTAGGATTGTTGTCCCTACTTCCACAGGGTGCATACCTCTGTCATCTACAGACACAATTTCTAACAACCACCCTAAGTCTGTCAGATCTAACATGTTCCCCCCAGCTGAAATTGATGAGAGCTACCCAACTTCTTGGAAGTTCTGTTCACTAAGGTGGAAAAACCTGGAGAGACAGTCAGCAGTGGAGTGAACTGTTCTGGGGTGGTGGTCGACCGTGAAGATCATTCCCTACAGAGATGGACCACTTCAACAGTTTGGTATTTTCACCCCTCATCTGCATGAGCCATCTGATTGGTCTGTGGTCTGTCTGAATCAGGAGGTGAGTCCCAAACAGGCATGGTCTCAACTTCTTCAGTGCCCATACCACAGCAAATGTTTATCTTTCAATCACACTATACCTCTGTCCCTGTGGAAATAGCCTTCTACTAATGAAGGCTACTGGTTTATCTAGGTCCTCTTCATTCAGCTGTGCTAAGACTGCCCCTATTCCAGAAGTCAGGGGCCTTGCATAGAGGTGCTGTACACATAGCTTTCTTCAAGGAGTCAAAGGCTTTCTGACAAGCCTCTGTCTAGATCATCAATCTGGGATGCTTCTTACAAGTCAGCTCAGTTAGGAGAGCAACAATGGTGCAATAACCCTTAAGGAATCTTCTATTATAGCCAGTGAGGCCTAGGAATGCTCTCATTTCTCTTTGGGTCTTATGTGGTTGCCAGGCCATGATGGTTTCAATCTTGGCCTGGAGGGGCTGCACCTTGCCTCCACATACCAGGTGTCTGAAATACACCAGGGAACCTTGTCCAATCTGGCATTACCTGGCCATGATGGTCAGCCATGCCTGTTGCAGGGCCTGAAGCACATTGTGGAGGTGATGCAGGTGTTCCTCCCAGCTGGAAGTGTAGACAGCAATGATGGCTACGTAGAAAGTACTAAAAGTCTCCTTACCAGCCAGAACCCTATTACACACACGTTGGAAGGTAGAAGGGGCATTTTTCAAGCCAAAGGGCATCACCCCCAAATTTGTAAGTGGCCCGCAGTGGTTAAAAATGCTGACCTCTCTTTGGCCCCCTCAGTCAGAGTGATCTGTGAGTATCCTGATGTTAAATCAAAGGTACTGAGGAATTTGGCAGTGCTCAGCCGGTCTATTAGCTCATCAGTAGGCCTGGGAGTGAAATTCCACTCTAGTCACGGAGTTTTCAGAGTTTTTCCCACTCTGCCCTCCGCGTAGCTGAGGTTTTATCTTGCCAGTGCTCCTCAGTGTTAAGTTGGCAAGAGTGAGCGAGGACATTTTTACTCCAGACCACCTCCTGGCGAGATTTCTCAATGCATTGAGAAACCTTCCATTCACATTGAGGAAGCTGCCATTCAAGTAGAACATCTACTCAAGCAGCAGAAAGAAGCAGCACCCTCTTATGCTGCATGAGGTACCATTCGTGCCAATTTCACAGCCTAGGATGAACACCCGGTGTAATGCACTGAGCCATTTGCAGAACTCCACCTAGTCTGGCAGAATTTTTGTGTCACTTCACGGAGTTCTGTATAGCAGAACTCCGTGAACTCTGCCCATGCCTACTCATCAGCTTGGGAATGGGGTGTGCATCAATACTGGTGACTGAGTTGAGTCCTCGGTAGTCCACACAGAACCAGAATTTTAGTATGGCACCCGGTGGGGCAGTCTTTGGTACAAACACCACGGGCTGGACCAGGGACTGTTAGAGGGTTCAATCACCCCTAATGCCAACATCTGGGAGACTTCCTCCTTGATGCTGGCTCTCACCCTGACAACTTGTACCTTTTGTTCCTTACAGGTGGGCTATTTCCAGTGTCAACGTCAAGGACGCACAGATGTGTGACTCCAGGGCTGTGTGAGAACAGGGCGGCAAACTGCCTCAGCGACAGGTAACAGTCACCTTGCTGTTTGGGAGTCAGGGTGGAAGAGAGGTTGATACCCTCCACTGACCCATCATGTTCTTTTGCAGAGATGAGGTCAGGGAGAGGTTTTCTCCCCTCTTCCTCTCCCTCATCTGTCACGAGGAGCATGCTCACTTTGGACCTCTCAAAGTGAGGCATAAGTCTGTTTAGATGGATCACCCTTAGAGAGTTCCTAGGGGTCTGGAGGTCCACCAGGTAAGTGACTTCCCCCTTATGGTCCTTGATTTGATATGGGCCAGTCCAGCAGTCCTGGAGAGCCCTGGGCTCTACTTGTTTCATGGCCCACACTTTCTGGCTAGGCAGAAATTCCACAAGAGTAGCCTTCTGATAATATCAGAGTTTTATGACTGGCCCCTAGATTGCTTTTAGCTTTCTTCCAGAAGTGGTGCATCATGTAGCTGACCACATCCTGGGGGGGTTCTTAGAAGCATTCTCTCAACCCTCCCTGATTAGGCTCAGAGGTCCTCTAAGAAGAGGCCATAGAGAAGCTCAAAGGGACTGAACCCTACTCTTTTCTGTGGCACCTCCCTGTAGGCAAAGAGAAGGCCTGGCAGGAGGACGTTACACTTATGCCTCATGGGCTCAGGCAGGCTCATAAGCATGCCCTTCAATGTCTTGTTAAATCTTTCAACAAGACCACTGGTTTCGGGGTCATATGGTGTGGTAAACTTGTAAATTAAACCACACACATCCCACATGGACTTCATGTATGCTGGCATGAAGTTAGTGCCTCTGTTAGACACTACCTCCTTGGGGAACCCAACATGGTTGAAGCTCCCCATCAGAGCTCTAGCCACTATAGGTGCTGTCATTGTCGTCAGAGGGATGGACTCTAGGTACCAGGTAGCATGGTCCATCAAGACCAGTAAAAACATGTTGCCCATGGCTGTCTTGGGGTCCAAAGGTCAAATTATGTTGATGCCCACTCAAAGGGGGTGCCCATGGCTGGTAGTGAGTTCAGGGGAGCTTTGTGCGTTTTTTCCTGATTTTAAACTGACATGGCAGGTGGAACAGGACCTGTAGAATGCATCTAAGGCTGTCTTCATTCTAGGCCAAAAATAGTGGGAGATAAGCGTGGTGAAGGTCTTGTCTTGCACTGAATGTCCTGCCAGGAGTATGTCATTAGCCAATCCCAGTGAGAAGGCCCTTTAACACTGGGAAACCACAAGCACATGGACTGCGCCATATTCATGAGCCTTAGACTCACTATAAAAACAGATAATTCTCCCATTAGATTCCCAGATGCTTAATCTTCTGTATGGGCTGAGGCCTGCCACCTCAAAACCCTCACAAGTGGGGCACTCTTTCTGCACTTGGTAGAATTCCTCCCTGGTAGGCCCGCCCTCAACTTGCCAGTCAGCAAGCTCAGGTAGGGCACTTAGGGTGACAATGTCTTTCCTGGTGGGCTTGGGGGTCTCCTCCTGAGGGACCCCATTAACCTCTACCCCAGGAACTTCAGAGTCTGAGTTACCACACCTATGTCCCTCTCCTTGGCAGTTGGCTGAGCCATTGTTCCAGGCTCCAGACCCCTCTGATTCCCTTTGAGGGGTGTCTTGGACCATGTGGTCATACAGACCCACTCAGACATTCCCATCATCTGCAAGTGAGACTTGAGCTCTACCTCACTCCAGGTAGTGTGGTCCAGGTTGTTGCCTAGAAAACAATCAAGATGCATGGCAGGGCTAGGACCTACTTTTAGAGAACTTGACACCCCCTCTCACTCAAAGGGAACCAGAGCCAATGGTAGATATTGCTTTTGATTGTCAGTGACTATGACTTGGTGGAATGTGTTTTGTAGGACCTGCTCTGCAGACACCAGCTGACACTTTAGAGTAGTCTTGCTGGCTGCTGTGTCTCACAGAGCCTCCACCAGTTGCCCATTAATAGTGGCCTATTGCATAAACTTTGAAGTGTTAGCTGGTATGGGGGCTTTGTGTACCCTTTTTCTATCCCCCAGGGACAATAGGATTACCTCTATCTGTTGACCAATGCTACCTGGGAATACCTCCTCCCGTAGCACTACACTCGTCAACCCAGGTGGCTACCCTCTGGTACGGGGCTGTGCCCCATTAAGTCATTTGGAGTCGCCCTTGTTGTGCCCATACTTGTAGCACTCTGTACCTTGGGGCACGAACCTCCCCGTCTTTAGTCACAGAACCCCTTCTTCTTAGGATCAAACTGCGACTGGTTACCACTCCTCCCCAGCTAAAATATTTCGGGGACCTTTTGAGAGCTCCTTGCTTTAAAGTGTTTCTCCCCTCTTTTTCTTCTGTTGGAAACCCTGACCACCTTTGTGAGAGGCCCCCCAAGATACCTTTTAAAACACTCTGGTCCTAACCCAGAGGTTTGCCTCCATAGAAAGCTTCTTGGGGTCAGTAAGCTAGTGTTACAAGGTTTTTTACTTCAAAATATCAGCGATTTCACAATACCGGTAATATCCAGACATCGGGAAGACGAGTTGGAGCACCGGTAATGCTCGCTCACTAGACTCGTTGGTCCCCTCAAGTGGTCGGGCCTCCTCCCCTTCTTCTATGAAGTAACACTTCCCACCAAGTGAGGTGGGGAGACACTGCGGGTTCCTGACTTGGAAGCTTGCATTCATCTATTGAACATCCCCTTAATTTGGGGAGTCAGCAGCTGGTCCTCCCCTGTTGAGGACCCTTCACATTTATATATTTTTGGTCCTGAAGAAGTGTTGCTCGACATTGGAGCCTCAACGACACGAAACATGTTGACCACATACACCTAATAGCTACCTAGGTACCTTAAGTCCTTGTGGTTGCCCCACTGCTTTTACTTAGTCCCAGTCCTATTCCCCGAATTAAAACATTCATAGGGCTGGTGACTATTTTAAATCACCTAGCCACCTAAACACACACTAAGATTCAATCACTTTTTGCCCACATTCACTCTTCACAAACGGCGATCTCAGATCAAAAGAACTCCACTAAAGATGCCACCAGGCCCGTCAGATGTTGCAGCGCCGGTCTGACAAGGAGCGCCCTATGATGAAGCATGATACCCTAACAGATGTGTGAGGGCATTATGATCTGAAAAATAGATCTCCCAGCGACTAATACAGTAGGCAGACAGTGACCTTCAGTACTTCTGCCACAATAGAGGAACTGACCCCTTCCGTGAATCAGATATACTGCTCATGGGTCAGTCCAAATTTCACAATCAAAATGATCTTCATTGGAGTGTACTTGGCTTAGTCCCCAACCTCTAATTTCAGAAGTATGTCCCTCCCAAGTGTTGGCATGTGTTTCCACAGACCCCTCTTCCCATCCCCTGCCCCCCACCAGTGCACCTTAAGAACCCTGCTAACTTTCAGTGTAACCTCATAAGAAGAAAATCACTTATAAATGTAATCTCCCACCACATAACTGGGCAGTAAATCCATGGGTATATGAACTGTTTAACTCCATCAGGTAGTGCATGTATGCTGCCACCACCACTGCTGGGATCTGCCTGCCTGGCCTTGATATCAAGCTCCCTCAGACACAGTTCATGAGCCAGTAAAAGTTTATTTTCTGCTAAGGCACTTTTTCCCTCAGCCTTTCAGGCCTCTCTTTCAGACTGTTACTCTTCAGTTTCCATTTTAAATATGATCTTCTGCAGCTTGAATTCTTTCTCCTCCTTCCTCTCACCCAGCACCTCTGGGAATAGGCCACGGTAGGAGAAACAACTCCTGCTCTCACAGGGAGCTCAAATTCAGGGATGTCACCCTCAGCCACTGCAGGTGGCTCATCCATAGACCTTGAACTCAAGGAGAGGGGGCTCTAAAATCCAAAAGGGATGGAAAACCCATTAACTATGGAGTTAAAAGAAGTTTTCCCTTTGGATAAACCATATGGTCAGCACTTCACCCTCATACAGCCACCGTACTTAAAATCCACACATCCCACACTCATTAATGATGAAGGCACTTATAAGTCGATCACAAATTCTTGTCGAATTATTGATATATTTTAATCAGTATCAAAAATGCACAGGTATGTACTACACACAAAGATTTAGTCACATCAAAAAACACATAAATTCATAAATAATAAACACAATAATTAAAATGCACAATTAAAAAAAGAGAATATAAAGAAGACAGTTCACTATGTCTCCTAGATGTTAATTTGCGTATCTATATAGACAGCATAAAGCATGGGTCTAAATTCCCTGTCTTGTTGCTGACTTATCCAAATTTATCACAGATTATGCTCTAGGCGTCGACACGTTTCGGTGGTATATTGACAGTAGGGCCACCTTCTTCAGGACATTACATTTTTTCTCCTCTTAGTAAAAACCCGGTCTTATTTTGACTGGTGCAACTGCACTCAGTTTCAGATATAGAATTTTTTAAAATCCCTACGTCTGAGAAAGCGAAGTAGGTAACGAATCTCATAAAATCTCATTCACTGCAACTTCAAATCTTCAATGCAGAAAAAGAGATGTAGTTTGGGGCACTTCCCCTCCAATTAGCCCCTCCAATTAGCTAGTTGAGCATGTACTGCTAGTACAACACAGTACATTCAGGGCACAAGTCCTTAAAAAATAAGTGGGGGGACTGACCTACCTTGGTAGTATGCAAATGACATCACGGTGCGTGACATCACAGCGCGTGACTTCACAGCACATGACATCACTGCGCACATCACACATGGCATCACAAGAATGGACATCAGAGAAAGTGGCATCACAAGCCACGACTTTACAGGAAGTGGCATCACAAGAAGTGACATCAGATCTAAAGCCCTCACATATATGTTTGGCAGGGCTATCGTGTTTATGTTTGAGCGCATTGCAACGATGAGAGCACAGTGAGCTACAGAAGATGATATGTGACTTCTACACCTTGCAATTCCCCAGTTTTATGTAACACATCCTGTACATTCATCTACAAACGTATATCATTTATTTTACAAGTAATATGCACGTGTTGATGTAAAGGGCTCTGACACCTGGCTTTGGGATGAGTAGGGCTATACAGGAAAAAATAGTGGTATTTAAATTATTTCAACGCCTCCTCAGGGGAAGTAAGCTCTATATAAATGCAATTTGCTTCATGTAAATACTGGGAAAGTAAAAAGCTGCCTCTATTAAGTATGTATGAATGGCTAACAAGGTGTGAGCCTTTGTTTCCTCTCTGCTTCATTTTCATCAGGTGTGAGGTTCGTGTCTGCTCCCAGGCAAGAGACTTGAGCAAAAGGAGGCCTGATGACCCCACAAATTCGGCCTTTGTTATAGGCTCAACAGGAGTCTAAAATAAGAAAGCCCCTTCCCCGCCTGCACGTTGTTGCTTGTTGCAGATGGAAAGCAGACAACGTGAAGGCTCTGCTGAAAGTGTCCAGGTGTTTGGAAATTACACTGGGACGTGTTCAGCACATTATTCAGTGGGGCCAAAATTCTTGGCAGGCTGGACGGCGTTCACCCTGTGAAAAAAGTGTGTGGACGCCGTCCACCCCGTGTACTCCCGACTCGTGCCCTGAGAACATTGTTCCAAAATCAGTGAGCAAAGTAGCCTGTGAAAGCTAACTACATGCATAATTCATTCATTCATTCATTCATTGCCTCTAATCCAACTAAGTAATTTAGACCTTCCATCCCCTGGTTTGGTATTAGAAAATAGTCACTAATAGTGATGAAGGGAGCCCCTCAGTCCCGTGGGCCTGATGCCACTACTCCTGGTGCAGTATTGTTAGAGCGCACTCCTTCATCTGGGCTTTCACCTAGATGATTGCCACATGTATTAAAAATCTAATTTCTGAGGTATAGTCAAAGACACATTACACCTACTGTTGATGAAACTGTCTTCTCTGAGATGGTCAGGCTGATTGAGGTCAGTGTTAACCATTCACTGCTCTGTTGGACAAATTACTTGTATCCTATACATACGCTAAATAGGACAGAAAGCCTACAAGTTATAACCCATATTCACATGTTGATGTGAGGTGTACCAGAGAAAGCTAAATGCATTGTTACTTAACATCAGAATACCTAGCTTGATGAAGTCTTATCATTCCGGTCTGAAAGTTATACAATTATATTACTGTTAGAAGCACAGTGAGCTTGCATTCCAATATGGAAATTGCAAACAACATCCCTTGAGGAGAGTGGATGTGATTAGGTAATAGTTAGCGCCAATGAGAATATAGCAACCACAAAAGTAGAAACTTTTTATAGGTTTTTGCATATCTTTGGTATGGGGCACAGGTATTGTTCTCAAAGGGGATATTTATTAAAACAACTGAAAAAATGTGCATGTAGAAACGAGTAGTCAGAAGGACTGGAGCATGGCATAGACTAGGTCAGTGGTTCTTAATCTGTGGTCAGATTACCCCTGAGGGAACCATGATACCTACTCAGGGTGTCAAAAACTGCTTAGAAAATTAAATAACATTAACAGATTGTATAGGAGTGTATTTCTATTGTTCTTGCTGTCCTCCGGTCGTCCATGGAGCTTGGACCAAGCCTAATTTCTTGTCTCTGATGGGAGTGTCCTTCCACTGGCCGCCATTTGGAGAGGTACATTTTTTTGTTTTAATCTGGTACCTCCTAAAGGGTTCAACTGTTTACAGACCCTCTCTACCCCTCCCCATTGTTTTTTGTTGCCGATATATTTTTTTCCACGTATGTGATCGTTTGTCTGCTACAGAAAATGACACTATTGCCCAGCCCATGTGCTGTTTCTAAAAGATTTTGAAACTTGTTTGCTGAATCTGCTGTAACACTGCTCTATTTTTCTCTGGCTGCGTTTATGCTGTGCTTTGAGTCCTTTCTTTCTCTGAAGCAACAATAATTAATATGGCAAACTTTGCTACTCAATGTATCAAGCATAAGAGACCTGTTTTATTTAACTAGAAAACATTATATCCAATTCGCTTCCTGAGAGGCAGAAACAGCATTTGGCATATCCAGTTACTCCATAGGAAGTGACATTGAGGCATTAAGACTCATATCTAATTTATTTTTCTACATGATTGTTACTTTGTTAATAACTAGTACCTGGTTCAGCCTTATCAGGAAATTAACCTTTGGCTTGCTTTGTTGCCTTTCACAAGGGCATAAACTCAGTGTTGGTATTATGTGCGTAGCATGCACTGAGGAGATTCCTTGAAGCATGCATTGTGACTGGCCCTCCCGCCAAAAGGTGGTGACTCATCGACGCCTTGCGTTGCTTGCCTTAGTGTGGAACCTCCAGCAAAAAGGCCAATTGAGGAAATTGGGAAGCAGAAGTCTAGGGAGGGGTTCATGAGCTCAGTTAACAAAGTTCCCATTATACACCAGTAGCTGCTGCTCGTAAGTTCTGCAGCACTGTAAGTTTACAAATTAGTGTTCCTTTGCGGGAGGAAGAGGAATGTGACAGGACGGCTGCGGTAAATTACTTTTTAGGTCGAGCTTGATCGACCTGTTATATCTATTCTGTGGGGTATGGCCCACCCACCAGTTGCCATTGGCTGTTATCTGGGTCATTTACACATGCTGACTTGTTATTGGTGCATTTGCTTAAATGTCCCTGTTAGACCTGGTACCATTGGCATGAGTCTCCCTTCCATTTTTCACTGATTGCCTCCTCTGTGTTTTACCTGTTTTGCTGGTTTAGATGCTTTGGGCACTGTGCCACTGCTATTCAGTGCCACAGTGCAAGTGCTCCCTATGTTAAATTGATGTATTGATTAGTGACTCCATGATTGACTTATTTGATTTACTTGTCAGACCTTAGTATAGTGCACCATGTGTGCCCACTGCCTGTAAATCAAATGCTGCTGGTGGGCTTGCAGCATTGATTGTGCCACCCACAGAAGCAGCCTGTAAAGTGTGTCTCAGGCCTGCCATTGCAGAGCCCGTGTGCAGTCCAGTAATGCCATGTCGACTTGGCAAGTGCACCCACTAACCAGTCCCTAAACCTTCCCTTTTCTACATATCAGACACCCCTGATGTGTGTGACATGTCATAATAGTGAATGACAGCCATGTTAGTTTTTCACTATCGCAAGGCTACCTGTCCCCATAGGCCAGAATGGGCAGTTTGATTATAACATCTTATAATCATAACTGACCCAGGGAACATGGTAGAAATTTGAGTTTAGTATACCTGAAATCAGAATGATAAAATACATCTTTTAGTGAAGTTGGTTTTAACATTCTGTGTTTGAAAATACCACTCTTAGAAAGTAGGTCTTTTCTTGCCTAACCATCCAGCCTGCCTCCGCTAGTTTGTGTATTGTATGTCTGGTTTGTGAGTGACAGGAGCTGGGGAGACTCCAGGAGACAGGGTGAGTCAGCACAGGGCTGAATAGACCTATCTGCATGTAGAGTGGAGAGAGGGGAGTAGCACCTGGGTCTGAACAGGGCTGTGCCTGCCTTCCACAATGCTGGCTCTCCCTCCTGTGGTATGTCTGAGGACCTTGGTCCACACTGACAAAGAAAGTAAGTGTACACTGGCAGAATGCACCCATAACTGGTTTGAACTAGGTACAGGACCCTCTGTCTTCAGAGGACAAATGATTTTGCAGTATAAATATTGGGGCCCAGACCCCAGGACTT
Source organism: Triturus cristatus (assembly GCF_964204655.1). Lineage (NCBI taxonomy): Eukaryota > Metazoa > Chordata > Amphibia > Caudata > Salamandridae > Triturus > Triturus cristatus. The sequence continues at coordinate 744,913,621 of NC_140591.1, read as the reverse complement.
TAGATCACTTCTGGAACAACAAGACAAACCTTTGCCAAGGAGAATAACCAAGAAAGCTGCAGGAGTTTGGACTGCCCCCCTGCCAGTGTTGCTGGGTTGGCCTGCAGTGACTTCACCACCAGCTCCCCTCTGAATTTCATTGTTGGGAATTCTGTCAGCAGAAGCCTGCGTGCTGCTGGGAGCTGGAAGCGTGTCGCAGTCGCAGCTGTTGGTGTTGCATCGCCTAAGAAGAGTGTCGCCACCGCAGAGGTCACCGCCGCATCACCAGAGAAGTGGGACTTTGTCGCAGCTGAGTACCGATGCATCACCAGAGAAGCATGTCGCCACCACGAGGGTCACCGTCGCATCACCGGAGCAGCGTGTTGCAGGGCCTGTCGCGGCTCCAAAGTTACAGAGTTCGCTGCACGGCCACCGGGCATGCGCGCATCATCTTCATGTCGTCGCATCGCATCAAGGGTGCAATCACATCGCACCAGATTGTTGCATCGCATCGAGGCGCCATCTTGCTGCATCGGAACCGGAACGCAGTACAAGAATCAACGCATCACCTCCTCTCCGGTAAGGAACAAGAAGTATCCCCTATTCTGTGCAAGCATTTAGGAGCGACACATCGCCTCCCCTGAAGCAAGGAACCAACGCATCTCCCTCCCTGTGAACCTTTTGTTTGTTTTGCATTACGCATCCAGGTACTTTTGTGAGAAAAGTGTTGCATTTATCACCAACTTGAACTAAGTTACTTCTACCATCTTTAAGTCTATTTTGAGTACAGTATTGTGGATTTTTGTCGTATGTGGTCTTGTGTTAAGTCTATATAAAGAGTACCTATTTTATACAACCTGTGTGATGTCCATTTGTAGTGTTTTCACTGTGTTACTGTAAGTGCTCACAAATGCTTAACACACTGCCTCTGAGATAAGCCTGTCTGTTCGTGCCAAGCTACCAAGGGGGTGAGCTGGCGTTATCCAGGATTGTAATCCCCTTTCCCTGACTTGGAAGCAAGAATCCTTATTTGGTTAACGGTACCTACCTCTGCCAACTAGAGACCCCCAGTTCTAACATTGGTGGTAAGCGGTGAGGATTTTGGACTTGCATTTATGACTCATATACAGTAATTGGCGTACACTACTAGTGAGTGCAGACCAAACACAACCACATACTTTTTTGGGGGGGACAAAAGTAAACAGAGGGAGTTCCAGAAAGGGCCCCAAAGTAATTCCCAAGGAAAAAAGGGAAGGGTTGCCAGCCTCCCCCTGATAAACAGCAAGAGGCCCCGACAGGTAAACCTGTTCACAGGGCCCCCTCTAAGTTCTTTACGTGTGGTCAAATGGGTCACCATTGGTATGATGCACAGTGTCCCATGAAGGATTCCAAAGCACCACCACATGCTCTACCGCGTCAGATGGCGAGTATAGCCCTGGGGGGAGGAGATGGGTGTCCAAGGTGGGTGGGGCCCTGCAGAAATGTCCCTTGTCTCTTTAGGAGACTTTGAGATGGTCCCTAAGACCCAGCTGCCTGATAACACTAATAAATACAGGCAGTGGGGTACCATCAATGGCCATAGGGTGGAAGCTCTAAGAGACACTGGGGCTAGTGTGACAGCAGTCAGTTGCCAGCTGGTGTCCAATTAGCAGGTTATCCCCCATGCATTCTTCCCTGTAGTTGCCGTGGACAACTCAGAGAGCCAGTGTGAGGTGGCTCAGGTTCCCTTTGAGCGGGGGGGGGTCTCAGGTACTCTTCAAGTAGGTGTGAGGCCAGCCATGCCTGTTGATTGTCTGCTAGGCAATGATTTAGAGAGCTCTCCTTGGGCTAAGGTGGAGTGAAGGTCTCATTTGGGGATGTTGGGCCTGCCTGAGTGGGCGTGTGTGACCACTTGGTCCATGGCAGCCAGTAGGGGTGTTCAAGAGATTGTGGAGCCTGAGAGTATGGCCCAGGTACCTGCCTTAAAGCGAACATGTAGGGGGGCATGGGAAACCAGCCCCCATTATTCCCACGGTCCAGGAGGAGGCAGACTTTGAGGTAGAAGCCCTGGGACCTACAGTGGGGCAAGTTGCTGAACTGAGGGACCTGCCTGAGCTGACCCATTGGCAGCAAGTAGGAGGCCCCTCCAGGGAGGAATGTTGTGCAGAGCAGAAGAAGTACCTTTCTCTTGTGGGTTTGTGGCAACTGGCCACAAACCAGGCAGCAGGTGATCAATCTGGATCACATTGGATCTACTGAGAGAACGACCTCCTGTATAGCGAGCCTAAGGATGCTGAGCCTGGGTCAGTCCATGTGCTTGTGGTACCCCAGCGCTTCAGAGCCTTCCTATTGGGTTTAGCTCATGATGTTCCTTTAGCTGGACATCTGGGGCAGGACAAGACCTTTGAAATGCTTGTCATCCACTTTTATTGCCCCAGATGCGGAAGAGGCCAGACACTCATTGTAGGGCTTGTGCAACTTGCCAGGCAAGTGGGAAGAGTGGAAGGAAGCAAAAGGCTCCTCTACAACCTTTTCCTGTAGTCAGTACCCCCTTTGAACGGGTGGGCAGTGACATTGTGGGGCAACTGGACCCCAAGACAGCCATGGGCAACAGGTTTATCCTGGTCTTGGTGGACGATGCTACCCGATACCCGGAAGCCATCCCGCTCAGGACAGTGACGGCCCCTGTGTTGGGAGATGCATTGATGGGGATTTTCTCCCATGTGGGGTTCCCCAGAGAGGTGGTGTCAGACCATGCTACAAACTTCATATCCAATTATATGAAAGTCCCTGTGGCAGGAGTGCGGTATTACATACAAGTTTACCACTCCTTACCACCCCCAAGGTAATGGCCTGGTTGAGAGATTCAACTGGACCCTCAAAGGCATGATAATGGGTCTTGAGGAGCCTATGAGACATAAGTGAGACATCCTCTTGCCATGCCTTCTTTTTGCTTACCGTGAGGTGCCACAGAAGTCCTTAGGACTCAGCCCCTTTGAACTGCTGTATGGTCAACCGGTAAGAGGAGCTTTGAGTCTGGTCAAGGAAGGCTAGGAGCAATCTCCCAGGAAACCTCTCCAGGATGCATACAGCTACATGCTGGCCTTCAGGAACCAGACGCTGCAATTCAGACAACTCGCTCAGGCGAATCTGGAAGCCAGCCAGGAGGAAATGAAGCGGTGGTACGATCAGAATGACACTCTGATTGAGCTTCAACCTGGTCAGAAAGTTTGGGTCATGGTCCCTGTAGAGACAGGTGGACCGGATCATTTGAGATGGTGGAGCGCAAGAGTGATGTCACCTACCTGGTCAACTTGCGGTCTCCTGGGAACCCTTTGCGTGTCCTGCATGTTAACCGCCTGAAGCCCCACATAGAAAGGTCCGAAGTTGGCATGCTCCTAGCGACAGATGATGGAATGGATGAGGACACTGAGTCTCTTCCTGACCTCCTGTCTGCAACAGAGCAAGAAGTGTCAGTGGATGGTGTCAGCCTCTCTGCCACACTGACCCCTGAACAGTAGCAAGATTGTCGCCAACTGTTGGGACAATTCTCTGATTTGTTCTCCCTGGTTCCTGGCGTCACTGAGTGGTGCGTCCATGATGTGGACTCTGGGGACAGTCCTCCTGTGAAGCACAAGGCTTACAGAGTGACTGACAGGGTCAGAGCTCACATCAAGGAGGAGGTCTCCAAGATGTTTGCCTTAGGGGTGACTGAGTCCTCTAACAGTCCTTGGGCCAGCCCAGTGTTCTTGGTCCCAAAGGCTGCCACGCCTGGTGCCACACCCGAACTCATGTTCTGTGTGGACTACCGAGGACTCAATTCAGTCACCAGGACTGACATGCACCTCATTCCCAGAGCTGCTGAGCTCATTGATTGGTTAGGGGCTTAACGGTGCCTCAGCACATTTGATTTAACGTCTGTGTATTGGCAAATCACCTTGACTGATGGGCCAAAGAGAGGTCAGCATTCTCCACACCAGATAGGCACAACCAATTCTGGGTTATGCCCTTTGGGATGAAGAATTCCCTGCCACCAGTCAGAGGTTGGTCAATCAGGTGTTGGCTGGACTGGAGGATTTCAGTGCCGCCTACCTGGATGACATTGCGGTGTTCAGCGCCATTTGGGAAGAACATCTGCTCCACCTCTGGGAAGTGTTGATGGCACTGCGAAAGGCAGGCCTCACAATCAAGGTGAGTAAGTGCCAGATCGGGCAGGGTTCTGTGGTGTACTTGGTGCACCAGGTGGGGAGCGGCCATGTGGCACCCCTATAACCCAAGATTGATACCATCTTGACACAGGTGACACCCTGAAGACTGCCATGTGCACAGCACCCGTGCTTCAGGCGCCCAACTTCTCAAAGGAATTCATTGTTCAAACAGATGCCTCAGAGCATGGTGTGGGGGCTGTTCTATCACAGATTAATGAGGAGGGCCTAGACCAACCTGTAGCCTTCATCGGTAGGAGGTTCCTTCCACGGGAACAGAGGTGGAGTGCAATTGAGCGTGAGGCCTTTGCTGTGGTCTGGGCACTGAAGAAGTTGAGACCATACCTGTTTGGGACTCACTTCCAGGTTCAGACAGACCACAGGCCCCTCAGATGGTTAATACAGGTGAGGGGTGAGAACCCAAAGTTGTTGAGGTGGTCCATTTCCCTACAGGGGATGGGCTTTACAGTGGAACACCGCCCGGGTACAGAACACGCCAATAATGATGGTCTGTCCAGATTTTCTGCCTTAGTGATAAGAACTCCCAAGGGGAAGTGTAGTTCTCCCCCATTTCAGCTGGAGGGGACACGTGTTAGACCTGATACCATTGGCATGAGTCTCCCTTCCATTTTTTTACTGATTGCCTCCTCTGTTTTTTATATGTTTTGCTGGTTTAGATACTTTGGGCACTGTGCCACTGCTATTCAGGGCCACAGTGCAAGTGCTCCCTATGTTAAATTGATGTATTGATTAGTGACTCCATGATTGACTTATTTGATTTACTTGTCAGACCTTAGTATAGTGCACCATGTGTGCCCACTGCCTGTAAATCAAATGCTGCTGGTGGGCTTGCAGCATTGATTGTGCCACCCACAGAAGCAGCCTGTAAAGTGTGTCTCAGGCCTGCCATTGCAGAGCCCGTGTGCAGTCCAGTAATGCCATGTCGACTTGGCAAGTGCACCCACTAACCAGTCCCTAAACCTTCCCTTTTCTACATATCAGACACCCCTGATGTGTGTGACATGTCATAATAGTGAATGACAGCCATGTTAGTTTTTCACTATCGCAAGGCTACCTGTCCCCGTAGGCCAGAATGGGCAGTTTGATTATAACATCTTATAATCATAACTGACCCAGGGAACATGGTAGAAATTTGAGTTTAGTATACCTGAAATCAGAATGATAAAATACATCTTTTAGTGAAGTTGGTTTTAACATTCTGTGTTTGAAAATACCACTCTTAGAAAGTAGGTCTTTTCTTGCCTAACCATCCAGCCTGCCTCCGCTAGTTTGTGTATTGTATGTCTGGTTTGTGAGTGACAGGAGCTGGGGAGACTCCAGGAGACAGGGTGAGTCAGCACAGGGCTGAATAGACCTATCTGCATGTAGAGTGGAGAGAGGGGAGTAGCACCTGGGTCTGAACAGGGCTGTGCCTGCCTTCCACAATGCTGGCTCCCCCTCCTGTGGTATGTCTGAGGACCTTGGTCCACACTGACAAAGAAAGTAAGTGTACACTGGCAGAATGCACCCATAACTGGTTTGAACTAGGTACAGGACCCTCTGTCTTCAGAGGACAAATGATTTTGCAGTATAAATATTGGGGCCCAGACCCCAGGACTTTAGATCACTTCTGGAACAACAAGACAAACCTTTGCAAAGGAGAATAACCAAGAAAGCTGCAGGAGTTTGGACTGCCCCCCTGCCAGTGTTGCTGGGTTGGCCTGCAGTGACTTCACCACCAGCTCCCCTCTGAATTTCATTGTTGGGAATTCTGTCAGCAGAAGCCTGCGTGCTGCTGGGAGCTGGAAGCGTGTCGCAGTCGCAGCTGTTGGTGTTGCATCGCCTAAGAAGAGTGTCGCCACCGCAGAGGTCACCGCCGCATCACCAGAGAAGTGGGACTTTGTCGCAGCTGAGTACCGACGCATCACCAGAGAAGCATGTCGCCACCACGAGGGTCACCGTCGCATCACCGGAGCAGCGTGTTGCAGGGCCTGTCGCGGCTCAAAAGTTACAGAGTTCGCTGCACGGCCGCCGGGCATGCGCGCATCGTCTTCATGTCGTCGCATCGCATCAAGGGTGCAATCACATCGCACCAGATTGTTGCATCGCATCGAGGCGCCATCTTGCTGCATCGGAACCGGAACGCAGTACAAGAATCAACGCATCACCTCCTCTCTGGTAAGGAACAAGAAGTATCCCCTATTCTGTGCAAGCATTTAGGAGCGACACATCACCTCCCCTGAAGCAAGGAACCAACGCATCTCCCTCCCTGTGAACCTTTTGTTTGTTTTGCATTACGCATCCAGGTACTCTTGTGAGAAAAGTTTTGCATTTATCACCAACTTGAACTAAGTTACTTCTACCATCTTTAAGTCTATTTTGAGTACAGTATTGTGGATTTTTGTCGTATGTGGTCTTGTGTTAAGTCTATATAAAGAGTACCTATTTTATACAACCTGTGTGATGTCCATTTGTAGTGTTTTCACTGTGTTACTGTAAGTGCTCACAAATGCTTAACACACTGCCTCTGAGATAAGCCTGTCTGTTCGTGCCAAGCTACCAAGGGGGTGAGCTGGCGTTATCCAGGATTGTAATCCCCTTTCCCTGACTTAGAAGCAAGAATCCTTATTTGGTTAACGGTACCTACCTCTGCCAACTGGAGACCCCCAGTTCTAACATTGGTGGTAAGCGGTGAGGATTTTGGACTTGCATTTGTGACTCATATACAGTAATTGGCGTACACTACTAGTGAGTGCAGACCAAACACAACCATATACTTTTTTGGGGGGGACAAAAGTAAACAGAGGGAGTTCCAGAAAGGGCCCCAAAGTAATTCCCAAGGAAAAAAGGAAAGGGTTGCCAGCCTCCCCCTGATAAACAGCAAGAGGCCCCGACAGGTAAACCTGTTCACAGGGCCCCCTCTAAGTTCTTTACATGTGGTCAAATGGGTCACCATTGGTATGATGCACAGTGTCCCATGAAGGATTCCAAAGCACCACCACATGCTCTACTGCGTCAGATGGCGAGTATAGCCCTGGGGGGAGGAGATGGGTGCCCAAGGTGGGTGGGGCCCTGCAGAAATGTCCCTTGTCTCTTTAGGAGACTTTGAGATGGTCCCTAAGACCCAGCTGCTTGATAACACTAATAAATACAGGCAGTGGGGTACCATCAATGGCCATAGGGTGGAAGCTCTAAGAGACACTGGGGCTAGTGTGACAGCAGTCAGTTGCCAGCTGGTGTCCAATTAGCAGGTTATCCCCCATGCATTCTTCCCTGTAGTTGCCGTGGACAACTCAGAGAGCCAGTGTGAGGTGGCTCAGGTTCCCTTTGAGCGGGGGGGGTCTCAGGTACTCTTCAAGTAGGTGTGAGGCCAGCCATGCCTGTTGATTGTCTGCTAGGCAATGATTTAGAGAGCTCTCCTTGGGCTAAGGTGGAGTGAAGGTCTCATTTGGGGATGTTGGGTCTGCCTGAGTGGGCGTGTGTGACCACTTGGTCCATGGCAGCCAGTAGGGGTGTTCAAGAGATTGTGGAGCCTGAGAGTATGGCCCAGGTACCTGCCTTAAAGCGAACATGTAGGGGGGCATGGAAAACCAGCCCCCATTATTCCCACGGTCCAGGAGGAGGCAGACTTTGAGGTAGAAGCCCTGGGACCTACAGTGGGGCAAGTTGCTGAACTGAGGGACCTGCCTGAGCTGACCCATTGGCAGCAAGTAGGAGGCCCCTCCAGGGAGGAATTTTGTGCAGAGCAGAAGAAGTGCCTTTCTCTTGTGGGTTTGTGGCAACTGGCCACAAACCAGGCAGCAGGTGATCAATCTGGATCCCATTGGATCTACTGAGAGAACGACCTCCTGTATAGCGAGCCTAAGGATGCTGAGCCTGGGTCAGTCCATGTGCTGGTGGTACCCCAGCGCTTCAGAGCCTTCCTATTGGGTTTAGCTCATGATGTTTCTTTAGCTGGACATCTGGGGCAGGACAAGACCTTTGAAATGCTTGTCACCCACTTTTATTGGCCCCAGATGCGGAGGAGGCCAGACACTCATAGTAGGGCTTGTGCAACTTGCAAGGCAAGTGGGAAGAGTGGAAGGAAGCAAAAGGCTCCTCTACAACCTTTCCCTGTAGTCAGTACCCCCTTTGAACGGGTGGGCAGTGACATTGTGGGGCAACTGGACCCCAAGACAGCCATGGGCAACAGGTTTATCCTGGTCTTGGTGGACGATGCTACCCGATACCCGGAAGCCATCCCGCTCAGGACAGTGACGGCCCCTGTGTTGGGAGATGCATTGATGGGGATTTTCTCCCATGTGGGGTTCCCCAGAGAGGTGGTGTCAGACCATGCTACAAACTTCATATCCAATTATATGAAAGTCCCTGTGGCAGGAGTGCGGTATTACATACACGTTTACCACTCCTTACCACCCCCAAGGTAATGGGCTGGTTGAGAGATTCAACTGGACCCTCAAAGGCATGATAATGGGTCTTGAGGAGCCTATGAGACATAAGTGAGACATCCTCTTGCCATGCCTTCTTTTTGCTTACCGTGAGGTGCCACAGAAGTCCTTAGGACTCAGCCCCTTTGAACTGCTGTATGGTCAACCGGTAAGAGGAGCTTTGAGTCTGGTCAAGGAAGGCTAGGAGCAATCTCCCAGGAAACCTCCCCAGGATGTATACAGCTACATGCTGGCCTTCAGGAACCAGACTCTGCAATTCAGACAACTCGCTCAGGCGAATCTGGAAGCCAGCCAGGAGGAAATGAAGCGGTGGTACGATCAGAATGACACTCTGATTGAGCTTCAACCTGGTCAGAAAGTTTGGGTCATGGTCCCTGTAGAGACAGGTGGACCGGATAATTTGAGATGGTGGAGCGCAAGAGTGATGTCACCTACCTGGTCAACTTGCGGTCTCCTAGGAACCCTTTGCGTGTCCTGCATGTTAACCGCCTGAAGCCCCACATAGAAAGGTCCGAAGTTGGCATGCTCCTAGCGACAGATGATGGAATGGATGAGGACACTGAGTCTCTTCCTGACCTCCTGTCTGCAACAGAGCAAGAAGTGTCAGTGGATGGTGTCAGCCTCTCTGCCACACTGACCCCTGAACAGCAGCAAGATTGTCGCCAACTGTTGGGACAATTCTCTGATTTGTTCTCCCTGGTTCCTGGCGTCACTGAGTGGTGCGTCCATGATGTGGACTCTGGGGACAGTCCTCCTGTGAAGCACAAGGCTTACAGAGTGACTGACAGGGTCAGAGCTCACATCAAGGAGGAGGTCTCCAAGATGTTTGCCTTAGGGGTGACTGAGTCCTCTAACAGCCCTTGAGCCAGCCCAGTGTTCTTGGTCCCAAAGGCTGCCACGCCTGGTGCCACACCCGAACTCATGTTCTGTGTGGACTACCGAGGACTCAATTCAGTCACCAGGACTGACATGCACCTCATTCCCAGAGCTGCTGAGCTCATTGATTGGTTAGGGGCTTAACGGTGCCTCAGCACATTTGATTTAACGTCTGTGTATTGGCAAATCACCTTGACTGATGGGCCAAAGAGAGGTCAGCATTCTCCACACCAGATAGGCACAACCAATTCTGGGTTATGCCCTTTGGGATGAAGAATTCCCTGCCACCAGTCAGAGGTTGGTCAATCAGGTGTTGGCTGGACTGGAGGATTTCAGTGCCGCCTACCTGGATGACATTGCGGTGTTCAGCGCCATTTGGGAAGAACATCTGCTCCACCTCTGGGAAGTGTTGATGGCACTGCGAAAGGCAGGCCTCACAATCAAGGTGAGTAAGTGCCAGATCGGGCAGGGTTCTGTGGTGTACTTGGTGCACCAGGTGGGGAGCGGCCATGTGGCACCCATATAACCCAAGATTGATACCATCTTGACACAGGTGACACCCTGAAGACTGCCATGTGCACAGCACCCGTGCTTCAGGCGCCCAACTTCTCAAAGGAATTCATTGTTCAAACAGATGCCTCAGAGCATGGTGTGGGGGCTGTTCTATCACAGATTAATGAGGAGGGCCTAGACCAACCTGTAGCCTTCATCGGTAGGAGGTTCCTTCCACGGGAACAGAGGTGGAGTGCAATTGAGCGTGAGGCCTTTGCTGTGGTCTGGGCACTGAAGAAGTTGAGACCATACCTGTTTGGGACTCACTTTCAGGTTCAGACAGACCACAGGCCCCTCAGATGGTTAATACAGATGAGGGGTGAGAACCCAAAGTTGTTGAGGTGGTCCATTTCCCTACAGGGGATGGGCTTTACAGTGGAACACCGCCCGGGTACAGAACACGCCAATAATGATGGTCTGTCCAGATTTTCTGCCTTAGTGATAAGAACTCCCAAGGGGAAGTGTAGTTCTCCCACATTTCAGCTGGAGGGGACACGTGTTAGACCTGATACCATTGGCATGAGTCTCCCTTCCATTTTTTTACTGATTGCCTCCTCTGTTTTTTATATGTTTTGCTGGTTTAGATACTTTGGGCACTGTGCCACTGCTATTCAGGGCCACAGTGCAAGTGCTCCCTATGGTAAATTGATGTATTGATTAGTGACTCCATGGTTGGATTATTTGATTTACTTGTCAGATCCTAGTACAGTGCACCATGTGTGCCCAGGGCTTGTAAATCAAATGCTGCTAGTGGGCTTGCAGCACTGGTTGTGCCACCCACAGAAGCAGCTTGTAAAGTGTGTCTCAGGCCTGCCATCGCAAAGCCTGTGTGTAGTCTCTGACTGCCACGTCGACTTGGCAAGTGCACCCACTTGCCAGTCCCTAAACCTTCCCTTATATTCATATCAGACAACCCTAAGGTAGGCCCAAGGGCAGGGTGCATTGTACGTGTATGGTAGGACATGCCCTGGTGTGTGTGGCATGTCATAATAGTGACACTATTATGTTTTTCACTATTGCAAGGCTACCTGTTCCCCATAGGCCAGAATGGGCAATTTGATTATAACATCCTATAATCCTAACTGACCCAGGGAACATGGTAGAAATTCAAGTTTAGTATGCCTGAACTCAGATTGATAAAATACATCTTTTAGTGAAGTTGGTTTTAACATTCTGTGTTTGAAAATACCCCTTTTAGAAAGTAGGTATTGTCTTGCCTAACTGTCCAAGCCTGCCTTTGCTAGGTTGTGTATTGTGTGTCTGGAGTTTGAGTGGCAGGGGCTGGGGGATTCCAGGAGACAGGGTGAGTCAGCACAGGGCTGAATAGAGAGCTCTGCATGTAGATGGGTGGGAGGAGCTGCACTTGGGACCTGAATAGGGCTGTGCCTTCCCTCCTCAATGCTGGCTCCACCTCCTGTGGTGCATCTGATGTCTCTGACCTACACTGTGAAAGGAAAGAAGGAGTCTTGTCAACAAAGTGTTCCAGGACCGACCAGAACTGTTTTGGACTAGGCAAAGCCCTCTATGCCTTCAGAGAACAAAGAGAATAGTAGTATAAATATGGGGACCCAGACCCGAAGACTTTAGATCACTTCTGGAACAACAAGACGAACCTCTGCCAAGGAGAAGAACCAAAGGAAGCTGTAGGAGTTGTACTGCCCCCCTGCCAGTGTGCTGTATTGCTGGGCTGGCCTATAGTAGTGTCTTCAGTGCCAGGGAGAGGAGAAGGAACTTTCAAAGGGCTTTCATCATCTTGCAGAATATCACTGCAAGGGCTTGAACTTGTGCTTGCCTCCTGCTGAAGTCTCAGGGACAAAATACTTCACCACCAGCTCCCCTCTGAATTCCCTTGCTGGGAATTCTGTCTGCAGAAGACTGCATGTCGCTGGGAGCTGGAAGCGCGACTCAATGAGAAGAAGCGTGTCGCACCTGTTGCTGTCGCATTGCTGGAAAAGCGTGTCGCCGCCGCAAAGGTCACTGCTGCATCACCAGAGAAGCATGTCTTCGTCAAAGCTGTTACCCGACGAATCACCGGAGAAGCCTGATGCCGCCGCAGAGGTCGCATCAATGGAGAAGCGAAGTTTGCTGGGTGTTTCGCGGCTCCCAAGTTACAGAGTCGCCGCACGGCCTTCGGGCGTGCACGCATCGTCTACATGTCGTTGCATCAAGGGTGCCGTTTTATCGCATCTTGCCGCATCGTAACTGGAACGCAGTACGAGAATCAATGCATCACCTCCTCTCCGGTAAGGAACAAGACGCATCCCCTAATCTGCGCAAGCATTGAGGAGTGACGCATCGCCTCCCCCAAAGCAAGGAACTGGCGCATCTCACTATTTTGTTATAAACTATCGTATCATTTCAGGGTTCAAGCACCTTGAGCTTTAAATCGATAACCACCCAGAGAATGTTATGGTCACTCAAATCCATCCTCAATACCTTAAAATGTTTATAGGCGCAGAACAATTATTAGGAAACCACAATATAATCAATTAGTGATTGTCCTCGAGAGGAATGGAAAGTAAAAGAGGCTGGGAATCGTCTGGGAATCTGCCATTTAGAGCAACAAAGTAATTGGTTCTCAGGCAATCTAAAAAGCTTAAACCTCGCCTATATGATCTAATATTACCTGATATAATTGCCCCAGGGATACTCCATACCTCATCCAAATCCAGGTTTCCAAAGGTCACAGAAGAGCAATTCGAGATTTTAGCATTAAAATCTCCCACCATAATTATCAGTGTAAATTCTTCCAAGAAGCTAATATTATGCATAAAGGAGAAGATAGAATCAACTAGAGAGTCATACGTATTCCCGGGGGGAATGTAAACAGTTACCAGAGGGAAAGAAGAATACAGTCCTCGTATTATATTACACAGAGCCAACTTTATGCACATACAAAGATTTGAGGGATGTTCAAAAACCAAGGGATTCCAGTTTATACTGCTGCTAAGTAAAATAGCTAAACCTCCACTGGCATGGCCTTTTACTGTAGGGTTTGCTGTACAAGAAATTACAAAATAATTTTTGTATTTAAAATCAGAACAAATTCAAGTTCCCTGTAAACAAATTATCATTGGATCAAATCACATTAAAACGTTTAGCTTGGAATTAGACTGTCCTAAACCCAACATATTCTAGGAGAGAGTTTTGCCCTATGTGCTACCTCTGTAACATTAGAAGTTTTAGGCTTTCTTTGGAGGCATTCAGTGTACCTGCTACCAAACTCCAGGGAGCCAATTCATCTCCTTTTCTAGATTCCTTGCCCAACTGGTCCTCATGTCCCACAATATTTATCGCTCTTCTCCCCGTGACTCTACCAGAAGGGATTATGATATAATTTGGATTTACAAACCCCATGCTATTGCATACAACTCTAATGGGGCTCGGCGTGCCCACCTTATGGATATCTAACTGAGCATCAACAGTTTCATAAAACGGAAAGACATCAATACCTATTTTTCCGAAGGTGATCAACCCTAGCCGGATAAGCATTACAACGATCCTAGAGCTAAGTGTTACTCTGGAACTCAGAAGTTTCTTTAAAGAATCGGTGAGCAACCGATCAATATCTCTATTTGATACCAGGCACAAATCCTTGATATCTGATAAGAGCAGCAGGATGAACCTTCTGTTCATTGGGCCTAATTTCTTATCAAAAAGAGAAACAAAATTCAGGGTGTTGGAAAAATGGCCAGGCTCCAGTCCTGCGACTGGATTATTACTCTGACTTGTCCCAGCCCCCGATTTAAGGATTTGAACTGGAGTAATAAAAGGGGGAGCCACCCCATTGAGAGTCCTCACATGTTTAAGATCAGTCCTTACAGGGAAAGAATCCACGCAAGATAGGATTGGGAGAAATCTATCAGGGATCCACCCTGACTCTTGTGGAGCCATTAGCCTCAACATCTGTGCTCACCAATTAAATTATCCCATCCCAGCATCATCCTTCACAGTTTCCATGCTCCACCCACCACAGTTACAATGGGCGGTTACCCGCATATCTATTATCCCCTTTTCCTTGCCAATGGCAGCCTGGAATTGGTACTTCTCATATAATAGAATAAGGGGGCAGATTGTTTACTTCTGGGCAGACAAACTACCGACCTTTAAGAGGCCCGGCCTTCATCAACTCCTTTACTTTTTGAGGCTGGATAATGGGATCGGACTCTTCGAGGGCATTGGAAAACCTTAGTTTTTTAGGCTTACACTTCGTAATGTGCCAGGTCCTTTTCTTTTTCCTCTTCCGGGATTTTGCCCCAATAAACCAGAGGGAGAGCATCCCTTAAGAGGAGAGAGACATCATCTTCTTTAGCCCTTAATGGTTTAACACTAGGAGGGCCATTTTGTGAAACTACAGCCCCAGGAGCAAGGCAAACCCCATTTTTAAACATCAGGAAAACGGGAGGAGGATTCTCAAGTACATATACATTTACATTTGCCCTTTGAGCAGCCTGACGTTGATCCCCAGACACATGGTTTGCGAAGAAAGAACATGCCATATTGACATTCTCCTCTGTGGCCTCAAGAAAAAAAAATATTATATTGCCCCGAGGGAGTGCCCGTTGATCATAATTCCCCACCTGAACACCCATTTCTACCACCCAATTTAATGTCACTATATTAGTCAAGGTAGCCTGGGATCTCAATCAATCTTTATTCGGTTAATAAAATCCATAAAAGAATACACAACATAAAAAACATTCATAAAATCATCAACAGATCCATCTCTCTTACCAAAATATAGTCATAAAATGACTTATGCTAAAATCAAAAAAGACTTATCAGTAACTCAGACACAATCAATTATCCAAGGCTGGTATCTCATTTCAATGCCCCATTCTTCCTTCCCTGAACATAAACCAAAAGAGGTGAGGTGCTGCACCCCCTTTAGAATTGGTGGCAACACATCGAGCACATGATCAGAATTAGCAATTGATTTATCTAACAAGGCCAAAATTGAGGAAAAAGTCCTTTCCACTGAGAATAAGATATCAGAAGGAGCTCTCCCCCTACCCGACCCAATGAGTTCCAAATTTGATGGCTGCACGGAGCTTGAGCCCCTGTGAATAAGGAGGGATCTCAACTCTGGGATTCCATTGAACTTAAAAGAGAGATCCTTGTAGAAGGCATACTGCCAATCAAAGCCGGTAATGGAGGACGACTAAAAGGACAGTCCAAAGAAGGACTCAAGACAATGTCCAAGGCAACAGGTGATCTTAAAATAGCCTCTCTAACTCAGTTTTCCTCCACGAGAATGGCAATGTCCAGCAAGGAATAGTCCTCCAATACATCAGGATAACCGCTACACACATCGCCAAAAAGTTCACTGTGAATCGCTCAAGAGGCCTCCTTAGATGAAGAAATTTTTAACATTGGCACCTCATTTTGGTCACCAGATAGGGCCACAGGACTCTTAGGCCCAGACAGAAAGTCCAACTTGATGCCGATGATATTTGTCTCAGAAACAGCCTTTACATCCTCTATGTCCATTTCTTCCATCTCTTCCACTACTTTCCCTGCTTCCCCTGAGTGATATAACTTGCTGGCTGGCTTTGGGGAACGGGCTGCCCTGGGGTATACATGAAGCTGTTAATCTGTCACGGGACTGTGCCCTGGGAAGGGACCATAACTCAACTGAACTCGTCTCATCTTCTTTGTATATGCCTGTAGACATCACTAATTTCCTTGTTTCCTACCCCTCTCCCCTTCTTTGAGAACAGAGACGACACAGAGGGATGGAACTTCAAGAGAGACACATGGGATTGGGGCTTCTTTTGCTGGATAGTTTTAAAAAGTTTTAAGGAGCTGATGTGATTAACAATAGGACCATTTGAGCCTGAGGGGGATAATTAAACAACCAGAAACAGACACCTGGAGGCATCTTCTAAAACACCTTATAAAAACTTATAGAAGCTTGTCCACTGATATCCACAAGTATCCAATTGTCCACAGATACCACAAACTCTCGATGTCTACTTCCCTTTTAACTCCTCTCTAAGACTCTTCACTGCAACATCACCAGATGTTAACCTCCTTCCTAGAAGGTGGAGCAGGGCTACACATGGGAGCAGAGGAGCGCACAGGTAAGCACCAGGGTGCTCATGAGAGAGAAATACGTTTGTGGGCAGACCACCCCAAGGTAAAATTCGCACCAGCCTGATTCTGGCCATCTCTGCACCACTGGGGGGACGGCAGCCTAATCCTCCCACAGCACACAGCATACGACTATTAGAAGGTCTTGTTGGTTTCTGGATTCCAGGCTTCAATTCTCCAGCGTCTAGTCCCCCTCTTATTGCTTATTGTTGTTGCTACATCTTATTCTGAATTACATTTATTATAGCAACATATAACAACCAGAGCTGAAAGATCCACAAAAGAACACTGAAAAGGCTCACTAAACATGAGACAGATCCAAAACATGGTGTTGTAAGCCATTGTCCGTTTTCTGATATGCAAGTTAGATAAATTAATAAATATGCTTCTCTGATTATTACAAACCTGGCATATTTCCATTGTAATTTGTGATCATGTAATTCTTTTTACGTCAAATGTTTTTTTTAACATATGTTTTGGTCATTTGCAGGTCAGATGATGAATTGTTAAATTTTATGCACTTCATGAAATCCGTTTGGGTTCTATGTGGCAGAGATGTGATAACAGCATTTGATCTTCCGTCTTTCTCCATAGTCTGTGACTTAGGCGGTAAGTGATGTACATGTGATGAGGAACCTAGGAGTATATTTATGTAAGTTTGCTTCAGATCATTTACAGATAAGGTAGATTTCTTACAGATTGCTCAGATTTCCAGTTAGATCATTCTTAAAATCGTTCATACATAGACAAAATTGAAATTTGTATTCGAAAATGCAGAACTTCCCACATGCTGGCCACATGACATATATGTAGATGTAGTATCAAAGTTGGTTTTATATAGTGCTTACTTCCCCTGATGAGATATTGAAGCACTTTACCCAGAGCAGCACACTGCTCCAGAACCCATGCTGAGTGATTATTCTAGTTGTTATTACTTATGGTTGATTATTGGGCTTAGTTTTGTGCTCTCAAGAAAGCCATTCCATATGTTTACAACGTTTTCTTTGTGGTAGATTAAATTAATAGGTGTTAAGTCTGATCGCTAGTTGGAGACATAGGAGGCTATGCAGATGATTTGGAGATTGGGTAGTGCTAGGTTGCAGGGATATAACTTTCAAAGACGTAGACGTTGTGATCTTTGAAATGATCTTTGAAATTAAGTGTGAGAAATTTTCAGAAATATAATAGAATATGATAATAGAGATTAAGGCAAACATGCATGTGACCCTGTAGACTGTGCTCTGAGAGAGGAGTCATGCGGAGGATGGAACGAAAGGAGATGGTCATTAAAAATAAAACGGGCGGTGAACATTTGGAGCTGAAAGTCCAAGTACTTTTTTTTTGCAGGGTTTTAGATATATGCAGGAGGCTTTATGAAAACGCATGCTTTCTAATGATGCAAAAGTTTATAAAGAAACAACATAGATAGTGCTATAATACAACCTTTTTGTAGGCACTAGAATCAGGCCAACAATCTGTTCACTGCTAGACCACGGCTTTACCACCACTTCAGCAAGGAGAATTGTTCAGTTCAGGATTTGGAAACATACAGTAATAGTTGAATGCATAAATAGAGGAATCTCAAGAGCTTTAGGCAATGCTCAAAGGATCATAGCAGCATGAGAATACAATTTGCATAAAGCAAACATTGAAAGTGAGATTCTGCAAACACAGAAGATGATATCTTATGATGTTTCACCATACAGTGTGGTTCACAGTATTACTCACCAAAGTAAAGTGGTATCCGTTCTTGATGCATTTGATTTAGCATGACACAATATGGAGGAGGGGTTGAGGATAGCTTCTGCAGACAGGCGAAGACAGATTTAGAGATCTCACACTTCATCATACCTATTCTATGAGTACTCCTACCTGGATCCAGCACCGTTGCAACCTATAGTGAGAGTATCACTTTACACAGATGCTTTGTCTGGAGGTCAGCCTCAGAAAGGACACTTAAAAGACAACTAAACCACTACTGCAGTATGTGACAGATGAGGCATTCTCTGTGAAGCAATATGCAATACTTTAGCTTGTCTCTCTTTTACCTATTGTGTTATTGAACAAATTAGCATAATTAAAGTAACGCACAGTGCATTGATCTTTTGAATCTGCATATGAAATTTAAATCAAAGTGCTTAGAGACAAATATATTCCTCTGTGCAATAAACAAGATAATAGAGAATAAGGTAACATTGTATAATATAGATGAACATGGCTGAATGATGCATAACATTGTATTGTATAACAGCACAAGAACAGAAGATAGCGGGACATACCATTCGGTTCCAAGATAATTTTTCGTAATGTAAAGCTTGGCAAAAACAAAATATACCATAGTCTGTGGGTCAAGAGCCTTTAAAGGAAATTGAAATGTTCTCCAAGACAGTGGGCAGCTGGGTCTTAAAGCATCCCGTCATACCATGTCCTCGTCTGAATGAATCTCAAACACTTTTAGCAACATTACAGGTCAGTGGTGTATGCCTGATATGGGAGTGAGTTTTTCAGCCCTACCAGTCTCTCAATTAGTGTGTCCCTTGAATATCGAATCAATAATATCGATGGGGCAGAATATCGGAAATAGAATATGAACAGGTATCTTAGTCTACATTTTGTATACCTAATTCTACATATATGCACCTTTGTGGTACATATATCTTCAAGGTACGAACATGTGGAGTGGTAAATCCATACTTCCATATATGCACTTATGGTTCGATGTTTTGTCGCTCGATATTCTGTCCTCGATATTAGTATGCCACGATATTGTTGGTGTTGATATTCAGTAGTACAATCCTCTCCAATGCAATGCTCTTTCGGTAAATCACTTGACATGTGCGCATATTTACCTCTGTTCTTACGGCTTTTCTTAAAAAACAGGCTATATAAAAGCAGTGAAATACATAAACCTGTTATTACCAAAAGTATTGCATATTTGCAGTCTACATCTGCCAAAGGCGAAGGGGAGAAAAAAGGAACCTATATTGTTATCACTTGATATTAAAGAATAGGAATACCCCTAAAAGGGATTCACATATTAGAATACTCAAAGACAATTAGTAAATCATATTAAAATGAAACAGAACATTATTCTCGATAAGGTCAGACAATTAATCTCATAGCACACTTCATTACTCATTTGGCCAGATACCCATCTTAACGGCATAAGTGGCCCAGTCAGGATATCTGCATGGGTTTACAACGACAGAGCTCATCTAGAACAGACCCCAGACATGCCGGCTAGTTAGTTGGCTTACAGGAGGCTAAAGACAGGATGAGAGTCAATCCCAAATATTTAAAAGATCACTGGGCCCATTGAAAGGGGATGATGGATCGCAGGGCAGGCACTCTGTATCTGGCACTGTAAGGTTTAAGGCTTGGGATTTAGTCTAGTCATATGAAACTTAAAACCCAAGGCTTGTTCGAATGCGAGTAATGCCCGCACTACTGCAGTAAGGGTGGTTGCAGGCTGTGCAAGGGTGAGCAGGATGCCATAAGCAAACAAAGCAATCTTTTGAATGTGGGCCCTGAAGGGGATGCCGAATAAATCATCCGCCTAATGAACAGTATCCGGTGGTAGGTTAGGCGCATTATGCCATTATTCTGGTGATCATTGCTGGGCCTAACTTGATTTTATGGTGTGCTGCTCTTAAGAAGGACCAACTGACTCGATCGAATGCCTTCTCCGCATCTAGGTAGAAGAGGGAAGACGGTATATTTTGGTGATGGGAATTTTCCACCAAATAATACATACAGTAGATATTGTTGACCCCTTGGCGATTGCGAATAAAGTCCACCTTATCCAGATCAATAAAGTCCAGGAAAAAGGACTCCAATCTGAAGGCCAAAATTGTACTAAGGATTTTGGCATTGGTGTTTAAAAGTGCAACAGTGCGGTAGGGAGGGGTCCTTGCACCACTTGGGAATGAGAGAAATCTCAGCCAAAAATGAGTTAAAAAGAGTCAGCATGTGGTCTTGCAGTTGAGGAAAGAGCTCACAGTAGAAGGCCTCAAATAGACAGTCTGGGCCAGGGGTCTTACTGAGAGGGAGGCTTTTCAGAACATGTTGTAGCCTTTGAAAAGTGATGAGAGCCTTGAGCATTTCAGAATGGAAGAGATAAAATGGGTCTCACTGGCATCCGACTAGATAAGACTCTTTAACCTCTGGAGGAGCATCCTCTACCTATAGACGGCATGATAGAAATCTCGGAATGCTAGTTGTTTAGCCCCCTCAGATGTGGCCCAGGTGCCATCCCCGGTCTGAATTTGGGATATGTGAGTATGTGTGCACTGCTTCTGTAATTTGCACATTAAGAGATCCCTACTTTATCCCCACTCAGAATATTTTCCAGAGCAAGCAGGGATCTCGCTGTCTTATTCGTACAATGCGCTCGCAATTGACCCTGTTGGAGGGCTAGATACCCCTTATTGCACTAAGATAGGGTAGAGTGATTAAGACATTCCAAAGTCTTCATGTCATCTGCCAAGCCATTCTCAAGCAGCCTAGCGTGCCCAAGCAATAGCTATAGAAGTGATGGTACCCCTGTTGGTGGCTTTAAACCTATCCCAGAGTGTATACCCCGAGACATCAGGGTGCGTGTTGGAATCAAAACAATTCACTATTTCTTTCTGAATCTCCTCTTTATCAACATGATCTTGTAGCAAGTGCAGGGGAAGACGCCAACGCAGATGGGACAGGGATTGAGTCTCAGCTCCAGTCCAGACTTCTAAGAGCACATGGTCATAAATAGAGATACCTGAGATGGTTGCAGTGTCAAGTTTCAGTAATAGGAAGTGGGTGAGGAAGCAAAAATCAATATGGGAATAGGTGTGATGAACGTGTGAATAGAAAAGAAAAGTACCGGGCCCCAGGGTGTTAATAGCGCCATGCATCTACTAAACCCAATTCGTTTAAATTGTGTTTCTGGGCTGTGGACATAGGCCCAGTACCCTGGAAGGAGGTAATGCTACGGTCAAGTTCAGGGTCCCAAACTAGATTGAAATCCCCCCAACCACCAAGTAGCCCCCCTCATGTGTCAATTGATTCCGTATAAGGTTCCTGTTGTATGCATCTTGTTCTTGATTGGGAGCACCTATGTTTAGGATGGTGAGGGGTCATAGGCCTTGTTGTACCATTACTTAAAAGAAAAAGCCATGTTCATCATGCACAACTTGTAGGACCTTGGAGCAGAAGATGTATTTGCACAGAATCACAAACCAAGCCATCTTAGAGGTCATATGTGCCCAGTTGTGGAATGGGTACTTGGGGGCAAACATGCCAGTGACATCCTGGTGCATGAGATGAGTGTCTTGTAAAAAGATGACATCTAAGTCCTGTAAGAAAAGGTAACGCCATAACTGTATCCTCTAGTTAGGTGCGTTGAAACACAACACATTAAGAGTGAGCAACTTGGAGGATGGGGTATTGGCTTTAGTAGGAGAGAAGTGATGCGTACGCAAATGGTTCAAAAGGGTGCCTTGGGTATCTCGGAGGATGAGGCCTCCAAGTAGCAAAAGGAAAGCATCAGGTTCCCAAGTGACAGATAAGTGTGTGACTGGGGATATGACCAAATAGGAGGAGCAAGACAAGACAGTCCTTGCCATCCCTCATAGGGAGCAAAAGAGACACAATTGATGGGCGGAATGCAGAACAAATCAAAACATTCACCCCCAGTCAAGAGATCTGGGTTTAATCCATCATTCTTTTGCTTACCATGCCATCCCAGTTTAGACCTGGCCATATGCAAATCAGTCTTGACCCTGTGCCTCATGGTACCAGTCCAGCCCGAGCTGCCAAGCCAGGTAATGGTGAGCAAAAGAATGATGGATTTAACCCAGATCTCTTGACTGGGGGTGAATGTTTTGATTTGTTCTGCATTTTGTCCATCAATTATGTCTCATTTGCTTTGATCCCTCGTAGGAAGGTATAGCATGGTGGGCGCTGCTTGGACGAGGTGAGTGGAATTGGTGAACCTCCCCAGGGTGCCAGACAACCTAGGAAAATAATAAAATCAAGTTAAAAACGTGAGCAATAAAAAGCCAACGGGGCCTAAACATTCGACCCATGTCTTGACATGACCCATGCAGCTTAATGCCAGTCATACGGGAAAAGTCACTCTCCAAAGGTCTGAGCCAATAGGAGGGGCTCAGCGGCAACCAACAGGCCACAGAGTCTCAGACCCCCACAGTCTACAGAAGCCATGGTGTATAGCTGAGCAAAAATAAACAAGAACAAGTGCTGAGTTCTATGAGAGAGTGCATGCCTTTGGTTGACAAGTGCAATACCCAGAGGCATCAAGAGGGCTGTTGGCATCATACCTCCAGACGCTGTGCAGGGGCACAGTCAAATTGGAACAGCATCTATTGTGCTGAAGTTTATACGTCCAAATGTTCAAGCCTTCACTAGTCTCTGCTGGTTTCAAGGAGGAAGCAGATCTACCTGCTTTAGACTGATCCAGATGTGGAGGGAACAGGAGGTAAGGGTTGCTCAAGATTGCGAAGATGTTGGATGACATCTTTCTTGGTTTCATGAGTGACAAGCTCTCTATTGCATTTGGAAGTGTTTTTGGAGGTCACCACGGTACATGTTGGTCTCAGAGTTTCACAAGCGGGCGAGCAAGGTGGGGAGAGACTATCATCGCTTGAAGCTGATTTCAAATTTAAGAGCAGTAGCGCTTTCTTCAGGGATAGAATGAGACATTGCCTTCCCTCCCACATGAAGATGATGCTGAAGGTGTGCCCCCATTGATAGCGAATGTTGAGTTCCTGGAGCTTACTGGTTACAGGCCGGAAATCCTTGTGATGCCACAGTGAAGTCGGGGCCAAATCTAAAATAATTTAATGGAATGGCCTCTGAACACCAAATCTGACTTCTTCTGGGAGGCCTGCAGGATTTTCGCTTTTTAAGTGTAAAAGTGCACCCAGGTCACGCTGTCCAGAGCAGTATCAGGACATCCGGAGGTCAACGCCACCCAATGTGCTCTATCCGGCACTGGAGGAGAGACATCAGGGCCCCCACGAATGGTGTGTTGGAGTTCAACTGTAATGGTCATGATATTGGTGCCCTACAATCCTTTTGGCACCTCCAAATATGGATGTTATTTCTCTGGCTCCCATTTTCAAGGTCCTCACGTTTCAGTTGGAGAGCAAGCTGTGTGTCTTCTACGATTGCGACTCTACACCAGAGAGCCCCATTGGTATTCAGTGTGAGAATCAAGTGTCTGCTCAAGATCATTCACTTTCTGACCATGCCCACCGTGAGATCATGAACACAGGACTTGAATTCTGTTTTGAGAGAACCAAGTTCAGTGCAGAGTTCCTGGAGGGCACTGTCCATGTAGGCCTGGGTGATAGGCACGGTGGTCAAGGCCATGAGGGCGGGCCGGAGGAGGCAGTGGAGGATCCCATGGATGTTGGCACCGGCTTACACCATTGTGATGTAACTGGAACGTCTTTTGAAGGTGGACCAGGCATGTCCTTAATGGAATGTGGCATGTGTCATGGCAGGTTGCCAGTAGGTGGCCAGAGAGGTGTCTTGGTCTTAGAGAGAGGGGCCTTTAGATGAACAGCCCAGGGAGGGATCCACCACAGAGATGAGGTAGTGCATGGGAACCTAGTGAAGAGACAGGAGTAGTCAATGATAGGGAAGCCCTAGAAGGAGCCAGAAGCCATGCCCCAAGGCTTAGCAGTCGTAGTAGGGTGAAATGCCCCTGAGCGCTACCAAGTTGAATAACCAAAGTCAGCTGTCCATGTTTCCTCAGGGCTTGACCTCTAAGGCATGGTGCAAAAAAGCAAAGTGTCACTACAGGATTGGGTGGAGCCCAAAAAAACTTAAAGCACATACTCTCCCGGGGCCTCAGTCTACGGATAGGAATAGTGTCCCTTGCTAGTCCCTGTAGCCAGCCTCTGTCAACCAGCACATGGCAGAGCCCAAGCAACAGTCATTCCAACAATGGTCATGCCCAGACGCGGCAGGTGTACAAGATTAGGGAGTGACTCCAAGGGCTTCCAGTGGCCGTCCAGCCCCATGGTTGCAGCATCAGGTGTGCGGGGGTACTAAATTAGAGCAAGTGTGAGGGCCCCAAAGAGGAAAAGTAGGTAGGCCCCAAGCAGAGAGGGTGTTCTGGGGATTAGGTTGAGTGCAAGGAGAGTGGTGGGGGGACTAAGAGCAACCCCTTGAGTGCACCCCTCACCTCTTCAGCCTCTCAATGCTAATCCCTCGATGTGGTGCTTCTTGGTTGCCCCTACATCTGTAACCGGTCTTAAGGTGCTGTATTTCAGATCCCCCACCCCAGGTCACAACAGTGAAAGGCGGCAGGAGAAGAGTGGTGTCCTGCAGTCAGGCAAGTGTCAGTGTAGCATGGATCAGTGCTCCGGCATGGCCTGCAATGGCAGCAGCTGGACTGCATGGCTCCTGTGGCTGTCATGACTTACCCAAGATGGCAGGTCAGCAGGAACAAGCCAGGCCCCAGGGCTAAGACTGTGCTGCAGTCCCAGACAGGGCAGCCACCAGGTTGCTTCTCAAATAAGGCTGGAAAGGAGTGTAGAATGACCATAGCAGTCCCCACCAAGCTAGAGAGGAGTCAGAGCAACTAGCCTGCTACAGATTTGGTGTAAAGATTGACCCTGGTGCTCTCGATGGTGATCAGTCACTCGTCAGGGTCCGGAGCCCAAGCAATACACACCATATGCCAAGCTCTGTCAGGCCACCTACATTTTTTAAAATTTTGAAGACACTTTATTTTTACACGTTTGTTGAAAGATGTATTAAAAATAAATGTGTTCCTAAAGTTAAATAGAGCAGGACACCTTCTTTGCTTCTTTACTTGTATTTCAGTTAGTATAAATAAACACTTGCAGATGTAATTAACCGCACAAAATATGGTAGAGGGTGCCTAGTGGAAGACTATTTGGGGTCTCTCCTCCCATGAGACAGCAGGCTCCTGATCAAAGCACGAGAGCAGCTTGATGGAGCAGGGACCTACAACAATGAGCAGGAGATTGCACTGGCTGGGCTCAGCCGGTTGCATCGTCCCTGAGGTGTTGCCCATTTTTGCCTGCCTTGCTTGGACTACCTGCTTAATAGTAGAGGGCAGTCGGCCCAAGGAGGTTCACACAAGCTGCATTCTTTGAGTGTAAGGAGCATCATGCACCCCTGCGGAGGACTGCAGTGATTTGCGCCAAAGCCAACACGATGCATCAGCGCCCTGATACATTAAATACCAGGGATCCGTTCCTCGTCTCTGGCACCTGTATCTGACTGGTGCACTGCTGCCTTGGAGAGTGAGGACATCTTGCTGGGGCCCATCTGGTCATCAGCCTCTGTTTCCAATGAGCACGCCATCCTAGTGACTCATTGGTTGCTGGAGAGTACGGCAAGGTTGTGCTGCAATAGCTACGCTCATCTACTGGCTGACTTTTGCAGGGGATTCCTGACTGCCACATTGTGCTTGTCTTCCTGGGGCTCTCTCTGTAAGCTAGATAACTGAGTTGTTGCCCCCCTCTGGGGTTCCTTCTGTGCATGAAGACCCTGCCTGCGCCACTGGTACTGCTGCTTGAGGCCGTGCTAATCCTGATGTCCTGAGGGCCCCTTACATCGCTGGAGAAATGGCAACTGCCAGTCAGGTAGCATAGATTTCTTCAGCCTTGCAGCATGTAGAAAGTGACCCCGATTTGTACCCTCCTGGCACTTTGCTATGGCTTCTTCCATCTGCCCAGTCCTGGGGCAGTGCCCATGGCTCCAAGGAGAGGTAGAGGGTGCTGTGGACTGCCTCCATAACCACCAGTATGACATCTGTGACCCCGGCCATAATACACAGTTCATTCCCATCACCTGAGGGTTGCTCACTCTCCTGCAGAATCACATCTGTTATATGGTAAAAGAGTCACCTCCGAGTGGACTGATGCTGGGGTGTGCTGCAACACCTGCAAGAGTTTGTGGATGAGTGTGTTGGGTCTACCGGATGCTGTAGGCTCTGGTAGACTTTTGACGAATCTCTGGGGGGGGCAACAATACCTGTCAGGCTGGAGGACAGAGATACTCACAGTGGGTCCTGCATAGAGTGTGAGGGAGTGTAGCCTGCTGTGAGTGAAACTGGATAATACCTTGGGCAAACTAAAGACTAACGCACAGGGCCAACACCCACTGACTATGTTGGAAATCGGGATTCCCCCTGATCCACCCCCTCAGACACTGCAACTTAGACTGGACAAAGTTCAAGGGGTCATAGAAAACTTGAAGACCACCCTCCAAAGGGAGATTGGCATAGTCTTGGTGGTATTGGGCCTGCTTTGCATTGACCATCATAAACTGGCCGACAGAGTCAAAGATACTGAAACTTCATTAGCAGACCAGCAGCCATCACATCAATTCCTGATACACACATCTAATGGCTCAGGTGCGCTGTCCGGAGCATTGCACTGAAGAGGCTGAGGGCCGAAATCGGCGCAGCAATGTGCACATAGTGGACCTGCCTAAGGGCATTGAATGGTTGGACATAGTGGCTTTCCCGGAATCCTGGATGCGCTCAGAAGTGGCCCAGCCTTAGCTCACACTATTCTTTGCCCTGGAAAGAGAGCATGGGGTCCCTGCCCATCCACCAGCCTCTGGTAGCCTATCTAGGCCTGTGGTTGCCAAACTCCTTCATTACAAGGATAGGAACTCACTGCTGCAGAGAGCGAGGGAGGCAGGCCCGTTTCAAGTGGGGAACAGCCAAATGCCTATGTTGCTGTACTTTACTGTGTCTGTTCAGGCCAAATGAGCCTCCTTCCTGGAAGTGAAGAGGGTACTGCACAACTAGGAGATTTACCACTTGCTCATTTTCCCAGCCAAGCTGAAGATTATGCTAGACGGAGGGACCCACTTTTGTCAAGATACAGATGAGGCCTGATTGTGGCTGGAGACTGCCGGGCTGGGACTGAGCGGCTACAGAGTAGCTCAGGAGATGGGCGGACCCAGCATAGGGCTTCTCAGCATGGAGGGATGATGAGGCCTAGACAAAAGGAATCCGTTATGGACAGGGCTATGACCCTGCAGGTGGTGACAGCCATTTCTAAAGCAAAGGCCTCCGAATCAGACAATAATAGAACTTCAGGGTGCCGCTCTGGTGCCTCTGAATAAGACTCACTTAGTCTAGGGGGAGATGAACTGCTGAATGCACCCCCACAGACAGCAGAGCAGCTTGTCTAAATGATCCTGTCTACCAGAGTGTTTCATTTCCATGCCAGGACCTCGCATACTATGCTGGTGTTGGCGCAGCTTACGGAGACCGCAAAACTGTCTAGTTCTTGATCACCCCTATATCGCCATTCCAGAGATACCAAAATGGTGGTGCAATGTGCTTCTAGCACATTTGAGCACTACAGTTTGGTGGCCAGCTGTTGCTGGACTGCTCTGGGGCCGGTTAGTTGGGACTTTTGCTTTTTGTTGTTCAATGCTGTATCGGGGTAAATGTTTTCATGAGGGGGCTGCGAAGCGGGGCGGTCTGAGATGATTCATGTCCTTGTATGTGCTGCTAAACCTACCATGACCACCACACTTACAGCTTATAAACTGATTACATGGAACATCTGGGGGTGGGGTCGGCAGTCAAGCGCCACAAATTCCTGACGTAGCTTAAGAGGTGGGGGTCCATATTGTCCTACTCCAAGAGACTCACCTCACAAGCACAGAGGCAGAGCACCTTCAGCGGGGACATATTCATGCCACAGCCTACTCAACCTTCATGAGAGAGCATAGATCTGGGTGAGAGCTGGGGTCCCCTTTAAGGCCCCAACAATTGACATTGATAGGGATGGTGGATATGTACTGGTGGAGGTGTGGTTCTGTGGCCAACAGATAGTACTCTGTAGCATATATGCCCAAAACCAGGACCAGGCTCCCGTTTTTTCCACTCTTTAGGTCCAATTGGGACACTTTGCGCTGGGGGCACTGCTCCTTGAATGAGATTTCAACTGCATACTTGATACCACCCTGGATTGTTCTGTTATATTCCATAAAGGTACCCTATATAGGCACAGGTAACATTGCAACCTTTCACCTATAATCTTCCCCACATTACTTACATAACGGTTCTTAGGGACTGACCTTTTACCTAGATACGACACTGCATTCAGAACAAGGGTTTTTCCCTAGTTCGAATCTCATACATTATGCATGAGGCTTCTTGGATGCACAGCAGGACTAACAGCAGGACTAACATCTCCTGTGTAATATCTCTGTATATAGTTCATGCCCGACGTCATCCAATAAGCTGACACAGTAACACAGCAAGGTAGAACCCCTGGGGAGACCTATGGGTATATATACATCACATCTTGCTTAGAAGGACAGAGGAGACCTAGACTTCCCGGCTGACACAGTGACCAGAGACGGTGAGGTTCCTGCATGTAGACGCTCCAGCTCGCAGTGGTCTAACATCCCTCACGGGGTGTCCAGCTCGAGACCAGGACGGGATCCCATATTCTCTCATTCTCAGGTAATGGGGTTGACTAGATCCTAGAGAGATTCTTGACATAACACCTACACCTACACACTTTTTATAATGTGTTTTATATACTTGTATGTATTCATGATTATTTCAAAATGGTAGAAGTTTACCATCTCTTTACATTTGTAGTACTTCTGATCATATATCTCTGCTACTGTCTAATGGTTGTTGCAGCTCATCTACTCTACACTAGAATAACAACTGTTTAATATATTCTTATTGAAAACGCCCAGCCTGTTTATTTTGTGTATCTCTCTGAGACAAACTAAGTGAGCACGAGTAGCTGAGCGAAAGGTAATATATTGTTTCCACAATTCTGAGGGATCAGGGTTGTCATGTTCTGAGGACGCCAGAATATATTCTCCCCTTGGTAAGAGGGGATTATAGTGGCACTATGAGCTAGCTGATACAGACAGGCTAACATACCCGGTGGCGGTGCACGGAATCAGTCTGCCACCAGTCCCACAGTTTATGTAATCAAAACACGCAGATCGTGTATAGGTCATATAGGAACTACACGACAGTTCCACCAACCCCTGCTGCCTAGGGCACAGATCCATACAGCAGGTGCTGCTTTGTGAAGCTTAGAGGGGCAGGTGACTCAGTACTTAGCCATGAATCCTGGGACAACGTTGTGTCAGCAGACAGAGTGGGAGGCCTTTAAGGCAGTGGTCAGAGGGCATTGCTTCAGCCAGTTGGTGGGTACACATAGAGACCTTGACCAGGAACTCACAAGTTTGGAGATTGTTCTTCATGAGCAAATAACAAACGGGGCCTGACCCGGATGCCCTTCCGCAACTGTTGGAGGCCGGGGAGAGGTACAAAGTATCTCTGGTGCCACAATTATGAAGAATATGTGAGCTGTGCTCATGAGGATGAAAGGAAATTGGGGAGGCAACTGGCTTGGCTTGTCCAACCAGAGAGCAGAGATGTCTCTATTCTCAGCCTGCTAATTCCTGAAGGGGTAACATTGTTCGGGTCTTTCATGTCTCCCTCTTACGCACACTCAAGGCTGGCCTTCCGGCAATGTTTGACCAATTTTTGGCCAGTTTGGCCCTTTGGAGCCTTCCCCCAGATGTGGGAGACGGCCCTGGGTGACCCGGTCACAGCCCAGGAAATTAGAAGTGCTGTTTATGCCATGGAGACTGGCAAATCCTCTGGCCCAGACTGGCTCACCTCAGAATTTTTTGCAGACTTTGTGGTATTGTTGGTGCCAAGATTGCAAGAGGTGTATACAGGGGATTACAAGGCTGGATTAATTCTGCCCACAACTAGGGAGGCCCTGGTTGTCCCCTTACCAAAGTCTGGTTCTCCAGAGTTGAGGGTCACCATTTTTACGCCCCTTTACATGCTAAACAAAGATTTGAAACTACTTAGTAAAGTGCTCGCGACTCAGCAATTGGCCAATATACAGGACCTGATCCACATGGATCACAAAGGATTCATAGCAGCCCGCAACATTTCCCTTCATCTCCTGTCAACTCTATAATGTCCTTTATATTCGACAATGGCTTGCCAACCCACATGCTATGATTATGTTGGTGGACCTGCAGAAGGGCTTTGGTACGGTGCAGTGCGACTTCCTAGATGCCATCATAGCTACAAATGGGGTTGGGTGCTAGATGGGTACGTCTGCTATGCACCTATCCTATGGCATGGGTCAGGATGGAACAAATGATTTTGGCACTTACAAAGTGTTCTGGGACACAAGACATGGCTGCCTGCTGTTGCCCCTACTGTTTGCCATTGCCATTGAGCCATTGGTGTAGTGGATGTGTGCAAGGGTGTGGGTTGGGGTATTGCAATGGAGGGTACAGAACATATTATCTCCCTCCCACAAAATTATCTGCAAATTTATCTGCAAAATGGTGAGTGGGATATTCTCCGAGCTCTGCGGCTCCTCAAAGAATTTGTCTTGTACTCAGGCCTTTGAATGAACAGGACCAAAACCTCTGTGATTCCGGTGGTCGATGGTGTCCCCAGCCCATCTCCAGCCCACCTGATACACTTTGGGTGCTGTGTGCCTTTAAGTATTTGGGCATTCAGATTTTTCATTATCTCCCAGGCCGATGAGAGGGTAACTCGGGGAAGACTCTTCAGTCACTCAGGTTGTGTATCTCCTTTTGGCAGTCGCTCAATCTACTCATCATGGCGTGCATAGCAAGCTCCAAAATAATCATGCTCCCACAGCTCCTCTATTTCTTTATGAATCTCCCTATACAGGTTCCTGCACGTTGATTTCAGTGGCTTGACTGTCTCCTTCGAGAGCTTATCTGGGACGGGGCCACCACAGGAATCCTCCTGTCACTCTCTGTTGCCCCCCACTTGAGGGTGGATTGAGAGGGCCGAATTTTGAATTATACTTCATGGCGGTGCAACTCAAGTGGATCATCAGGTGGCTGTATGGAGTTGGGCTGAAGGAGCTTGGTCTGATGGTCTCTGAGCCCAACCAGGTGACACTACTGGCCAAACGGCTAAGGCCTGCTCAGAAGATTCTCTCCCTGGAATTCTGCAATTCACAGCATTGTATTGTTGGTGGTGGTACGTGAGGAGGGCTGGGAGAATAACAACCTTTGCCACTGGGTTCTCAAAAAAGGGTTGCCCCATAGCGATCCTTTAACTTTCTTTACAAAAGGGCAAATATGCTCTTGTTCAGAGGCAGGGATAGTGACTATAGGCAACTGCTTCTAAGTAGTACACCTTATCCCCCTTGGGGAATTATCAGTGCAAATTGGCCTGCCCCTTGGACAGTTTCTTACGTATGAAGCGCTCACACGCACATTCCTAGACCTGTGGGGAATGGTGAGGCAGAACCTCAGATGCACGGTGCCCTCCAACATCTACTGACAATGGGCTCCAGCAGCCACTTGGCCACATGGTTTTATAAAGTGTTATACAGCTTGAGTGGGATACCTTTGGATACCCTTCAGGCATACTGGGCCGCAGATCTGGGATGGGACTTGACTGATGCTGAATGGAATAGGGCTTTGACATACCCCCAGAAAGTTACACACATTGGAAGTACCTGACGCTGCACAGGCTCAGGGTCATTTATGGAGGAAACCTTAGGGGATGCCCACAGTGTGCGGCACTGGTCGCAGATTATGGATGTATGATATGGGGCTATCCTGAGCTTCCTGGGTTCTGGGATGAGGTAATTTCTAAGCTTAATGGGACCCTGAATAGCTTGCTCGCAAACTGTCCCAAAACCTGTATCTTGGGCACCCTTCCTAGACCCACCCCTTAGAAGGTAAGGAACAGGTTTATTAATCTGGCATTGATCCTGGCCAAGAGGTGCATCGCCATGGCCTGGAGATCTGCAGTGAGGCCCAGGGGGAAAACTTGAGTCAAAAATGTCACTTCGTGGGCCTGTTGGGTGGACTGGAGCTTTGCTCAGGGCTATCCTGACTGCTTGAAAGCTCAGAATACCAGGACACAGGTGGCCTGGGATGTGGTGTCCATGGTTGGGGCCTATCCCCCAGCTCCGCTCAGCCCATCCCCAGTCATGGCCCCCCAAACTATTCTCTTATAACAACCCCTGGGACAGTAGTTATCTTGTCAGCGTGGTATCATTCATTTGTTGACTTTTTCTCTTCTGTACTTTATTTAATATACTGGCACTACAATAACATATGGGTGAGCCAGCTTAGAGTATCATAAATAGGGAATTCCATGATCTCTGACTGTTATGGTCACAGTTCCCCCACTGTGTCCCGAGAGGCCTCCTGGATTACGACTGACCCCTCACTTTGACCTTGTACTGTCTGGGGAGCACTCCTCTTTGTTCCGAGGCACTGTGGATGCCCATGTGGGATGTGGCCACAGGCATATGTCTTCTCTAGAGTTAGGGTATATAGAGAGGATTGTGCCATAAGCAACAGTGTCCAATTTGAATAATTCCTTAAACAATGGCACACCAGTGTAAAATGTATCTACATATAAATGGTGAACTTTGTTCATAAGTCCTCTACCAAGTTCCCACACAATTTTCTCTGCAACTCCGAAAATGGAAGGACAACGAGAGGGGTTAATACTGGAATCCCTACCAGCGTACCCCATGAAATTATAGACATATTCAGTACTACTCTCAGACAGCATATACATTCAATAACGTGCCCTCCTGCTAGGAATGTACTGCCTAAAAACCAGTCAGCTTGAACAGGAACAAAGACTTATCCACAGCTATTTCTTTCCCTGGCACATAGATCTCTGAAAATCGATCTACAAAGTGATCAAGGACAGGCAGAACCTTAAAAAGACGGTTACAATCAGGCTGATCTCAGGGCAACGTTAAAGCATTATGTTGAAAAGACACACACAGGTAAGTTTTACAGTCTTTTATTTTCTTCAAAGCAGAGCCACCAACTCCAGCTGCCAGCCTGTCAGTGCTCCTGGTAATAACTGTCTCCACACAAGACTGCTACCATGGAGATGGAATGCCAGGCTAAGCAGCTCTAAGAATAACCCCCACACATCCCCTTTACTGAAAATACAAAGAAGAAGGAAAAAAAGGCAAGGAAAAAAAGGAAAGGACAAGGAAAGCATAAGAAAAATACACGAGAATGAGATGTGCAAGAGAAACATAGCAAAAAGAATCATGGAAAGAAAAACATCTGAGAGACATCAATACATTTTGCATTCTTCAAAATGTTTAGGAGTAAAACGAAGCCTTGGAGAAATACCACGCAAATGTAAGTTTGGAGGAGGAACGCACTTGGGCAATATTGTAACAGGTAACTCATCAGAGCATGATGAGAAAGAGGACTTATCGCCCTGGAATCCCACCAGTCGAGACATGCTCCATTTGCAACCATTATGAACGGTAACCACATTCTTGTAAACAAAAGTGATAACTAAAGTGCCCATAAAGTCAGTGATTCCCTTCTTATGCCACCAAGGTTTCTTTATAAGCACCCAATAACCCACCTTCCATGTCATAGATTTGGTTAAATTCTTAAAGTCAAACCTCTCCTTATACTTCTGTTGGTAAGATTTGAATTTTGCACCCACCTCCTCCTTATCCAAAACAGGACCTTCAATGAGAGGTAACCAACCAGGATTGAGCTTGGATAGAG
The DNA here is from genome assembly GCF_964204655.1 of Triturus cristatus. Taxonomy (NCBI): domain Eukaryota; kingdom Metazoa; phylum Chordata; class Amphibia; order Caudata; family Salamandridae; genus Triturus; species Triturus cristatus. The sequence goes on along the minus strand of NC_140591.1, from coordinate 744,879,927 downwards.
CAACTCTCCCTCTCAATATCTGAAAGGGAGATCTTTGTAACACAGAATTGAGAGCAGTGCGATGTGCCCACCAAGTATCTCTTAAGACACTCTTGAGAGAATCCTTCCCATCAACAGCTCTCTGCACACATGCCTTCACCACCCTGTTCCTGCATTCCACAAGTCCATTGGCTTGCGGTGCATAAAGTGCAGTTTTCTGATGATTGGTTCCATATTCCCTCAAAATATCCTGCATCTCCTGCGAGATGAACTGCACCCCATTATCCGTGATGAGGATTCTAGGTATGCCCCACATGCAAACTCATCTTTAAGGAAATCAATAACAACCCTGCCGCTGATAGAACTCACACACCTGGTGGACACCCACTTGGAAAAATAATCCACCAAAAGAATCACAAACCTCTCTGAAGGACCCAAGAGTTCAAAGGGACCCATAAGGTCCAAATCAAGCTTGATCCAGGGCTCACGTGGAACCTCAACAGGTGACAAAGGAGCAGTATTTGTGACTTGTGATTTATCACTGGAGGCACACTGACAGCATTCTTTAACAACCTCCTCAACATGGCTATCCAACCTGGGCCACCAATATCTTTCACGCAAATGAGACTTCGTGAGATTTCTCCCTAAGTACACTTCATGGGCGAGATTCACCAGTTTAGGTCTTAAGGCATCAGGGGGTATTACTCTCTCACCACGCATGAGTTGACGCTGACATAAAGTAAGTTCATTTCTAATGGACCAGAAAGGTAATAGATCATAATCAATTCTATTGCTGTCAGGCAACCCTTTAACTACAAAATCCTTTACAATGCGAAGCAACACATCTTTCGACAAAGCTTGTTCCCATTCTGGCTTTTGAATGGCAGGCTCCCTCACCCAGCAAACACTGACAGCATCACAGTCCAAATCATCATTACAACAGTCAATGGGGAGTCTCAATAAGCAATCCGCTGCCTTATTGGCAGAGCCAGGAAAATATTGTACTTGGAAATTGTACTCTTCCAACCCCTCACTCCAACGCTTAAGTCTAGGGGTGAGTCTTACACTCTCCGCACACGAGAAAACTTGAACCAAGGGGCGATGATCAGATCTAACTGAAAACGGAATGGCCCAAAGATAAAACGTAAAGTGTTTTATTGCCCAGACAAAAGCCAAAACCTCCCTTTCAATACAGGAATACTGTTGCTCTGGTTTCTTCAATGCCCTAGAGGTGAATGCAATAACCTTTTCCACACCTGCATCAACTTGGGAAGGCACCGCTCCAAGGCCACACAAGCTGGCGTCAGTAGTCAAGAAAGTTCTCCTGTTGGAGTCAAAATGACCAAGTGTAGGCATCTTGCCTATTGCTTGTTTTACAGAACTAAAAGCCTAAACATTCTGGCGACCAAACAAAATGTGTGCCTTTCCTTAAAGGGCCCTGATGGGTTCAACAGTAGAGGCAAAACATGAAAGAAACTTAGAGTAAAACATGGCAAGGCCAAGGAAAGACCTGACCTGCTCTTTGTCTGTTAGTGCAGGAGCATCCACAATACTCTTAGCCAGATCCAGTTTTGGTCGGCTACCCTCCCCGGAAATAACATGTCCCAGATACATGACGGAAGATACCCCAATCTTACATTTTAGTCTATTAACAGTCAAACCATTGTAACTCAGTCTTTGTAAAGCAGTTCTCAGAACTTTGTCATGTTCCAAATCATACTTCCTGTAGACTAAGATGTCATCCTAGAAGAACATGACATTGGAAATATCGCCCAGTATCATCTTCATGATGCGTTGAAAACAGGCAGCTGCAGAGGCTAACCCGAATGGCATTCTGATAAAATGGAAGGCCCCCAGTGGTGTTACAAAAGACATTAAATGTTTGGACTCTGGATGGAGGGACACCTGGTGAAAGGCCGAGGACAAGTCTAACACGCTGAAAACCTTAGCACCATCAAGCATGTTGATCGACTCAGAGATATTTGGCAGGGGTTGGCGGTCAACCCATATCCACCTATTTAGACTCCTCAAGTCCACACACATTCTAATACTACTCCCTCCATCCTTGGGGGCCAAAACCACTGGGGCCAACCATTCAATCACTCCCAGAAGTACTATTCTCTTAAGTTAATTTCTGAGTGGTTCAAGCATCATGTTGGGAACTTTCCTAACCTTGTGTACCAAAGGTGTTGTGTTCAGCTCGAGTACTATATGATGTTCAAAGTTCTTAAGAAGACCAATGTTGTCAGAGAAGACTTGAGGGAACTCCTCAAGAACTTGCTAGAGACTGCTGATTGGTCAACCAGCATGACTTGCTCAGATGGAAACCGAACATTTGGGTTGAGGATTATTCCCAAGTCTCTCTGATGTCTCCAGCCAAGAAGATTATCGCCTTGTTTGGCAACATAAATCTTTCCAATGGTCTCTCTTCCTTTGAAATGAATTTTCATGATGGCAAACCCAATTACATCAATATGTGAGCCACCATAACTAACAGGACTAATGTCAGGGGCTGAAAGTTGGAGCTCAGGAAAAGTCTTCTCCCACAGTTCATTGCCCAGCATTGTGAAAGAAGAGTCTGTCAAAACCATAATTAACTTGTCACCTATCATCACCTCACATTTTGGCATACTGATGAGATCAGCGTCGACCATTCCATCCCCTCGCACACTTAGCATAACAGTTCTCGAGGTGTCCCAAGTTTAAACATTCTCTACAGTACGTACTCTACCACCAGACTTGCATACTCTGGCATAGTGACCCTTAATTCCACATTTAAGACAGGTTGTGTTTCTCGCATAACATTGAGGGTAGTTGGAGGAGTGGTTGGTGCTGCCACATCTGTAGCATTTTATCTTTGAAATATCTGTGGAAGGTTTGGTCTTGGTTCCACGCATATTTTTGGAGACCTTGTCAATAGAGTCTTGAGTCGTCTCTTGTTGCGTTAATTCGTGAATGTTACTAGGAGTTGGAGCACTGTCAGTTATTGCTTTATGGGTTTTCATCTCTTTAACCCAGCCGAAGGTATTTTCCATGCCCTCTACAATAGCTATAGCTTTCTTGAGAGGGTTTTTAGACAGAAGTTTTTCTTGCATTCTAGGACTGTTAGTGCACCTGACCAATTGATCGCGTATCAATGAGTCAGTACGGTCCTCAAACTCACAGGTGCGGGCAAGTGTTTTTAATGAAGCTATATAATTCCTAATTTTCTTATTAGTCTCTTGAATCCTCATGAAAAACTTGTGTCTTTCTAACACAACATTGATGCGTGGCCCAAAGTACATTTCCAACATTTTTAGGGACATTTCAAACACATCAGACGGTTCACCATCTCCCTCACCAACAGGAATCACATCAGTACTCTCGTAAATATTATGCCCTTCTACTCCAAGATTATGAAGGAGAATGGCTTGTCTCCTATGAGACGAGAATTTTTCACCTCCAAGAGCTACCAAGTAAGAGTCAAAAAGTAATGTCCATCTTTTCAAAGGTAGTAGTGCTTTACCTTTTTCACAAAAAAAGCAGGTGGTTGGCTCATTGTAGTGGCAGCCATGGTGGAGCTTATTGGAAGTTAAGTCAGTTAATAGGCACAAAAAAAAAGGATTAAATCCAAAATAGGTGGTGCAGGCACAGGCAGCTTTTGAGAATGACAGATTAAAAAAACAAAGCTGTGCAGACTTCAAAATTTGTGAGCACTGGCACAGGTAAAATAAGAAGTCACAAATAAAATGACCCAGTGCGTGTGAAATCCTTCTAGGAATGATAAACTAAACAAATATTCTCAACCGATTCATATTTAAAATCGGTCGTAAGCAAAGAGAATGTCAAATTTTACCTGTAGCGTGTAGCGTGTTGCTCCGTGTCGAGGTTGCCATGGAGATTGGATTAACAAAATAGCGGCACGCAAAGGACGTAGCGTGCGGGAGCGTTATAACGAGGCTCAGTGCTGCTCCGGCTGTGCACGTCAGCAAGTGCACAAGCAAAGTCGCGAATGGCGAAAACTGTTCGGCAAATTAGGCAAAGTGTAGAAATTTGCTCATAAGCGGTTCTCCACTCACAGGAAAAACGGAATCACGGCAGTAGACACAGGATATCTTGAGGAAGACAATGCTACTTCTCTAACTTCACGAAAACTGTGGTAAAGAAAGTCGATGTGCGGGTTCAGAGAAAAGGGGAAAAGTTGGTGGCAAGCTTGTTCCCCCACAAGCATCGCTCATTGCCAGTGTTGAAAAGACTCACACTGGTAAGTTTTACAGTCTTTTATTTCTTTTTCAATGCAGAGCCACCAACTCCAGCTGCCAACCTGTCAGTACTCCTGGTAAGAACTGTCTCCACATGAGACTGCTACCATGGAGACGGAATGCCAGGCTAAGCAGCTCTAAGAATAACCACAACACATTAAAAACAAAATGCAACAACCAAAGAAAAAGCAAATACCGATTATGACTCAAGTTTACAGGAAGTAGACCAATAGGAAGACAGCAATCGCTTCCTTATCAGACCCATCAAAAATGTTAAACCCAAGAACTTCTTCAGCTCATCTAGATTAGTGGGAATCCACTGGGTAGCTCTAGAGTGGGGCTTAAGTCTGGCACTGTTGCCCCTCAAATATTATTCAGCATACAAATTAGTCTGCTCAACAATCTCTGCCAAAAAAACTATGTTTATTAACAACTGAAAGAAATGTATAGGCAAAATAAATTCACAATTCACTCTACACCCTGCAACACCACTAAAGACAGGCAACACTAGCTGCACCATGTTTGGGTCAAACCAGAGTCAAACACTTCCAATGGGAAGCCTTGCCGCCCCAGGCTGCAATCAAGATGCCTCTTGCTGCACTATCGTCACATCAATGTCCTCCTCTAAAACAGGCACTTTATCCATCGTGAGAGTAGCTTCATCCATACTGAGATTTGCTTCATCATCAAATGATTACTCTTGGACAGGAAAATTCACTGCCAGAATCCTGGCCTTCCTCCTCTGACTCAGATGCAGAGTCAGTCTCATAATCATGGTCATTAGAAGGCTCAAAAAGCATCCTGGCAACCTGCTGAGTGGTCATCCTGCGGCTAGCCATAATCGTTAGACATTCAAATTACTTGACAGATAAGACAGCAGTACCCAAAACTGTGTAAAAAAAGTATTAAACAAAGTGTGGATTTATAAAACAAAAAGAAAAACTACAGGTATAGAGCAGTTGAAAGGTAAAGTCATTCAATACAAAGCACAAAAAGACCTATATGCTGTAAAAAAATATCACTCACTTGCCAGAGGCCACTAGACTCACCACCACCTACTCTGCACAGACACAGCAAGCACCGATATCACACCCAAAAAAAAATTACACACAAGGCAACACAATACACTTTGCGCACAAATACTAGGAAAACGTCTCACACATCCAAACAGAAGCTAAATAGACTGCTATTATTACAACTTTTCCAAACAACACATTCATGCAGGTCATTTGGAGTATATAAATCAAGGGGAAGGAGAAAGAAGGAGTTGCGACCCACTCAGCTTCTTTAACAAATATCTGAAATATCAAATGAGAGTGGATCACTGGTCCTGAAAGAACCAAAGTAAGCATCAACAGTTAATAAACTGTTAAGAAACCCTCAAGCACGTTTTCTGCAAGGTGGTGTTATAGCGGTATGTTCGATTATCCGCTTTGCTTAACAACGTGACAGCATCATCATTGGGTTACTGTGTGCTTCCTCCACCCGGAGGTTCTTGCCTCTGGTTTTTTCAGTAGTGATCATAAAAGGTGTGTGATAAAGGCATCCCAGTGAGTGTAGGTTAACAAACTCGTAAAACCAGTCAAAATTTTTTTAATAGGACTGGGTTCGGGTTGGGTTAAAAAATGATTTATGTGCAGAGTTAGACACTTTAGGGTCTGTTGCACTTAGTGAAAGTATTCAGAAGAAGGTGGTCGACATGTTTCAGCCCTATCTAGCGCCCCTAAGGGTCAGGTGGGCTTTCTTCAGGACCAAGTGTGATAGTAGAGGAATCTAAATATTCATAGGAATCCTTGCGGAGGGTGGAGTGGATAGTCTCACCAACACGAAAAAGTTCATTTGAACCTATTAGAAAGTGGTGGAAAGAAAAGATAAAATGACTGATTTCAGTCTCAATCAATGCTGTTGCTAAGTTCAAAATTTAGAGCATCAGCCGTTGTTTTGCAACTTGAAAATGACAATACTTCAAACTGAAACATAATGTCAATGGTAGAAAGACAAAAATTGACATTTGTTAAATGGCAAAGAATGGCCCTCTTTTTGTATTTCAAAGAGGTGGGGGTATGCAGGTAAGAAGAACCAAAACATTAAAAACTAAAACACAAACACAAACACTCATCGCCATTTTTCAGTAGTGAGAAAGCATATCCCGTTGAACTAGGGAACGCGGTACACGATGATTGGGTTATCGAGTGCAAAGCATCAATGTCATACATGGTAGAGAAACAAGTAGCTCAAAGTAATAGAGAGAAACTAGGAGCAGAATGGTGAGCCAGACTATCCTGTGTCTTTTACAGTTTGTTAAAAATGGCGTGTTACGTGAAGTTTGTCAATAATCAGTATACGAACTTCAAATTGTGCAAGAGGTAACAAGAGGAAACAGTGTCATTAAAGTGAAGATTTGACAAGGAGTTCGTATGATAACCAGAATAATTATTCACAAAAAACGATGTTAAGCGCCTCAAATTACATGAATATATGCTGATTTGCTTGAGGTTGCGAGCACGCTCAGAATATTCAAGGCATGTTAGTTTAGTTGATCACCGTAATGTGCAGCAATGAAGGAATAAATAACTATGTACCTTGTTTTCTCTAGTTGAGGAAAACCTTCGGGGGTAGGAGGCTACACCTCGCTCTTAGGAAAAAGGGAAAGGGAAGAATTTAAGGTGAATTGAATACATTACGTTCCTTTCGATGGTCTGCTCGAGTCCGCCTCTGCTGCTACCTTGCGCATGGGTGTTGTCGACTTGTTCTGCCACTGCCTCTCTTTCCCCGGTATGTCTGCTGATAGTACCGGGTCAGCTTTTTAAAGGGGCAGGGTCGTCACATGTGCGAAAAAGAAAACGCGGAGGAAATTGATTCTGGTTTTTTCGTTTAACGTTGTTTGGAGTTATTATAGGATTTACACATCTATGCAGGAAAAGAATGTTGCTTAATAGAAAGAGATAAGGAAAAATGTATGATACATCGGGCGATTGCTCGAGTCTGCATCTGCTTATTGTCCACCAGCTGTCTCAATAAAGTTGTAATTATTGCAGCGCCCGCCTCAAACCATATAGAAATTTTGTCATGCTGCACGCTCAATTTCTCTATAGAGATCTAGTCAGATTCATAATAGAAAGGAGTGCTGCAGTTCTTTCGGGGATATATTCGAAATCGTTAGTGAAGTGATGGTATCATAATGTGAGTTCGCTCTCAAGTATTTATTATATGGTGTGTTTTTTTATTGAGAGAGTAGTTCCGATCTATCTCTTCTAGGTTGAGGCGTTCATTCTTCTGCTTTGATATGATCAATGTTCAATTGGTGCATAGTGGTTGTCATTTGTTGATGCTTAACCAAGGTATATTATCATTAAGTCCCTGTATATGGGTACGAAGCCAGTGGACCCATCTTTGTTCTTTTTCAAAAAGAATTTTTTCGGCGTTGTGATTTTTTACAGTTAGAGCTTCTAGGATGACCCACTGGAGATGGTTAACTGTGTGGCCTTTTTCCAGATAGTGGCTACTCATTTTTGTGGTGCTCTTTTTGCATTTCACATTGCTCCTGTGTTCGCAGAGTCGTTGTTTTGCTTTACGACAGGTCATTCCAATGTAGCGTAGTTCACAAGGACATGTGATCATGTAGATCACGTGGGTAGTGTTGCAGTTGGTATGTGCTCGGATTGTCCATTTTAAATCAGGTGAGAGTTGCAAAGTTTTTGTTGCCGTAGTGAGGTGACAGACGGAACATGTGCCACATGGATAATGGCCAGTTACTGGTATATTACCCCAAAGGCTTAGGGTTGTTTCCAGAGTTGGTTTAGGTGGAGGTCTTGTATGTACCAAAATATCCTTTAGGTTACGTGTCCGCTTGTTTGAGAACCTCGGTTTTGGCCATTTCAAGGCTCCTGACGTGAGAATCTTCCAATTTTTGTTGATGATTTTCTTAACGTCATTGGACACTGGGCTGTAAGTGCTGACACAGGTGACTAGGTCTGTCATAGGCTCTTTTACAGTTGTTTCCAAGAGGGCCTCTCTCGGTTGGTTTCTCGCCCTCTTTTGACATTTTTTGATGGTTCGTTGGGGGTAATCTCTGTTCTTCAGCTTCTCGCTCAGATCTTGTGCTTGTACTTTATAATCTTGAATGGTACTACAGTTGCGTCTGAGTCGGAGGAACTGACCGTACGGAAGGTTCTCTCTCATTGGGCGCGGGTGGAAACTGTTGAAGGAGAGTAAACTGTTCTTTGCAGTAGCCTTAAAAAAGGTCTTAGTCTGGATGGTATTGTGGTCAATGAAGATGGTGACATCTAGGAAGTCAAGCTCGTTTGGGCTTGATGTGTATGTAAATTTCAGCCATTCGTCTCTGGTGTTCAGCCATTGATGGAATTCAGTTAGTTTTGTTGTGTCGCCTTCCCAGATTAACAGGACATCATCAATATACTTTTTCCAGAAGATGATCTGGTCTAGAAAGGGGTTGGTAGGACTCTGTACGAAATTAGCTTCGAAGTCGCTCACGTACAGTCCGGCCACGCTCAGCGCGAAGGTACTCCCCATGGAAGTACCGTGGCGTTGTCTGTACATGATGTTGTTAAATTCGAAGTGGTTCTCAGTGAGTGCTAGCCTACAACACTCCAAAATGAAGTGTCTAGGCGTTTTGTGGTTCCACTGCTGTTTGAACAGTAGTTCCTCAAGGGTCTCCAGCGTTTTCTCCTGTGGGAGGCTGGTGTAAAGACTTTCGACGTCTAAACCAACTAGCAACATTCTCCCTTCTGCGAAGCGTTGGTTTTTTAGAAGGTTAAGGAGTTCTTTGGTGTCCTTGAGATAGGTAGGTGTCCTTTGCACTAATGGTTTAAGGTAGTGATCCGCAAACTGTGACAGTGGTTCGAGGATGGGCTCGATCCCGGAGACAATTGGTCTTCCCGGTGGTGGTCTGCGGTCTTTATGGATCTTGGGAAGCGAGTAGAAGTACGGCATCCTTGGTGTCCGGGCAACCAGGAACTCCGCTTCACTTTTAGAGATCCAGCTATTCATTTCAGCTTCGTCAACCATCAGGGTGATGGTTCTTTGGAGACGTTCTGTGGGGTCTATTGTGATGATCTCATAGAACTTTCTGTCTGACAGAAGGTCCATACACTGTTGCTCATACCCTTCTTTACTCAGCAGTACAATTCCTCCGCCTTTGTCGGCGGGTTTTATCACAAGATTGCAATCTTTCCGCAAAGTGTCCAAAGCTGATTGTTCGGCCCTGGATACATTCACAAATGGTCTCCTAGTTTGATCTTTGAGACCTTCCACTTCTCTCATGATAGCTTGCTCAAATGCCATAATCTCCACTGGAACCTGATGGTTCAGGGGACAGAACCTGGATTTACGGCGTAAGGTGGTATCGCCTTCTCTCTCTTGTTCATTCTGTTCTTTAAAGTAGGCTTTAAGCTTGATTTTGCGACAAAATTCTGCCATCTCGCATTGGAGTTTGAAAATGTCAACAGGAGGAGTTGGAACAAAGCTCAGGCCTTTGTTTAGAATGTTTTCCTGTTCAGTTGTTAGGGAAATATCAGTTAAGTTGAAGACGAGGTTGTTGCGCTTGTCCCCGGTTTTGCATTTGTCATACTCCTGGTATGTACTTGGCGCTGTTGGTCTTCCCAGGTTACTCCCTTTCTTCTTGCCCTGTTGTTGGTCTGGCCTCTCCCTAAAAAAGGAGGTCTGTGTGTATAGTTTTGACTCATATTCGTTGAGTCAAAACTATACACACAGACCTCCTTTTTTAGGGAGAGGCCAGACCAACAACAGGGCAAGAAAGGGAGTAACCTGGGAAGACCAACAGCGCCAAGTACATACCAGGAGTATGACAAATGCAAAACCGGGGACAAGCGCAACAACCTCGTCTTCAACTTAACTGATATTTCCCTAACAACTGAACAGGAAAACATTCTAAACAAAGGCCTGAGCTTTGTTCCAACTCCTCCTGTTGACATTTTCAAACTCCAATGCGAGATGGCAGAATTTTGTCGCAAAATCAAGCTTAAAGCCTACTTTAAAGAACAGAATGAACAAGAGAGAGAAGGCGATACCACCTTACGCCGTAAATCCAGGTTCTGTCCCCTGAACCATCAGGTTCCAGTGGAGATTATGGCATTTGAGCAAGCTATCATGAGAGAAGTGGAAGGTCTCAAAGATCAAACTAGGAGACCATTTGTGAATGTATCCAGGGCCGAACAATCAGCTTTGGACACTTTGCGGAAAGATTGCAATCTTGTGATAAAACCCGCCGACAAAGGCGGAGGAATTGTACTGCTGAGTAAAGAAGGGTATGAGCAACAGTGTATGGACCTTCTGTCAGACAGAAAGTTCTATGAGATCATCACAATAGACCCCACAGAACGTCTCCAAAGAACCATCACCCTGATGGTTGACGAAGCTGAAATGAATAGCTGGATCTCTAAAAGTGAAGCGGAGTTCCTGGTTGCCCGGACACCAAGGATGCCGTACTTCTACTCGCTTCCCAAGATCCATAAAGACCGCAGACCACCACCGGGAAGACCAATTGTCTCCGGGATCGAGTCCATCCTCGAACCACTGTCACAGTTTGCGGATCACTACCTTAAACCATTAGTGCAAAGGACACCTACCTATCTCAAGGACACCAAAGAACTCCTTAACCTTCTAAAAAACCAACGCTTCGCAGAAGGGAGAATGTTGCTAGTTGGTTTAGACGTCGAAAGTCTTTACACCAGCCTCCCACAGGAGAAAACGCTGGAGACCCTTGAAGAACTACTGTTCAAACAGCAGTGGAACCACAAAACGCCTAGACACTTCATTTTGGAGTGTTGTAGGCTAGCACTCACTGAGAACCACTTCGAATTTAACAACATCATGTACAGACAACGCCACGGTACTTCCATGGGGAGTACCTTCGCGCCGAGCGTGGCCGGACTGTACGTGAGCGATTTCGAAGCTAATTTCGTACAGAGTCCTACCAACCCCTTTCTAGACCAGATCATCTTCTGGAAAAGGTATATTGATGATGTCCTGTTAATCTGGGAAGGCGACACAACAACACTAACTGAATTCCATCAATGGCTGAACACCAGAGACGAATGGCTGAAATTTACATACACATCAAGCCCAAACGAGCTTGACTTCCTAGATGTCACCATCTTCATTGACCACAATACCATCCAGACTAAGACCTTTTTTAAGGCTACTGCAAAGAACAGTTTACTCTCCTTCAACAGTTTCCACCCGCGCCCAATGAGAGAGAACCTTCCGTACGGTCAGTTCCTCCGACTCAGACGCAACTGTAGTACCATTCAAGATTATAAAGTACAAGCACAAGATCTGAGCGAGAAGCTGAAGAACAGAGATTACCCCCAACGAACCATCAAAAAATGTCAAAAGAGGGCGAGAAACCAACCGAGAGAGGCCCTCTTGGAAACAACTGTAAAAGAGCCTATGACAGACCTAGTCACCTGTGTCAGCACTTACAGCCCAGTGTCCAATGACGTTAAGAAAATCATCAACAAAAATTGGAAGATTCTCACGTCAGGAGCCTTGAAATGGCCAAAACCGAGGTTCTCAAACAAGCGGACACGTAACCTAAAGGATATTTTGGTACATACAAGACCTCCACCTAAACCAACTCTGGAAACAACCCTAAGCCTTTGGGGTAATATACCAGTAACTGGCCATTATCCATGTGGCACATGTTCCGTCTGTCACCTCACTACGGCAACAAAAACTTTGCAACTCTCACCTGATTTAAAATGGACAATCCGAGCACATACCAACTGCAACACTACCCACGTGATCTACATGATCACATGTCCTTGTGAACTACGCTACATTGGAATGACCTGTCGTAAAGCAAAACAACGACTCTGCGAACACAGGAGCAATGTGAAATGCAAAAAGAGCACCACAAAAATGAGTAGCCACTATCTGGAAAAAGGCCACACAGTTAACCATCTCCAGTGGGTCATCCTAGAAGCTCTAACTGTAAAAAATCACAACGCCGAAAAAATTCTTTTTGAAAAAGAACAAAGATGGGTCCACCGGCTTCGTACCCATATACAGGGACTTAATGATAATATACCTTGGTTAAGCATCAACAAATGACAACCACTATGCACCAATTGAACATTGATCATATCAAAGCAGAAGAATGAACGCCTCAACCTAGAAGAGATAGATCGGAACTACTCTCTCAATAAAAAAACACACCATATAATAAATACTTGAGAGCGAACTCACATTATGATACCATCACTTCACTAACGATTTCGAATATATCCCCGAAAGAACTGCAGCACTCCTTTCTATTATGAATCTGACTATATCTCTATAGAGAAATTGAGCGTGCAGCATGACAAAATCTCTATATGGTTTGAGGCGGGCGCTGCAATAATTACAACTTTATTGAGACAGCTGGTGAACAATAAGCAGATGCAGACTCGAGCAATCGCCCGATGTATCATACATTTTTCCTTATCTCTTTCTATTAAGCAACATTCTTTTCCTGCATAGATGTGTAAATCCTATAATAACTCCAAACAACGTTAAACGAAAAAACCAGAATCAATTTCCTCCGCGTTTTCTTTTTCGCACATGTGACGACCCTGCCCCTTTAAAAAGCTGACCCGGTACTATCAGCAGACATACCGGGGAAAGAGAGGCAGCGGCAGAACAAGTCGACAACACCCATGCGCAAGGTAGCAGCAGAGGCGGACTCGAGCAGACCATCGAAAGGAACGTAATGTATTCAATTCACCTTAAATTCTTCCCTTTCCCTTTTTCCTAAGAGCGAGGTGTAGCCTCCTACCCCCGAAGGTTTTCCTCAACTAGAGAAAACAAGGTACATAGTTATTTATTCCTTCATTGCTGCACATTACGGTGATCAACTAAACTAACATGCCTTGAATATTCTGAGCGTGCTCGCAACCTCAAGCAAATCAGCATATATTCATGTAATTTGAGGCGCTTAACATCGTTTTTTGTGAATAATTATTCTGGTTATCATACGAACTCCTTGTCAAATCTTCACTTTAATGACACTGTTTCCTCTTGTTACCTCTTGCACAATTTGAAGTTCGTATACTGATTATTGACAAACTTCACGTAACACGCCCTTTTTAACAAACTGTAAAAGACACAGGATAGTCTGGCTCACCATTCTGCTCCTAGTTTCTCTCTATTACTTTGAGCTACTTGTTTCTCTACCATGTATGACATTGATGCTTTGCACTCGATAACCCAATCATCGTGTACCACGTTCCCTAGTTCAACGGGATATGCTTTCTCACTACTGAAAAATGGCGATGAGTGTTTGTGTTTGTGTTTTAGTTTTTAATGTTTTGGTTCTTCTTACCTGCATACCCCCACCTCTTTGAAATACAAAAAGAGGGCCATTCTTTGCCATTTAACAAATGTCAATTTTTGTCTTTCTACCATTGACATTATGTTTCAGTTTGAAGTATTGTCATTTTCAAGTTGCAAAACAACGGCTGATGCTCTAAATTTTGAACTTAGCAACAGCATTGATTGAGACTGAAATCAGTCATTTTATCTTTTCTTTCCACCACTTTCTAATAGGTTCAAATGAACTTTTTCGTGTTGGTGGGACTATCCACTCCACCCTCCGCAAGGATTCCTATGAATATTTAGATTCCTCTACTATCACACTTTGTCCTGAAGAAAGCCCACCTGACCCTTAGGGGCGCTAGATAGGGCTGAAACATGTCGACCACCTTCTTTTGAATACTTTCACTAAGTGCAACAGACCCTAAAGTGTCTAACTCTGCACATAAATCATTTTTTAACCCAACCCGAACCCAGTCCTATTAAAAAAAATTTGACTGGTTTTACGAGTTTTTTAACCTACACTCACTGGGATGCCTTTATCACACACCTTTTATGATCACTACTGAAAAAACCAGAGGCAAGAACCTCCGGGTGGAGGAAGCACACAGTAACCCAATGATGATGCTGTCACGTTGTTAAGCAAAGCGGATAATCGAACATACCGCTATAACACCACCTTGCAGAAAACGTGCTTGAGGGTTTCTTAGCAGTTTATTAACTGTTGATGCTTACTTTGGTTCTTTCAGGACCAGTGATCCACTCTCATTTGATATTTCGGTCATTTGGAGTAAACAATATAAAAAAAAGTTTCCTTACCAAACACTTGCAACTACACAAATTGCAGCTCTACCAGTGGTAAAACCATAAGCACAAGTTACACCAAAGTAAAACAAAAGCTTTTCACTAAATTGAAAGGGAAAAAAAAACTTTAGGAACACTAATAATGGCAAAACACACAGACCATCAGCGGAACTACATTTAATACGCAAACTTTTCCTGGTGGTCTAGTGGCTTCTACCCCCCTTGGGGACCCATGTGCTTAAAAATATAAGGACGTTCTGCCCCTAAAGGGGGCAAAAATAGCCAGCATATTCAACGCCAAAGGGGGAGCAACCCTTGCACAAGAGCCACTCCCCAAAACATTTGATGTCATAAACAATAAAATACCTGGTGGTCTAGCAGCCTCTGCCCCCCTTTGAGTAGATGGGCCAAAACATTCACACCCAAGAGCAGAGTAACCCTTGCCCAAGGGGCTACTCAGCAAAATATTTGAAATTATATACCAAAAAATCCCCGGTGATCTGGTGGCTTCTGCCTGGGCAGATGGACCTAAAACTATAAGGCTGATCTGCTCCAAAGTGTGGTAGAAATGGCCACAATATTCATCCCCAAAAGGGAAGTGACCCTTGCCAAGGGGACCACTCACAAAATCCTTTTGTACCATTTACAAAAAAGATCCCTGGTGGTCTAGTGGCTTCTTTCTCCCTTGGGGCAGATGGGTCTAAAAAATAGAAGGTCCAAAAAGAATTTGGATCGTGCACAAACCTGAAAGGTGATGAACTTGAATTTGTTGTTGGGTGCCACCGAGGTATCACTCTCATAACCCAAGGAGTGTATGAAGTCAAAAAATTCTCATGTGTTGGCTGGCACAGACAACGTCCCTCTGGGCGCACCATTTGAAGCATGCACTGAAATGGATTAAGAGTTTATGAATAAAACGTTGAAATGAAATAGGGTTGATGCTTAGTTTCCAAATTTATTGAACAAATTCTCTGGATAATCCATATGGTTAGATACTGTAATGATGACGCTGTATAAGCTCTGTATCATGTAATAAACATGATCCCAATGCATTTTGGGCCCATCTGGCCCTTCATCAGGGGAATCTAAACAAAAAAACGTGTACATGTCACTAAACATTGCAATGAGGGATTATGCCAATAAACAAAAGACAAAAGGACACTGCCTAAAGAGTTAAAATCGGTACCAAGCCCACGGTGTTGCAATACTTTCATGTGCTACTTTGTGCATGCGATGAGACATTTTTCAGTACCCAACACTGAAAGAAAAATGTGCTAACAGTCCAGAACGAGGGTGAGTTATTAGAGTTTGAATGACTAAAGACACAGTGGTGGTTGTGAAAGAAAAAACGTTAATAACCGCGATCTGAAACGTGCTCAGTGATTTGTTAAATGAAAAGAAAGAAAAAGAAAAAGTGCCTGCAATGTCCGTACGTCGTGAGAAGGACATAATCAGAAGAGTGAGAATCGGTGAAAGCCTTGAGAGGCGCGTTGTGATCCAAAGTGGAAAAGGAATAAGAAAAAGTGCTCCGGTTTAAATCATTCAAGTGAAAAGACACCAGTTTACCTCGTGCTGACAACGCAGCGTTTCGTACTGCTCAATACAGCAATGTCGATCAACAGTCCTGTGTCGGGTTTGTTGCTACTCGAAACGAGGCGTGTGCTTAAGAAAGGATGTCCGTGAAAACCGGAAGTGATAAAAAAAAAGGTTAGACCGCGCGAGAGTCTCACAGTGAAGGCCAAATGCCGGCGCCATATTGCAAGTGATGTAATTAAAGACTGTGTTAACAGACTAAAAGGGGAAAAAAAACTAAACGTGCTTCGTAGTTAAAAGGACATGGGTTAGTCTAATAAAAAAACATTTCGAAAAGAACAGCAAGGAGTGAACAAACTGCGTGTGGGTTATGCTTGAAAAATAAATGCACATTAACTGATGGTCTTGTGGTTCATAAGTAACATGCAAATTCCAAGCGGTCATTGAGACCCTTAGGTTTCAAAGATTCCAGTTTATAAATCCAATAATTTTCACGCTGTAACAGAAAGGTGTTGTTGTCTCTGCCTTCCATCTTCACCACAGTTTCCAATACCAAGAATTTCAATTGTGCAATGTTGTGCTGATTTTCAAGAAAGTGCATTGCTACAGTTGATTTGGGGTTGCTGGTGCGTATGTTGCTCTTGTGTTCGTGTATGCGTGTCTTGATCTTCCTTTCAGTTTTTCCCACGTACACAATGCCACATGGGCATTTCAAAAGATAAACCATGTTGGTGGTGTCACAGGTGGCATTTACTTGTAGTTTGATCGGCGTGCCTCTCATGGGATGTGCAACTATATTGCCCTTAATGATATTGTTGCAGTTACTGCAGTTTAAACAGGGGATTGTCCCCCGAAACAGCGTGATAGGTGATTCAATCTTCGGTCGGATCAACTCTTGAATATTTTTACTCCTGGTGTATGCAAACATTGGTGGATTGCTGAAGATGCCATTGAAGTCTGTTTCAAAGGCCAATACTGGCCAATGTCTTTTGATGGATTGTTTTAGTTTGTGGCTCATGGTAGAAAAACGGGAGACCACCACCATGCGATGCTGTTCTCTTCGTATGGTTGGTTGTAATAACATTTCACGTGATGTACTGGCCACTTTGGTGATTGCGTTCTGTACAATCTCATGGGGATAGCCGCGGGTGGTGAACCGGAGTGCCATGGCCCGTGTTTGTGCATGTAGTTCTGAATAATCTGAAACAATTCTTTTCACCCTAAGCAATTGTGAGAATGGTAAGTGGTTCTTCAGTGATGGTTGATGGAAACTGGTATAATGCAAAAGGTTTTTGCGATCGGTAGGTTTCCTAAACATGGATGTGGTAAGTTGTTTGTCATGCACGCATTTGAAAGCAAATTCATCCTAAGTTTGGACACATGGAAGGAACATGCACGCCTTTTTTTGCGGTATATTGACGACATTTTTGTGTTATGGTTTGGCACGTTAGGTTCTCTCAAGGCAGCTCTGGACAATCTGAACCAGATCAACGATCGCATTCAGTTTACGTTCAACTTTCATGACACATCCATCACATACCTGGATGTCCAGTTGACAATACGAGACAAACAACTTACCACAGCCATGTTTAGGAAACCTACCGATCGCAACAACCTTTTGCATTATACCAGTTTCCATCAACCATCACTGAAGAACCACTTACCATTCTCACAATTGCTTAGGGTGAAAAGAATTGTGTCAGATCATTCAGAACTACAAGCACAAACACGGGCCATGGCACGCCGGTTCACCACCCGCGGCTATCCCCATGAGATTGTACAGAACGCAATCACCAAAGTGGC
This sequence comes from Triturus cristatus, assembly GCF_964204655.1. Classification (NCBI taxonomy): domain Eukaryota; kingdom Metazoa; phylum Chordata; class Amphibia; order Caudata; family Salamandridae; genus Triturus; species Triturus cristatus. The sequence continues at coordinate 744,862,234 of NC_140591.1, read as the reverse complement.
CAGTACATCACGTGAAATGTTATTACAACCAACCATACGAAGAGAACAGCATCGCATGGTGGTGGTCTCCCGTTTTTCTACCATGAGCCACAAACTAAAACAATCCATCAAAAGACATTGGCCAGTATTGGCCTTTGAAACAGACTTCAATGGCATCTTCAGCAATCCACCAATGTTTGCATACACCAGGAGTAAAAATATGCAAGAGTTGATCCGACCGAAGATTGAATCACCTATCACGCTGTTTCGGGGGACAATCCCCTGTTTAAACTGCATAACTGCAGCAATATAATTAAGGGCAATATAGTTGCGCATCCCATGAGAGGCACCCCGATCAAACTACAAGTAAATGCCACCTGTGACACCACCAACGTGGTTTATCTATTGAAATGCCCATGTGGCCTTGTGTACGTGGGAAAAACTGAAAGGAAGATCAAGACACGCATACACGAACACAAGAGCAACATACGCACCAGCAACCCCAAATCAACTGTAGCAATGCACTTTCTTGAAAATCAGCACAACATTGCACAATTGAAATTCTTGGTATTGGAAACTGTGGTGAAGATGGAAGGCAGAGACAACAACACCTTTCTGTTACAGCGTGAAAATTATTGGATTTATAAACTGGAATCTTTGAAACCTAAGGGTCTCAATGACCGCTTGGAATTTGCTTGTTACTTATGAACCACGAGACCATCAGTTAATGTGCATTTATTTTTCAAGCATAACCCACACGCAGTTTGTTCACTCCTTGCTGTTCTTTTCAAAATGTTTTTTTATTAGACTAACCCATTTCCTTTTAACTACGAAGCACGTTTAGTTTTTTTTTCCCCTTTTAGTCTGTTAACACAGTCTTTAATTACATCACTTGCAATATGGCGCCGACATTTGGCCTTCACTGTGAGACACTCGTGCGGTCTAACATTTTTTTATCACTTCCGGTTTTCACAGACATCCTTTCTTAAGCACACGCCTCGTTTCGAGTAGCAACAAACCCGACACAGGACTGTTGATCGACATTGCTGTATTGAGCAGTACGAAACGCTGCGTTGTCAGCGCGAGGTAAACTGGTGTCTTTTCACTTGAATGATTTAAACCGGAGCACTTTTTCTTATTCCTTTTCCACTTTGGTTCACAACGCGCCTCTCAAGGCTTTCACCGATTCTCACTCTTCTGATTATGTCCTTCACACGACGTACGGACATTGCAGGCACTTTTTCTTTTTCTTTCTTTTCATTTAACAAATCACTGAGCACGTTTCAGATCACGGTTATTAACGTTTTTTCTTTCACAACCACCACTGTGTCTTTAGTCATTCAAACTCGAGTAACTCACCCTCGTTCTGGACTGTTAGCACATTTTTTTTTCAGTGTTGGGTACTGAAAAATGTCTCATCGCATGCACAAAGTAGCACATGAAAGTATTGCTACACCGTGGGCTTGGTACCGATTTTAACTCTTTAGGCAGTGTCCTTTTGTCTTTTGTTTATTGGCATAATCCCTCATTGCAATGTTTAGTGACATGTACACGTTTTTTTGTTTAGATTCCCCTGATGAAGGGCCAGATGGGCCCGAAATGCATTGGGAGCATGTTTATTATATGATACGGAGCTTATACAGCGTCATCCTTACAGTATCTAACCATATGGATTATCCAGAGAATTTGTTCAATAAATTTGGAAACTAAGCATCAACCCTATTTAATTTCAACGTTTTATTCATAAACTCTTAATCCATTTCAGCGCATGCTTCAAATGGTGCGCCCAGAGGGACGTTGTCTGTGGCCAGCCAACGCATGAGAATTTTTTGACTTCATACACTCCTTGGGTTATGAGAGTGATACCTCAGTGGCACCCAACAACACATTCAAGTTCATCACCTTTCAGGTTTGAGCACGATCCAAATTCTTTTTGGACTTTCAACTTTTTCTAACCCACTGGTTCGTAGCACGACCCCTTAATTCTGAGCAACATGGCTTACGATGATATAACACGCATAACAGACCTACGGGCCGACACATTTGCTTTTGCAGATGACGACGCCTCCAAGATCTACGCACTTATCAATGAGGAGAGCACGCCATTAATTAACAAAAGAAACAAAGAAAACAGCTTACGCCAACTTCTTTATCTTAGCAAACGTGAGATTAACAAAAGGCTCCATGCCAGCACTCTGATTAGATAACACCGAGCCCAGCGGATTCCAAGAGGTCTCCGAGTACCATTGAAACCCCTGCTATGCAGAAACAGTTCAAAATTTGTGGAACGCTGGTATGCCATACTGAACAAATGTTCCTTAGACCTGATCTTACTAATCATTGATGAAATGTCTAGAGTCCTGGAAGAGCTTAATAAGGATATTGCTCAGACCAAAACAGAACTTCAAGATTTGATTGCATCGGAGGATTGGGGCAAAACCTTGGAGGATCTCAACACACAACTCAACAGATACACCGAAGAAATTAGCGAGAGAAAAATCCACAAATACAAACGAGACACAATGGATTACAAGTTAGAGGAGGTGTACTCCTGGGCGGAGGTTTATGCAAGACGACGACAAAACAGACCTTTCAATCCCAACACCGAGACAGATACCTCATCCTCAGAGAGTGAAAGGCGCCCGATGAGTCAACCCACAACAACCACACAATTGGAGAGCACCACTCTGGTTCAATCTGATACCAATGTACCTTTTTTAGAGGCAGGCCAAAAAGACCAACTAGACCCAGGAGGGGCAAGAGACGTTCTACCAACCATACCCAGCCCGAAGCCTCAACCACTGACAGGTCGACGGAACAAAGGGAAGAGACCTTAAATTCCGAGCAATTGGTCATCAACATTTCCAAGCACCAACTAACAGAGATGGAAACTCACACATTACAAAAAGGAACCTCTTTCGTACCAACCTATCACACGAACAGATTGGAATTGGACATTTGCATATTTAAGTTTATGCGTAACCTCCGGTTACGACACTTTTTTGAAAATGTGGTACAATCTGATAATAAGGATGAATCCCATCTTTTGAAACACCTTCGCCCCAAGAGCACTTATCAGGCACCAATCTCCCATAAAACATTGGATTCCTTTGAGAATTTGGTGAAAAATGACATACAATCCTTCAATTTCAAGAAACGATCCAAACTGCAAAATCTAACCAATAAGGAGCGAGCAATATTGGATAGATTGGCCAGCAATTGCGACATTACTTGTCAAAAAGCCGACAAGGGCGGAGCCCTAGTCATAATGGACACAGCTTTTTACCAGGCTCAAGTAGACCTACATGTGAATGACAGAAACACGTACATGATCCTGCCACAGGATCCCACCGCCACATTTCAAAATCTACTACAAGGGATAGTGAACAAGGCCGTGGAAAACTGGACTATTGATGAGAAAACTAAGAGATTTTTGATCTCAAAGCACCCCAGAACACCCACTTTACACATGCTACCTAAGATTCATAAGGACCTTAAGAATCCCCCACTACGCCCAATAGTGTCCACGAGGGGCAGCATACATGAAACTATTGGTAAGTTCCTGGACATCCATCTTCAGGATTTTGTATCACGAATGAACACGTATGTCAAGGACACCACTGATTTTTTGATCAAGATCAACCAGATCACATTACCCAATGATGAAGAAGTTTGGCTATGCACCATTGATGTCAAATCGCTTTACACCTCGATTCCCCACGATTTAGGGATTGAAGCTATTGAAGAGACATTACTTCATTCTGAATTGGACCATGATTTTCAAATATTCTTGATGGAACTTCTTACTTTCACACTGTATCAGAGTTATTTCAGATGGAACGACAATTTCTATTTACAGCTCACTGGCACTTCGATGGGCAATTGTGCCGCACCAACCTACGCGAACCTGTTCATGCACGCATTTGAAAGCAAATTCATCCTAAGTTTGGACACATGGAAGGAACATGCACGCCTTTTTTTGCGGTATATTGACGACATTTTTGTGTTATGGTTTGGCACGTTAGGTTCTCTCAAGGCAGCTCTGGACAATCTGAATCAGATCAACGATCGCATTCAGTTTACGTTCAACTTTCATGACACATCCATCACATACCTGGACGTCCAGTTGACAATACGAGACCAACAACTTACCACATCCATGTTTAGGAAACCTACCGATCGCAACAACCTTTTGCATTATACCAGTTTCCATCAACCATCACTGAAGAACCACTTACCATTCTCACAATTGCTTAGGGTGAAAAGAATTGTGTCAGATCATTCAGAACTACAAGCACAAACACGGGCCATGGCACGCCGGTTCACCACCCGCGGCTATCCCCATGAGATTGTACAGAACGCAATCACCAAAGTGGCCAGTACGTCACGTGAAATGTTATTACAACCAACCATACGAAGAGAACAGCATCGCATGGTGATGGTCTCCCATTTTTCTACCATGAGCCACAAACTAAAACAATCCATCAAAAGACATTGGCCAGTATTGGCCTTTGAAACAGACTTCAATGGCATCTTCAGCAATCCACCAATGTTTGCATACACCAGGAGTAAAAATATCCAAGAGTTGATCCGACCGAAGATTGAATCACCTATCACGCTGTTTCGGGGGACAATCCCCTGTTTAAACTGCAGTAACTGCAACAATATAATTAAGGGCAATATAGTTGCGCATCCCATGAGAGGCACCCCGATCAAACTACAAGTAAATGCCACCTGTGACACCACCAACGTGGTTTATCTATTGAAATGCCCATGTGGCCTTGTGTACGTGGGAAAAACTGAAAGGAAGATCAAGACACGCATACACGAACACAAGAGCAACATACGCACCAGCAACCCCAAATCAACTGTTGCAATGCACTTTCTTGAAAATCAGCACAACATTGCACAATTGAAATTCTTGGTATTGGAAACTGTGGTGAAGATGGAAGGCAGAGACAACAACACCTTTCTGTTACAGCGTGAAAATTATTGGATTTATAAACTGGAATCTTTGAAACCTAAGGGTCTCAATGACCGCTTGGAATTTGCTTGTTACTTATGAACCACGAGACCATCAGTTAATGTGCATTTATTTTTCAAGCATAACCCACACGCAGTTTGTTCACTCCTTGCTGTTCTTTTCAAAATGTTTTTTTATTAGACTAACCCATTTCCTTTTAACTACGAAGCACGTTTAGTTTTTTTTTCCCCTTTTAGTCTGTTAACACAGTCTTTAATTACATCACTTGCAATATGGCACCGACATTTGGCCTTCACTGTGAGACACTCGCGCGGTCTAACATTTTTTTATCACTTCCGGTTTTCACAGACATCCTTTCTTAAGCACACGCCTCGTTTCGAGTAGCAACAAACCCGACACAGGACTGTTGATCGACATTGCTGTATTGAGCAGTACGAAACGCTGCGTTGTCAGCGCGAGGTAAACTGGTGTCTTTTCACTTGAATGATTTAAACCGGAGCACTTTTTCTTATTCCTTTTCCACTTTGGTTCACAACGCACCTCTCAAGGCTTTCACCGATTCTCACTCTTCTGATTATGTCCTTCACACGACGTACGGACATTGCAGGCACTTTTTCTTTTTCTTTCTTTTCATTTAACAAATCACTGAGCACGTTTCAGATCACGGTTATTAACGTTTTTTCTTTCACAACCACCACTGTGTCTTTAGTCATTCAAACTCGAGTAACTCACCCTCGTTCTGGACTGTTAGCACATTTTTTTTTCAGTGTTGGGTACTGAAAAATGTCTCATCGCATGCACAAAGTAGCACATGAAAGTATTGCAACACCGTGGGCTTGGTACCGATTTTAACTCTTTAGGCAGTGTCCTTTTGTCTTTTGTTTATTGGCATAATCCCTCATTGCAATGTTTAGTGACATGTACACGTTTTTTTGTTTAGATTCCCCTGATGAAGGGCCAGATGGGCCCGAAATGCATTGGGATCATGTTTATTATATGATACGGAGCTTATACAGCGTCATCCTTACAGTATCTAACCATATGGATTATCCAGAGAATTTGTTCAATAAATTTGGAAACTAAGCATCAACCCTATTTAATTTCAACGTTTTATTCATAAACTCTTAATCCATTTCAGCGCATGCTTCAAATGGTGCGCCCAGAGGGACGTTGTCTGTGGCCAGCCAACGCATGAGAATTTTTTGACTTCATACACTCCTTGGGTTATGAGAGTGATACCTCAGTGGCACCCAACAACACATTCAAGTTCATCACCTTTCAGGTTTGTGCACGATCCAAATTCTTTTTGGACTTTCAACTTTTTCTAACCCACTGGTTCGTAGCACGACCCCTTAATTCTGAGCAACATGGCTTACGATGATATAACACGCATAACAGACCTACGGGCCGACACATTTGCTTTTGCAGATGACGACGCCTCCAAGATCTACGCACTTATCAATGAGGAGAGCACGCCATTAATTAACAAAATAAACAAAGAAAACAGCTTACGCCAACTTCTTTATCTTAGCAAACGTGAGATTAACAAAAGGCTCCATGCCAGCACTCTGATTAGATAACACCGAGCCCAGCGGATTCCAAGAGGTCTCCGAGTACCATTGAAACCCCTGCTATGCAGAAACAGTTCAAAATTTGTGGAACGCTGGTATGCCATACTGAACAAATGTTCCTTAGACCTGATCTTACTAATCATTGAAGAATTGTCTAGAGTCCTGGAAGAGCTTAATAAGGATATTGCTCAGACCAAAACAGAACTTCAAGATTTGATTGCATCGGAGGATTGGGGCAAAACCTTGGAGGATCTCAACACACAACTCAACAGATACACCGAAGAAATTAGCGAGAGAAAAATCCACAAATACAAACGAGACACAATGGATTACAAGTTAGAGGAGGTGTACTCCTGGGCGGAGGTTTATGCAAGACGACGACAAAACAGACCTTTCAATCCCAACACCGAGACAGATACCTCATCCTCAGAGAGTGAAAGGCGCCCGATGAGTCAACCCACAACAACCACACAATTGGAGAGCACCACTCTGGTTCAATCTGATACCAATGTACCTTTTTTAGAGGCAGGCCAAAAAGACCAACTAGACCCAGGAGGGGCAAGAGACGTTCTACCAACCATACCCAGCCCGAAGCCTCAACCACTGACAGGTCGACGGAACAAAGGGAAGAGACCTTAAATTCCGAGCAATGGGTCATCAACATTTCCAAGCACCAACTAACAGAGATGGAAACTCACACATTACAAAAAGGAACCTCTTTCGTACCAACCTATCACACGAACAGATTGGAATTGGACATTTGCATATTTAAGTTTATGCGTAACCTCCGGTTACGACACTTTTTTGAAAATGTGGTACAATCTGATAATAAGGATGAATCCCATCTTTTGAAACACCTTCGCCCCAAGAGCACTTATCAGGCACCAATCTCCCATAAAACATTGGATTCCTTTGAGAATTTGGTGAAAAATGACATACAATCCTTCAATTTCAAGAAACGATCCAAACTGCAAAATCTAACCAATAAGGAGCGAGCAATATTGGATAGATTGGCCAACAATTGCGACATTACTTGTCAAAAAGCCGACAAGGGCGGAGCCCTAGTCATAATGGACACAGCTTTTTACCAGGCTCAAGTAGACCTACATGTGAATGACAGAAACACGTACATGATCCTGCCACAGGATCCCACCGCCACATTTCAAAATCTACTACAAGGGATAGTGAACAAGGCCGTGAAAACGGGACTATTGATGAGAAAACTAAGAGATTTTTGATCTCAAAGCACCCCAGAACACCCACTTTACACATGCTACCTAAGATTCATAAGGACCTTAAGAATCCCCCACTACGCCCAATAGTGTCCACGAGGGGCAGCATACATGAAACTATTGGTAAGTTCCTGGACATCCATCTTCAGGATTTTGTATCACGAATGAACACGTATGTCAAGGACACCACTGATTTTTTGATCAAGATCAACCAGATCACATTACCCAATGATGAAGAAGTTTGGCTATGCACCATTGATGTCAAATCGCTTTACACCTCGATTTCCCACGATTTAGGGATTGAAGCTATTGAAGAGACATTACTTCATTCTGAATTGGACCATGATTTTCAAATATTCTTGATGGAACTTCTTACTTTCACACTGTATCAGAGTTATTTCAGATGGAACGACAATTTCTATTTACAGCTCACTGGCACTTCGATGGGCAATTGTGCCGCACCAACCTACGCGAACCTGTTCATGCACGCATTTGAAAGCAAATTCATCCTAAGTTTGGACACATGGAAGGAACATGCACGCCTTTTTTTGCGGTATATTGACGACATTTTTGTGTTATGGTTTGGCACGTTAGGTTCTCTCAAGGCAGCTCTGGACAATCTGAATCAGATCAACGATCGCATTCAGTTTACGTTCAACTTTCATGACACATCCATCACATACCTGGACGTCCAGTTGACAATACGAGACCAACAACTTACCACATCCATGTTTAGGAAACCTACCGATCGCAACAACCTTTTGCATTATACCAGTTTCCATCAACCATCACTGAAGAACCACTTACCATTCTCACAATTGCTTAGGGTGAAAAGAATTGTGTCAGATCATTCAGAACTACAAGCACAAACACGGGCCATGGCACGCCGGTTCACCACCCGCGGCTATCCCCATGAGATTGTACAGAACGCAATCACCAAAGTGGCCAGTACGTCACTGTTCTGCTTGGGTTTTCGGATCAGATAGAACCCGCTCATCAGAGCCTCACTAACCCAGCCAGAACGTTACCCCCTCCCTAGAACCTATTTACAATCCTGCAACCACATATATCTATCACCTAAGGACAGGGGATTCCTACTATGCATACCAAGACCTCTTATAATCGGCGGCCTCGCGATCCCATACGGATCCAGACCTCTCTGCCCATACGACAGTATCACAAGTGGCGGCCTCGCGGTCCCATACGAACCCAGACCTCTCTGCCCATACGACAGTATCACAAGTGGCGGCCTCGCGGTCCCATACGAACCCAGACCTCTCTACCCAGACGGCAGTCTCAGCACAATCGGCGGCCTCGCGATCCCCTACGAATCCAGACCTCTCTGCCCATACGACAGTATCACAAGTGGCGGCCTCGCGGTCCCATACGAACCCAGACCTCTCTGCCCATACGACAGTATCAGCACAATCGGCGGCCTCGCGATCCCCTACGAATCCAGACCTCTCTACCTAGACGGCAGTCTCATACGACAGTTCATCCTATGATCACCATAACATACAAAAAGGGAATCAGTCTCACTATTCATCAGATCACACAAGGATTGCCAGTTCGAGCATAGCCTGTTCTCAGGTTCGAGGGGCTCCTCTTTCCCTTATTCAGTTACCACTTACCTGATCAGGGTTAACATCTGTTCATGTAGCCGCAGCTGACTAGAAGAATAGGCTACCCTCTTATACAAGAACACGCAGCACATGTTGGTTCACTACAAACTGGATACTTTATTACTCATTACGTACACAATCACATAACATTACGATATAACACATAACCTGCAAAGAAAAGTGAAAGATTAAGTTGTACACTCTAATAAGAAAGGGTCGACATCACCTTAGTAGTATGTAGCCTGCACTCAGTGGTCATCTAGGTTCCCTTCTCGTCTGTGCCTCGGCTCGCCTGGAATCACCCTTCTCCGAGTCACTGGGACCTCTTCCTTATCGGCTACTCTCTCCTCTCTGGCTATTCTGCTAGGAAATCATCTGTCTCTCGGTTCTTCTCCGACTTCAAGATGGCGTCTGTCTTCCCTGGAATAAGTAGTAGCTTTACTGCTAACGGCTAGATGCCGCCTACGGACTGAACATGTAACTGCCTCAGACTTTCACTAATATAGAGGTGCGTTTCCTCATGGAAAATTCCGGCCCGTAACCTGCCGCCCACCAAATTCTTGTACCTCCCCGTACCAAGGACACGTTCCCAGCCGGCCGGCCTGATGTAGTGTCTTCGGCATGAAGAAAAATACAATCCTTCGATAAGGGCCGGCCTGAACCGGTTCTCTCCAAGCGAATAACACCTCATAACGAAAACATTACGTTTGACCTAGAAGCATCCCAAGCTGCCGGAGCAGAAAGAAAGATGGAGTCTCTCCCGTTTGAGGCCTACCAGGCCTGAATTCAGCACAGCTCCGTGAAATACCCTCACTACAGGACAGGTTATCCCTAATACTAACGAATCTATCCCCTAGGCTATGTGTGCAAGCCCTGATCTATGGGGAAGAGCACAGAATCATGTCGAAGTGCCTAGTAAATAGGCTCCATTCACTACTCTAACCCTTAGACTTGAATGATAAGAGACTGAAGTCACATTACATTATTGTTCCTCACAAGAAGGCCGGGAAAATCGAGCAGAACAGTCACGTGAAATGTTATTACAACCAACCATACGAAGAGAACAGCATCGCATGGTGGTGGTCTCCCATTTTTCTACCATGAGCCACAAACTAAAACAATCCATCAAAAGACATTGGCCAGTATTGGCCTTTGAAACAGACTTCAATGGCATCTTCAGCAATCCACCAATGTTTGCATACACCAGGAGTAAAAATATCCAAGAGTTGATCCGACCGAAGATTGAATCACCTATCACGCTGTTTCGGGGGACAATCCCCTGTTTAAACTGCAGTAACTGCAACAATATAATTAAGGGCAATATAGTTGCGCATCCCATGAGAGGCACCCCGATCAAACTACAAGTAAATGCCACCTGTGACACCACCAACGTGGTTTATCTATTGAAATGCCCATGTGGCCTTGTGTACGTGGGAAAAACTGAAAGGAAGATCAAGACACGCATACACGAACACAAGAGCAACATATGCACCAGCAACCCCAAATCAACTGTAGCAATGCACTTTCTTGAAAATCAGCACAACATTGCACAATTGAAATTCTTGGTATTGGAAACTGTGGTGAAGATGGAAGGCAGAGACAACAACACTTTTCTGTTACAGCGTGAAAATTATTGGATTTATAAACTGGAATCTTTGAAACCTAAGGGTCTCAATGACCGCTTGGAATTTGCTTGTTACTTATGAACCACGAGACCATCAGTTAATGTGCATTTATTTTTCAAGCATAACCCACACGCAGTTTGTTCACTCCTTGCTGTTCTTTTCAAAATGTTTTTTTATTAGACTAACCCATTTCCTTTTAACTACGAAGCACGTTTAGTTTTTTTTTCCCCTTTTAGTCTGTTAACACAGTCTTTAATTACATCACTTGCAATATGGCGCCGACATTTGGCCTTCACTGTGAGACACTCGCGCGGTCTAACATTTTTTTATCACTTCCGGTTTTCACAGACATCCTTTCTTAAGCACACGCCTCATTTCGAGTAGCAACAAACCCGACACAGGACTGTTGATCGACATTGCTGTATTGAGCAGTACGAAACGCTGCGTTGTCAGCGCGAGGTAAACTGGTGTCTTTTCACTTGAATGATTTAAACCGGAGCACTTTTTCTTATTCCTTTTCCACTTTGGTTCACAACGCACCTCTCAAGGCTTTCACCGATTCTCACTCTTCTGATTATGTCCTTCACACGACGTACGGACATTGCAGGCACTTTTTCTTTTTCTTTCTTTTCATTTAACAAATCACTGAGCACGTTTCAGATCGCGGTTATTAACGTTTTTTCTTTCACAACCACCACTGTGTCTTTAGTCATTCAAACTCGAGTAACTCACCCTCGTTCTGGACTGTTAGCACATTTTTTTTTCAGTGTTGGGTACTGAAAAATGTCTCATCGCATGCACAAAGTAGCACATGAAAGTATTGCAACACCGTGGGCTTGGTACCGATTTTAACTCTTTAGGCAGTGTCCTTTTGTCTTTTGTTTATTGGCATAATCCCTCATTGCAATGTTTAGTGACATGTACACGTTTTTTTGTTTAGATTCCCCTGATGAAGGGCCAGATGGGCCCGAAATGCATTGGGATCATGTTTATTATATGATACGGAGCTTATACAGCGTCATCCTTACAGTATCTAACCATATGGATTATCCAGAGAATTTGTTCAATAAATTTGGAAACTAAGCATCAACCCTATTTAATTTCAACGTTTTATTCATAAACTCTTAATCCATTTCAGCGCATGCTTCAAATGGTGCGCCCAGAGGGACGTTGTCTGTGGCCAGCCAACGCATGAGAATTTTTTGACTTCATACACTCCTTGGGTTATGAGAGTGATACCTCAGTGGCACCCAATAACACATTCAAGTTCATCACCTTTCAGGTTTGTGCACGATCCAAATTCTTTTTGGACTTTCAACTTTTTCTAACCCACTGGTTCGTAGCACGACCCCTTAATTCTGAGCAACATGGCTTACGATGATATAACACGCATAACAGACCTACGGGCCGACACATTTGCTTTTGCAGATGACGACGCCTCCAAGATCTACGCACTTATCAATGAGGAGAGCACGCCATTAATTAACAAAAGAAACAAAGAAAACAGCTTACGCCAACTTCTTTATCTTAGCAAACGTGAGATTAACAAAAGGCTCCATGCCAGCACTCTGATTAGATAACACCGAGCCCAGCGGATTCCAAGAGGTCTCCGAGTACCATTGAAACCCCTGCTATGCAGAAACAGTTCAAAATTTGTGGAACGCTGGTATGCCATACTGAACAAATGTTCCTTAGACCTGATCTTACTAATCATTGAAGAATTGTCTAGAGTCCTGGAAGAGCTTAATAAGGATATTGCTCAGACCAAAACAGAACTTCAAGATTTGATTGCATCGGAGGATTGGGGCAAAACCTTGGAGGATCTCAACACACAACTCAACAGATAAACCGAAGAAATTAGCGAGAGAAAAATCCACAAATACAAACGAGACACAATGGATTACAAGTTAGAGGAGGTGTACTCCTGGGCGGAGGTTTATGCAAGACGACGACAAAACAGACCTTTCAATCCCAACACCGAGACGGATACCTCATCCTCAGAGAGTTAAAGGCGCCCGATGAGTCAACTCACAACAACCACACAATTGGAGAGCACCACTCTGGTTCAATCTGATACCAATGTACCTTTTTTAGAGGCAGGCCGAAAAGACCAACTAGACCCAGGAGGGGCAAGAGACGTTCTACCAACCATACCCAGCCCGAAGCTTCAACCACTGACAGGTCGACGGAACAAAGGGAAGAGACCTTAAATTCCGAGCAATTGGTCATCAACATTTCCAAGCACCAACTAACAGAGATGGAAACTCACGCATTACAAAAAGGAACCTCTTTCGTACCAACCTATCACACGAACAGATTGGAATTGGACATTTGCATATTTAGGTTTATGCGTAACCTCCGGTTACGACACTTTTTTGAAAATGTGGTACAATCTGATAATAAGGATGAATCCCATCTTTTGAAACACCTTCGCCCCAAGAGCACTTATCAGGCACCAATCTCCCATAAAACATTGGATTCCTTTGAGAATTTGGTGAAAAATGACATACAATCCTTCAATTTCAAGAAACGATCCAAACTGCAAAATCTAACCAATAAGGAGCGAGCAATATTGGATAGATTGGCCAGCAATTGCGACATTACTTGTCAAAAAGCCGACAAGGGCGGAGCCCTAGTCATAATGGACACAGCTTTTTACCAGGCTCAAGTAGACCTACATGTGAATGACAGAAACACGTACATGATCCTGCCACAGGATCCCACCGCCACATTTCAAAATCTACTACAAGGGATAGTGAACAAGGCCGTGGAAAACGGGACTATTGATGAGAAAACTAAGAGATTTTTGATCTCAAAGCACCCCAGAACACCCACTTTACACATGCTACCTAAGATTCATAAGGACCTTAAGAATCCCCCACTACGCCCAATAGTGTCCACGAGGGGCAGCATACATGAAACTATTGGTAAGTTCCTGGACATCCATCTTCAGGATTTTGTATCACGAATGAACACGTATGTCAAGGACACCACTGATTTTTTGATCAAGATCAACCAGATCACATTACCCAATGATGAAGAAGTTTGGCTATGCACCATTGATGTCAAATCGCTTTACACCTCGATTCCCCACGATTTAGGGATTGAAGCTATTGAAGAGACATTACTTCATTCTGAATTGGACCATGATTTTCAAATATTCTTGATGGAACTTCTTACTTTCACACTGTATCAGAGTTATTTCAGATGGAACGACAATTTCTATTTACAGCTCTGGCACTTCGATGGGCAATTGTGCCGCACCAACCTACGCGAACCTGTTCATGCACGCATTTGAAAGCAAATTCATCCTAAGTTTGGACACATGGAAGGAACATGCACGCCTTTTTTTGCGGTATATTGACGACATTTTTGTGTTATGGTTTGGCACGTTAGGTTCTCTCAAGGCAGCTCTGGACAATCTGAACCAGATCAACGATCGCATTCAGTTTACGTTCAACTTTCATGACACATCCATCACATACCTGGACGTCCAGTTGACAATACGAGACAAACAACTTACCACATCCATGTTTAGGAAACCTACCGATCGCAACAACCTTTTGCATTATACCAGTTTCCATCAACCATCACTGAAGAACCACTTACCATTCTCACAATTGCTTAGGGTGAAAAGAATTGTGTCAGATCATTCAGAACTACAAGCACAAACACGGGCCATGGCACGCCGGTTCACCACCCGCGGCTATCCCCATGAGATTGTACAGAACGCAATCACCAAAGTGGCCAGTACATCACGTGAAATGTTATTACAACCAACCATTCGAAGAGAACAGCATCGCATGATGGTGGTCTCCCGTTTTTCTACCAAGAGCCACAAACTAAAACAATCCATCCATTGGCCAGTATTGGCCTTTGAAACAGACTTCAATGGCATCTTCAGCAATCCACCAATGTTTGCATACACCAGGAGTAAAAATATCCAAGAGTTGATCCGACCGAAGATTGAATCACCTATCACGCTGTTTCGGGGGACAATCCCCTGTTTAAACTGCAGTAACTGCAACAATATCATTAAGGGCAATATAGTTACACATCCCATGAGATGCACCCCGATCAAACTACAAGAAAATGCCACCTGTGACACCAACAACGTGGTTTATCTAATGAAATGCCCATGTGGCCTTGTGTACGTGGGAAAAACTGAAAGGAAGATCAAGACACGCATACACGAACACAAGAGCAACATACGCACCAGCAACCCCAAATCAACTGTAGCAATGCACTTTCTCGAAAATCAGCACAACATTGCACAATTGAAATTCTTGGTATTGGAAACTGTGGTGAAGATGGAAGGCAGAGACAACAACACTTTTCTGTTACAGCGTGAAAATTATTGGATTTATAAACTGGAATCTTTGAAACCTAAGGGTCTCAATGACCGCTTGGAATTTGCTTGTTACTTATGAACCACGAGACCATCAGTTAATGTGCATTTATTTTTCAAGCATAACCCACATGCAGTTTGTTCACTCCTTGCTGTTCTTTTCAAAATGTTTTTTTATTAGACTAACCCATTTCCTTTTAACTACGAAGCACGTTTAGTTTTTTTTTTCCCCTTTTAGTCTGTTAACACAGTCTTTAATTACATCACTTGCAATATGGCGCCGGCATTTGGCCTTCACTGTGAGACACTCGCGCGGTCTAACATTTTTTTATCACTTCCGGTTTTCACGGACATCCTTTCTTAAGCACACGCCTCGTTTCGAGTAGCAACAAACCCGACACAGGACTGTTGATCGACATTGCTGTATTGAGCAGTACGAAACGCTGCGTTGTCAGCGCGAGGTAAACTGGTGTCTTTTCACTTGAATGATTTAAACCGGAGCACTTTTTCTTATTCCTTTTCCACTTTGGTTCACAACGCGCCTCTCAAGGCTTTCACCGATTCTCACTCTTCTGATTATGTCCTTCACACGACGTACGGTCATTGCAGGCACTTTTTCTTTTTCTTTCTTTTCATTTAACAAATCACTGAGCACGTTTCAGATCGCGGTTATTAACGTTTTTTCTTTCACAACCACCACTGTGTCTTTAGTCATTCAAACTAGAGTAACTCACCCTCGTTCTGGACTGTTAGCACATTTTTTTTTCAGTGTTGGGTACTGAAAAATGTCTCATCGCATGCACAAAGTAGCACATGAAAGTATTGCAACACCTGGGCTTGGTACCGATTTTAACTCTTTAGGCAGTGTCCTTTTGTCTTTTGTTTATTGGCATAATCCCTCATTGCAATGTTTAGTGACATGTACACGTTTTTTTGTTTAGATTCCCCTGATGAAGGGCCAGATGGGCCCGAAATGCATTGGGATCATGTTTATTATATGATACGGAGCTTATACAGCGTCATCATTACAGTATCTAACCATATGGATTATCCAGAGAATTTGTTCAATAAATTTGGAAACTAAGCATCAACCCTATTTCATTTCAACGTTTTATTCATAAACTCTTAATCCATTTCAGTGCATGCTTCAAATGGTGCGCCCAGAGGGACGTTGTCTGTGGCCAGCCAACACATGAGCATTTTTTACTAAAAAATAGAAGGCCGATCTGCCCCCAAGGGGGCCAAAATGCCCAAAACATTCATCCCCAAAAGGCGGTGGCCCTTACCTAAGGGGCCACTCCCGAAAACATTTCAAATTGCATATAAAAAAAAATCCTTGGTGGTCTTGTGGCTTCTGCCCCTCGTGGTTACCTAGCTGCTCCTGTCCCCTCCTGAATTCTGATGAGCAGCCCTAAGACCTTCTACCTGTCCTCTGTGGACAATTTGCTGCTGCTGTCCCCTCCATTCTGCCCTGTATTGTCTGTCCTCTGTTCCTGCCCCTGCCTGCCAGTGAATGTGGGTACCCCTACCATTGCAGACTACTAGTTTGCTGCTCCTGTCTACTCACACATGCCCTCCATTGTATTTGTGCTGCCCCTGCCCCTCCTATTTGCCCTATGTTAGCAGCTTACTGCTGTCACCTTTTTCCTGCACTTCCTTGTAAACTGTCATTCTTCTGCCCTCCCACCTGACCTTCTGCTCCTACCCTCTCCTTCCTTCTATCCATTGCCTGTGTGCTGCTCTTCCTCCCTTCCACCACCCCTACATGAACAACTTGCTGCCCCTGCCCCCTCCTGTCTTCATCACATGGTCAGCTTGCTGCCCTCTCTCTAGCTCTTGTTCTTCCCTTCTTGCCTGTCATCCATTATCAGCTTGCTTCCCCTTGTCAATCCCTCCTGCCCTTCATGCCCCTTGCGCTGCTCCACCTGTCTGCCCTCCGAGTTCCATTGTGCTGACTCGGTCTTTTCCTCCTTCCCTCCTACCCTCTGTAGTCAGTTGTACGGATCCTAACCCTCCCACCTGCCATGCATGACAACTTACTGCCCTTCCTCCTGTCTTCCATGGTATCTGATCCTGTCCTCTATTGTTTACTGTGCTGCCCCTGCCCATTCCACTGCCCTCCATTGTCCGTGTGCCTCCCCACTCCTCCCACCGGCCCTCCATGGTTAACTTGTTACTCCAACCCCTTGCTCTTACTCCTCATGTGCTGCCCTTGCCCTTCCTGCATGCCCTCCATGGTCAGCTTGCTACCCCTGTCCACTCTCCTGCCATATGTAGTCTGTTGTACAGCTTCAGCACCTCCCACCTTCCCATCATGGTTCATTTGCTGCCCCTCTCCCCTTGACTCTGAGTTCATTTTTATTGCATGTGACCCCACCACTTGCCCTCCATAGTCAACAATCTGCTCCTCCAGCCTGTCCTTCACGGTCTGTGGTTTTGCCTCTGTCCCTCCCTCCTGCCTCCTGCCTCCGTTGTCCATTGAGCTGCCCCTCTCACACCTTCTGTTATCCATGGGTTTCCCTTGCCCCTCATTCTGCCCTCTTGCTTACTCGTGCTGTCGGACACATCCTGCACCCTATTGTCACCAGCTTCTACAACATCCAAGTATACAACCCCACACCAGTTCCCTGGATGGACCGTATCTCCACCAGGTTCATCATCCCTATCCCTGACCAGTGCACACACACCACAGTTAGACCAACCCACTGAACCTGGAACAGCATCACTGACAAAGACTGGAGCACCTCTCTCAACACTCACAGACCCAAACACAGCAACAGCCTCCCCAAAGCCATAACGAATTTCAACAATTGAATCACCCACGTCCTGTGCCAACTCCCTGGCCCCCTCAAACACAGCAATACAAAAAGATCCAGACCCCTGGGCAGCTGATACATTGAGGAACCCAGAATGATAAATCGTCACTGGAAAGAACCAGGCCTGGACGTAGCTCGCGGAGTTTTGCTCCACGGAATTTCATGGAGTTACTGAAAAACTCCACCGAATTCCATAGAGTTCTGTGAGCAGGCAGAGTTCTGCAAGACCACCCTACCACAACTCCACAACAGTGCCTTAGGTACTAAGCATCTACTACTGATTGCTGGAAATAAATCCCAATGCCCCCCCTCCATTCCCCTTCAACCTGAGCAGTTAGTTGTGCAGAGTGCTTTGAGGTTCCTTTAGCCGTACCCCAAATTTTACAGAAGTCCCCAATCACCTCATCTAAATTTGATGCCCTGCTCCCTCAGGAAATATTTTATCTATGGCTGCCTTCATGATGCAAAAAAGGAGGGAGGGATGGACAGAGGGTCACAAAGAAAGTAGAACGATTAGACGAGGTGCTGCTGATGGACAATGGTTTCTCTAATAGAGCACCAGGCCACTTTATAGACACCGAGAAAGGACTAGCGAGACACTGCTTCTAGGATAGCTTCAATGGATGTACCCGAGAAACGGACTGCAGCAGCCATTTTAAAATAAGAATAGTTCACCTTATTTTAAAACGAATTGGATAGAATATAACTGACTTTTAACTAAAGAACCACTTTAAAGCAATGTTTGTATTTTTAATGATCAGTATATAAATGTACGTTAAAATACACAGCTTTTTAAAAAATCATTGAAATATACCCTTTTCATTTCTAGTGTTAATCTTGCTGTGAATATGCATTTGCGTGTTGATGAAGAAGACAGATTATTTAAAAAAAGCTTTTGCAGTGGAAAAATAAAGTGAGACCTTTCCCTTCTCCGTGACTCATGTTAGATTGGGAAGTACGTAGCTCATAATTCCTTCCCCACCCCACACTACCTGCCGCAACTTCAAATATGCATCTCTATTGTGACATAGTGCAAGCTGCACTAATTGCCAGTTGAGTGCACTTGCCCGTGCCCCGAGCAGTTGCTTAACTCCAGCTTTCCTGTGGGCGGCAGCCGATAACAGACACAAGGGCGGGGATTCTTGCCATCCATTCTGCCACTGTGTGCTTCACACACACAGTCAGAGATGAGAAAAATGGAGAGTGGGCGCTGCCACCCTCAGGGTTCCTGATTACTCTGCCAGCCCCACATCACCCTTGCAGAAAAGGGGACAATCACTGCTGTTGCAGGGTACAGCTGGCACAAACATGATGCAACAAGCAGCAGGAAGGAATGCTTCAAGAAGTGAAACATCACCAGATTTACCACTGGTGAGAAGTTTGCCCTTACTGTCGTCCCACTGAGAGCGGGTGCGGGTAAACTCCACTCCGCCAGCGGTTGGTAGAGTTTTTTCCAAACTATGTGTTCTAAGCAGAGCCGCAGAGTGGCAAAACTCTGTGAATTCCTCAGGCAGAGTGGAGTTTACAGCCCACCCCTAGAAACAACTGGAACTCAAATAGAGCATGAGCAATGCAGAGAGAAGCACATTAAAATCCACCCTAAGATGCAACCACCAAATGATCCAGGTCACCAAAGGCGCCCCTCTGGCGGAACGCATCAATGCCAGCACCAACAGAAATCCCCTTTATGACAGATTTCACATCATCATAGGCCGCCTCTGACTCGATGACCTCCTTGAAGTTCACTGACAAAATATCGAAACCATAAATATTGAGGTATATAAAAATGATGTCAAACAAATCATGCACAAAAATATCATTTTCCTATACTTCAAATGCAAATGACAAAAATATTGAAATATATATATAATTGTACACTGCTATCAAAGACAAAATGTTTGTTTTTTAAAGTATAGAGTTAAAAATAATCAACAATAAATATATTAACAATTAACAGTAATATAATGTGAATTACAAATATTTAAATAATAAAAATATATATTAGTGTTATAATTATTTATGTTAGTTTATTTCAACATATGTCATTTAAGGCTATTATAAAAATAAAAAATGTAATTTCAATCATAATTTACAGATTATAGGGCCGATTATGATGTGGCTCATAAAGGCTCTGACCTACGGTCAAGCCTTTTTGGCCCCATCGTAATGGGCCACTTGGTTTCCTTTCCTACTGCCTCATTACAATGGGGCGGTCAGGACTGCCTACTGGGTGTCACTCGGTCCCCTAACCAAGGGGGTCGTAGGATTCAAAACCGTAACAAATGACCTGGACAAAATATTAAAAACAAACCAATTTAATTACACCTAAAAAGTAAACAATATAAGAAATGTCATTTTACTATAAATATATTACATATTACAAACTTTACCAATTAAAAATAATATAGTGTTAAATACACAAAAATATCATAAAAGTGCAACAGTGGAAAAAGTGTTGAACTCAGGAAGAGTACAAATTACTATTCCTCCTTCTGTCACTGCAGCATGTCACTGCAGCAGTAGAGAAAGTGTTGGATTGCAGAGAGGTAAAATGTACCATTCCTGCTCCAGTCTATGCAACAGTAGGGAAACGGTTGGACTTAGGAGGGGTAAAATGTACTATTTCCACTCATCTGTGCAAAACTAGGAAAAGAGCTGGATTGCAGAGGGATACATTTTATTATTCCCTCTCTAGTCCGTGCAAAAGTGTAGAGAGAGCTGTTCACTTCAAACAAATAAAGTATTTTAACAACAATGTTAAATAACAAGAAATCTAAATATTTAAAATAAAAATATGTTCATACATTTTTTTAAATAAACAAATTACATAAGTATTACAATGTTTAATACATATTTTACATTAAAACAAATAATATTAAAATAATTAAAATCCTGCACTACATTCTCACAATCAAAACAATCAACAAATCTAATGTTATTTAAAATTAAAAAGAATAACACCATTAACACATTACATAATAAATAACACAATCTATAATGAATGAATATATATTTTTATATTTATTACTACTTAAACATTGTCCTACCTTATAACTCTACAAACTAAACAACACCCACCTACAATATATCTTAAAAATTATAACAAATTACACATTTTACATAATTAATTTTCAATTAAATAAAATAATTAATACCATTTAAATAATAATAAAATATTTATATGTTATTAACTTTCCGCCCTTTATCCCTACAAACCCAACAACCCACACTTAGTATAAAAATCAAAAAGTATAATAATTACATAATGTCCATATTTATCAATTAAATAAATATTAATAATTATCTAATCATAAATTGATTATATTTAAGTAACTTCCCACCTTTTACCCCTACAAACCCAACAGCCAACACCTAATATATACATTTAAAACTCTTAATTGAAACATTTAAATAATGTATTAATAATTAAATAATTATTAATCGTTAACATTAATTATTTTAATTAATTTCCTTTAACCCTACAAAAACCACAACCCACACCAAAAATCTAAATTAATTAATTCATTAAGTAAACACTTTGCTAAATTGGTTATTAATGAAATAATTAATAAAAATTACACATTAATTAATCATAATTAAATTACTTCACACCCTGTACCCCTACATAACTGACAACCTGCACATAAAACATAAATAATTACACGATTAACATAATTAATTATCAAATTAATCATAAATAATATTTAAATAATTAATTATTCATTGATTAGAATAAATTTACTTCACACCCTGGCCCCCTATAAACCCCAACCCCAAAAGCGACAATAAACTATTACATTAAATTTAAAAACAACTAAAAATTTACAAACTATATTAAAATACATTAACAATAATTTTACAAACAATTTATAACATATACAATTCAAATGTATACCAAAATACATTAAAAAAAATTAAAGACGATATTATTAATAACGATATTAACAGCATAGGTATTTTAACATGGATATTAACAATATAGATATTTTTGTAAATGATATTCACAACATAGATATTTTTGACATCGATATTACTTACCTTAAAATCGATATTTTTGTCAACGATTTTCTTGCACATATTTGTGCATCACAATATTTGCAACTTGATATTTCTGCATCTCAATATTTATTTTTTGATATTTTTTCTGAATACCCCCATTGCAGGACCTCTGGAACAATTCATCTCATTTCTTCAGTAACAAAATCACCACCATTTTCAGAAACGTCATCCTGCAACATGACCTGACGCACCTCACCAAACACCACCCGATCTTATCCAAAGAACTAATGCTAACCATATGGCTGGTCATCACCACGGAAGAAACCACCAACACCATGAATTCTATCCACTCAGGGGCCCCATTGTACTCCTGCCCCAACCACACCTACTCCAGAGGACTGTAGACTGTTATCACCATGCTCACATCAATTTTGAATACTTCCATCTCTACCACAGCCTTCACAGATTCTTGGAATCACCCAACTGTCCTCCCATTACTGAAGAAAACCTCTGCGGACCCTTTAACACTTGCAACTGCAAACTGAACTCCTTCCTACTATTCCAAGGTCTTAAAATCATTAACAGACACCTCACTTGCACAAATCCTAAGCATACGGAAAACCAGATCCGGTAGCTGAGCCTTCTGATACATTGCTCCTGAAGCAGGAAAAGACCTGCCACTACATACATGTGCCTCCTCCCCACTTCTTGGGTTCGCTAAGAAGCTGAAGACCTGGCTTTCCGAGTGGTCCTTCTAGGCCCTAGTTGTGGCTAGACTCACACCTACTCTGCACAAGGATACCCTCCCAGGTGATAGTGCATTCTACAAATCTAAATAACATAAAATAACATCCTAAGCCCAATTTC
The DNA here is from genome assembly GCF_964204655.1 of Triturus cristatus. Classification (NCBI taxonomy): domain Eukaryota; kingdom Metazoa; phylum Chordata; class Amphibia; order Caudata; family Salamandridae; genus Triturus; species Triturus cristatus. The sequence continues at coordinate 744,839,191 of NC_140591.1, read as the reverse complement.
TGTTGTGTTGCCCCACCCCTCCCCATACAAAGCTAAAATCACTTTTCCTAAGGAACCTCTGATGTAACTATAATACACTTTGATTACACAGTATGAATAGAGCAGCAATAAGTTACTCTCTCATTTCACTAAATTAAAGTTAGATTTTATTTCTGAACAGTAAGGTAAGTTATTGAGCAGAAACATTATTCTATGTATTTCACCTTTTAACTTCTTTCTGTTGCAGGTACTGGCACCAGGATACCCTCCCGGGAGATAGCATCTTGCTGCCCCTTTCTTCTTGCCTTCATGGTCCATTGTTATGGCCCTACCCCTCACAACTCCCTTCTGTGAAAACCTTGCATCTCCTCCCTCCTGCAAACCTTTGTCTGTTGTGCTGCCACTGCTCCTCCCGCCGGTCCTCAGTGGTCTGCTTACTGTCCATGTCACTCTCTCCTGCTCTTTGTGATCTGTTGTGCTTCCCCTGCCCCTTCACCCTGGTCTCCATTGTCGGTGGGTTACCCCTGCCCTTACCTCTGCAATTAATTTCTTGTGGACTGCCAGTGCCCCTTCTAACCACAAGTAGTCAATTATGCTGCACCTGCCCCTCCTGCCTGCCCTCAGTGGCCAGCTTGCTTCACCTGTCCCTCTCTCCTACCCTCTGTATTCAATTGTGCTGCCACTGCCCATGCCCTCTTGGCCCGCTTTTTCAATGCCCACATGTATTTAGTAGTCAGCTAAGTAGCCCCTATCTCATGCCCCATGTTGTCAGTTGTGCTACCTGTGCCCCTCTTGCTTGCCATCTTTAGTCCATTGTACTGCCCCTCGCACACCTTTCTTTTTTTCTGAAGAGCATTCCGCCGCCCATTTGTTGGTAGGCTGCCCCTGCTCCTCCCTCCTGCTCTCTGCTGTCAGCTTGTTGCCATATCCCTTCATCCTGATCCCTTCCAACCTGCCTTCCATTATCTGCTTGTTGCCTCTCTCTATATTGCCCTCTGGGGTGTGCTGTAATGCCTCAGCTCCTCCTACCTGCCCTCCATGGTCAGGCTGTTGTCATTGCCCCTCCATACTTCCCTCCATGGTCTGTGTTGCTGACTCTGCCACTCCTGCCTTCCCTCCATGGTTATCCTCTTAAACTCAGTCCCTCTCTCCTTCCCCCTTGCGTCAGTTTTGCTATCCTGTCCCTCCCTCCAGCCCCAAAAGTCAGCTTGCTGCACTTGCGACTCCCACCTGCCCAGCATCTTGCTGTGACTGCCCCCCCTCCTACCGTCAGTGGTCCATTGTAGTGCCCCAGACCCTCCTTCCTACCCTCTGTAGTCAGCTTGCTACCCCTTCTTCTCCCCTACCAATGGCTGCCATTGTCTGTACATTGACCCTACATCTTCCAACTGCTTCACATGGTTAATGTGCTGCCCTGCATCTTTGTCCTACTCTCTGTGGGCCAACCATGCCTCTCCTACCTGTCCAACATGTTCAGCATACTGACCCTACCCTCCTTGTCCTGTTCTACTGGCCTTTCCCTTACCCAATGGTTACCATGGTGCTTTGTGCAGCCTCTGCCCCTCCCTACTGCCCTCTGTGGTATGTTCTGATGCCCATTCCCCTCCCTCCTGCCTTCTGTGTTCCCAAGTATGCAGCCTCTGCCCCTTCTGCCTGTCCTCCTTTATTCATGGACTTCCCCTTCCATCTGGACACTGTCAGCTTGCTGCGCCTGCCTCCTTATCTTCCCCAGTGTTCTTTTGTGCTGCCTTGGCCTTATTCCTGCCCTTTGAGGTAATCTTGCATTCCCTGCCCCTCTTTTCTTCCTCTGTGGTCCATTGTGCTGCCCCTGTTCCTCACTCCAAACCACCATTGTCCACTTGCTGCTACTGCTCCTCCCACCTACATTCTGTGTTTGAGTGTAGTGACCCGGCCACTCCTGTATGCCCTCAGTGGTCTGTTGAACTGCTTCTGCCTCTTCCTTCTTTTCTCCAAAGTCAGCTTGCTGCTTCTCCCATCTAACTTCTGTGGTTTAGTGGGAGTCCCTTTTGACCCTCCCCCAGAGTTGCCCTAGGGGTCAAGGTGTACCCATCCTGCTCTCTTTCAGGCTCTTTTCAATTATTTATTTTGTGTAATGGTTGTCACAACATTGTGTTTCTTGCTGTGGTAAGACATTCAAATTCATTAAAACCATTGAAATGGTAGAGATAAGGCATTTCAGAAAAAGGAAACAGCGAGAAAAAAATTCCTGGGCCAATCGGAAGGTCTCAGTTTTTACAATTACGGTCCTGCAGGACGAAAAATCCTGATATCTATTTTTTTAAGCCTTTGAATCTTACCCAAGCTGCTTTTGAAATGCACATGTCTTGAAAAAGACTGAGCAGATTTACACCAAATTACAAAAAGCACACTTTCTGATTAAAGTTCTAACTTTTTGTCATATTTGGAGCAATTCTGTTCAGCCATTTTTCTCTGTAACTGCAACAGAAGTTTCCAGTGGGCATTAACATGTGCAATCAATGTTTTGGAATTCCCATTTTTCTTGCCACCCATTGGACACATCCACACAAAATCTTCTAGGGAGGAGCTGAAGTTGATGAATATTTGCTGTAAAGTTACATGTCATCATTAAACAGTGCCAAAATTATTACCAAAACAAAGACGCTCTTCCTATGGAAACTCTGACCTAAATATAACTGCACAGTATTCATGGATCAGCTCTAAAGTACTCTCTCAATTCACTAAATTAAAGTTTGAGTTTTTCTGCGGAAATGTATGGTCAATTATTGACCAGAACCATTATTCTATATATTGCAGCTTTTAACTTTTTCTCTTGCAGGTACTGGAGACACTGAGCCTGACAATGGTGCTCCACCATTTGCAGGTGGAAGATGGTAATCCTACATGTAAATGTAATCCTCCTTTAAGAAGGAGGACTTTGTTGGCCCCACACAGAAACCACCATTACAACTATCCCCCTAATAAGCGAGGTGATGTGAGCGAGCTAAAATTTTACAATAGATGCTCTGAAGAAGCTGGATCAGGAGGAAGCAGCCGGAAGGGTAGATTGCTTGTTTGCTCTGAGTTTGCTGCTACGACTTAGTGGTTATCATGGTCAGCGGCCAACCACAGCGGGGGAGTAAAGTAAGGAGGAGATAGAATGTGCGATGTGAGCTGCACGGCCTCAGAGGGAGTAGCCTGACCGGCTTCCTACTCCTGCCTCCCGGCTTGCTGCATTGTTCCCTTGTCGATGCCGTACACAGCACGCAGCTGCAGAACAGATGGATTATGGGCCTTGGAACACAGCTGGCCCTGAGAACACTGTCTTGACTATTGAATTCTTGCAAACAGAGTTGAAACTGGAGCCCACACCATCCAGAGGCAAGACCTTCAGTAAGCTAGTTCAGGAGTGCGAGATACTGCAATACTGCACATGTAGGGGGTCCTCGAGACCAAGTGGCCCTATTTGAAGCACGCACTGGGCATGACAGTCCAGGCTTGCCAGAGTAGCTGGCTTAAAAGCTGGTGAAGCTTGTGCACAGGGGAGGCTTATGTAATTCTCCCTCCTTTTCTATACAAGCACCACTCATGCATGCCTGTTCCAGCTTGTGTCTTGCTGACCTCATTTGCCTTCACAGCCTCTTTAATCCTGAGGCATGTGTGTAGGTGCATGGGAGTACCAGAGGTGGCATTCTCCCTGCTTCCCTTGATTGCCCCTGCTGGGATCCACCACTGGGCTTCATTGCGGTTCACAATGCTAACACCCACAAGTGGAAATATGAGATCGGGGAAAATCAGAGCATCCCTCCAAGTAAACTATATGAAACCTCCATCCCTTAAACACACAAAAACTAAAGTAGATCAGAAAACTTTGGGGGAAGATTTAGAAGCCCCTTGCGTGACTTTTGCACCACCATTGCCTGACTTTTGTGACGCTGCTGCGGCGTAAATGTAGTGGGCCATATGCAACGTGACGCTTCAAGTTGTAAAGCCCTGCGTCAGGTGTAATGAATGCAGGGTGGGCATTCCCATGCAAAAAGCCATGTAAAACTTACGCATCTACAAGATTTCACTGCGTCACTCTATGCCTTCACTGCGTAAAAATCCCTACAACTGCTCAGACCAGGCATAAGGAATTACGCAGGGCTTTTTGAATGGGACTCACGTATGTATTGTGGTGCATTGCTGGAGTTCTTTTTAGCGTTATCAAGCGCGTTTCGATATATTACGACTCATCCCCACGGATCGGTACATATTATCCACTCGTTACTTTTGAGTACTTTGGGACCTAGATTTATCAACATGGACGACTATAGATCTACGTTGGAATGTTCTTGAACTGACGGCATCTTTGTATATTGTGGATACATCTCATTGAACCATTACCTTATCTGGATGTCGCTATCTCAAGCCAGGATTTGACTAATCAACCATTAGCCTTGAGAAAGTCAAAGTACTTATCAAGTACGGACGAAACACGTGTTGGCTGTTGCGAATTTGGATATGAGTTTGAAAATCATTAAAAAGAATACGTTTTTGAAGATTCGACGTCTAGGCAAACTATTTTATGGAACTTTGGAACACTCCGGATTCTTGAAGGACTTTGAGAGATTGCTGGTCTAATTATTACATATATTGGTCCTAAGACAAGAGTTTGATATAGAACTGTTTGTACTTCCAATATGGGTGTGCGTTATTAGCTGGTTTTTCCTTTAATGTTTTAAGATAAGGCTGAATGCAGAAAGTGGTCAGTATCAATTGATTGGACTGGGCTGTTGGCAATGCTATCTATGTGGAGAATCTGTTTATCTCTATAAGAGTCTTGCACTCTGTTTTAAAATCTTTTCTAGTTACAGAGAGTGTAGGGCTTGGATCCTCATGATATTCTGGATGATATTTTATATATTTCCACCATGGGATGTCAGGAGCCCTGTCAAGCTCAGTAGAGTCTCTTATAATGTCCCTGTTAAAATTGGTTTTCTTGGTGGTTCAAATCCTGTTCCACAGAAGAACTGGCTGTCTTTCTATTAAGTCCAATATGTAGGGTAGCCCCAACTCCGCATGACATGTATAACTGGAAGAACTGCCTTGGATGACCAAGAAGAATCATAAAAAGGCGTTCTCCACCAACTGTAGGGGCTGTGTATCAGAATAGCCCCATACACCAGCGCCATATATAGCAGTAGTAACGCATTTTGTCCTGTATATTCATAACAACTCTTCAGTATGTCTTTTTCCCAATTTTGATGTAAAATTTGCTAGGGCGGCCGTGGATTTCAGAAATAAAAGCTTCCTAGCTTAAACTGCCTGGGACCATGTCCCCGTATGGTCTAATAGGATGCCTAAATAGGGAAATGTCTTTGTAGGTTCTATCTTTTTATTATCTATGTATATGTCTCTACACTTTGTGCTCCCTCTCCCACACTTCATAATAAATGTCTTTGAGATATTAACTCGAAGACCCAAATTCTCCATGTACACAGTGAAACTAGTGAACATCCGTTGGAGCCCCAATTGTGTACGTGACATCAAGACGGCATCGTCGGCGTAAAGAAGGGCTGTATAGGGCGGTTATCGATTCGTGGCAAGTCCTGGCACTGATCCACCAATGCTTGTCCCAAGCCATTGGTGTAAAGTGTAAACAAAAAATATGCCAGGACGCAGTCCTGTCTTACCCCCCTCTCTACACCCAATGGTGCAGTACATTCATCCTTTAACCCGTAACGTAACCTTGTTTTTGGCTCAGGATAGATCTGCCTCAAAAGATGTAAGAGTGGAGCTTTCATACCCGCATTGGCCAGTATGTTCCATAATTTATTGTGTTCTATGCAGTCAAAGGCTGCGTTTAAGTCTACGAAAGCCAGGTATAATCTACCCTGTTCGGCCGCTGTGAACTTCCTGATTAAAATATTTAAGTTTAAACCCTGTTCGACTGACTCCTCAAAACCAAACTGCAACTCAGATAATACATTATTATCTTCAGCCCAGTCCTGAAGTCTATTAAGTATGATGTCCCCCCACCACGTTAACCAAGGAATCAAGGAGTGATCTTGGCCAAGAGCAGGCAGGGTTCTGTTGGTTCCCTTTCTTATAGATTGGTACCAATAATGATTCTGACCATGTTGTAATAAAACCTGAGGAACAACAAGCTGCTATCACTTGTGTCAGTAGTGGGCCCCATAGCGATATGTTGGCTATAAAAAGGTCTACGGGCACGCCATCGGGACACGGTGCTTTTTCTCCCTTGCTAGCTTTGAACCTACCATTTACCTTGTCTGAAGTATTGTGACGATGGACTGGGTAAACCCTTCGAGCAATTATTTCCTGCATCGTCTATATTCTGTCTATAGGTAACTTGTCTATTGTGGATCTTAAATATTTGAATAATGTGTCCCCCATTCATCTTTTCCAATAGCTAATTCTCTAGTGGAGAAATCATGGGGTACCAGAAAGCTAGCATTCACTGCCCACCAAAAAGCTGTGTTTTCTCTAGCCATTGTTTCTTCATGTAAGGCTGTCTAAGCTTCCCTTTTAATGTCCCCTTTGCGCTCTTTCATGGCCTGTTTGTATTCCCATCTGCACTCTTTCCACTATTTCTTGGTGTTTGGTTTAGATCCTGTTTCAGTTTTATGTATGCTTTTATACATCTAGCGTTAAGCCATCCTTGATGTCTCATGTTCTTTTTTATTTTCCGCTGTTAGTGCCTCCTTAATTCCTCAGGTGATCTGTGCAAAGGCTTCTAAGATTGCAGGGTGAACAGTCTCCTCATCAAGACAAGCTATAAAGGCTGATTGATGTTTACGCACTATGGGGCTCATTACGATAGCGATGAATCCGCCACCGGCAGCCTGCCGGTGGCGAATTCACCCTCAATGTGCGGCCATTCTCTGCCCCCCAAATTATGATGGCGGCCGGTTTGCTGAGGGCGGGAAGTCCATCTGCCACGGGTCCGACACAGCCAATCGTTACGATTGCCTGCCGGACCCGGAAAGCATACCTACAATGGTGGCGGTGCCTAGCATGCACCGTCTGCCATATTTTGATGCTTCATCTCTGCCAGCCTTGAATGGCGGTTCACCCGCAATTCAAAGGCTGGTGGAGATTGACTTTGGGTGCCAGTTGTGGGCCCCCCTTCAGCAAGGGCAATTTCCTTCTGCACTTGGGGGGCACCTATGGAGCCCCCCTACTTTTCCCTGCACCATGTGGCAGGCACCGCATTATGCCTGCCATGTAGTGCATGGAAATGCAAAACCTGCATTCTCACCATTGTGGCGGATTCTGCAGCCTGCAGCACTCGCCGCAATGGTAAACATGCCCAATGCGACCACCACTGTGGTCGTGGCATTGGAATTTCATGGGTGGGACCCCTGCCATATAGGCGGCCGTTCCCAATTTCCGTGACGGTGGCGGTGGTGGACGGACTCCGTCCGCCATCGTAATGAGCCCCTATATTCTCAGTGAATTCAACTGGGTCTACTTTAGACCACCGAAGTGCATAACCATTGGTTTTATTCAGAACTATTGGGCTCATTACGATTGCGGATGGACTTAAGTTCACCACAATGGCAGTTGCATTGGGCATATTTACCATTGCAGCGGGTGGCACCCGCCGCAATGGTAAAAATGCAGGTTTTGAATTTATCTGCACTAAGTGGCAGGCACCATGCGGTGCTTGCCACATGGTGCAGGGAAAAGTAGGATGGCACCATAGGTGCCCCCCAAGTGCAGAAGGAAAGTGCTCCTGCTGAAAGGGGGCCTGCAAAGGGCCCCCGAAATCATCTCCGCCAGTCTTTGAATGGCGGGTGAACCGCTATTCAAGGCTGATGGAGATAAAGCATCCTTATATGGCAGAGAGTGCCTGCTAGGCACCGCCACCATTGTAGGTATGCTTTCCGGGTCTGACAGGCCATCGTAACGATGGCCTGTGTCGGACCCATGGTTGACGGACTTCCTGTCTGCCAGCAAACAACCCGCCATCCTAATTTGACAGGTGGAGAATGGGCGCACATTGGTGGTGAATCCGCCACAGGCAGGCGGCAGATGGCGGATCACCGCTATCGTAATGAGTCCCTGTGTCTTGAACCAAGTGTGCAGACTTGCCCTTGGTATTATCACATTTCTGGACAATTGAATGGCAACACTCAGGGGGAAATGGTCACTTAAGGCATTTTTATGAGTTTTAAAACCTTTAACACCTTCCACGTGGGGGAAATTCCCCCACGGCGCGGGGGGCGGTGGCGCTATGCTGGTGACGAGCCCAGCTCATAATTAGGCACAGTGGAGCTGTGCTCGTGACGAGCTGAGCTCGTCACGACCCCGCCCACCGATTGATTCTCCCGCACAGGCGGGGAATCAACCGCGCGTGGGCGGGCCACGACAGTTATGACGAACCCAGCTCGTCATGAGCACAGCTCCACTCTGCCTCATGACGAGCTGGGCTCGTCATGAGCTGAGCACTCAAGCGGTTAAGTCTTGACAAGTGTCTATTCAATATGATTATATAATCATTGATCGAATTTGCGCCTCTCCCGTTAAACATGAAATCGAAAGGTACTGAGGGGGTGCATAAATCATTGGGAAAGCCTAAATCAAACATGAACAAAATCTCATTTAGACAATCCCCATAGTTCGAATGTGGGAAATGAGTGTAGTTAGTGTTGTCAGTAGTATGCTACAGTTTTTCCTCTCCATTGCTTACAACGCAATAATCGGCATACAATAGCCGATTCATAGCACATTCTACAGCAACCAACATGTTCTTGCTCACCTCTAATCAACATACTTAGGGGCATATTTAAAAAGGCCCTATTGCCACCACAAGTCACTGTTTCTGATGTTGTCATGGTGATAGGGGCTTCGCCTTATTCACAAGGAAGCGTTAAGCTATTTAACATGGCCTAAAGCCACCTTTTGAATAAGGCCCCTTTTCACGCAATACTTTGTGTGAAAGGGGTGGGCAATGGGTGTTGCGGTGGCCGTTCCACCCCAACATCCATTGACCTTGATGCTGCCCGATATTTACAAGGGCAGCGTGGATATGGGGCAGTGCCAAAATTAAGACAATGGAAAACCAGGTCTTAAACAGGCGCAACAAGGATCCTAATTTTTGCATTTTTGCTGCTTCTATATGTACTGCATTGTGCAGCACACATAGAAACACCAAAAATTCATTGATTACTAATGTGCAGGAAGGTGACCCTTCCTGCACATAAACAATCAATAAAAAAATACGTTTTGCAACTTCTATCTGTGCTGCATTAAGCAGCACACATAGACGTTTCAAAATGCCATTTCAGATTGTTTATTTGCAGGAAGGGACACCTTCCTGCACACAAACAACCTTCCCCTACAAAGCAGGCACCCTTGCACTATGGTGCAAGGTTGTCTGAGTTGGTGCTAGGCAGCTACAATTAGCACCAGTGCAGTGGGAGATGCAGGGCTGCACTGTAGCCTTGTAAATACGGTGCAGCCTGCATTTTGGAAGTGGTGGAGTGCGGCAGTATGCTAAGGTGGCTAACGCTGCGGTATGCCACTTCCTCGTAAATTTGCGCCTTAGTACCCTGCCCTCAGTTCTTGATATCTTCACTAAGGAGATCAAAGCAATCCTGAGGATCCCTTGCTCAATTTGCAATATAAAGCATCTCCAAAGAACATCATCAAATAATACTTCTGCTCAGTCTAACTATTTTATGACGCTAACTGCTTCCAATAGTTCAGCATCTCCTAGCCATGGGTGTAGTCTGTTCACTGACTCAATAAACTCTGGTGAGGCATTAGAGTCATCAGGGAAAATCCAATCGTGGCCACACACTGCAGCTCCCAGACAGTAAACATTCATGTGTCCAAACCCAAAATAGAACTACCTGCGATGCCACCTTGTCAGAAGGCAGACAAAACTCCTGCACGACAAACACCCAAGCCAAAAATAAAAAGTAAAGTAAAAGGCAGAGGAAAACTAGAAATAATAACAGCTCAGTACTGTTCGCTCAGTCAGATCATAGCCTCTGCACCCATACAGTCGGTTCAGTCCAGCCTGATGGGGAACCTTGCTAAACTCAGCCTGACTGGTGCCAAAAAATGAAAGGACCAAAGTGTAATAATAATAATAATCCACATTTGAAAAAGCGCGAACAATCACCCTTAAGGGTCTCTAGGCGCTGGGGGCCGGTAGGAAGATTAAGCAAGCTATTGCCCAGAGTCACATGGTGCTGGGCTAATCTGCCATCGGCGCCGGGGATCAAACCGTGATCCCCAGATTCCGGAGTCAGTCGCCATGGCCGCGGCGCCACACCTCTTCCTGTGGTGAAATAAGTGTGAAATAAAGAACCCAGATGAAGCATCAAATACTTGTATCTTCCCCATTTTTAAGATTGCACCAACAAATTAGGCCCAGCTTGTTTCAAAAGCAAAGTGGAACACAGCACACAGCAGGTGGCTACTGCACAAGGGGGCAATATTAGCCCAAAAGTCAGTGATGTCCTGGAACAAAGCTGATTAATTGCCCCAACAATGAATGGGTACACCCATTTTAGTAAAAAACATTAGGAGCTAGACCATAACAAGAATGATAAAAACACCCACTTAGTTTCTCACTGTCAAAGCACTAGCATACAAAAGTCAAAATAGTGTCTCCTCGCAGGAGTCAGCCTGCCCCAGGAACTGGTGACCATAGATCAAGTGCTATGGGTTATGTCAGACAAGTTTTTATTGAGTTGCCTCAAATCCCTACACAGCAATCCTGTCAGGACAGTTCAAACCCTAGTTGCCACCTGGCCATCCAGCTCTTTTTCCCCAGGCTGTCACAAATGAACGTGGATCTTCAGAGCATTTGAACAGAACAGCAGTACAGTATCTGCCCCTCACTGACAACAACATGACGTTAGCAGCAGAGCAACAACCCCCAATGCAGCTACAGAATGGCACAAAACAACCCATGAAAAGTCCCTCTTTGCGACCACCAACCGGTGTTTGAACTGGGAAGTCTGAGAACCATGCTTCTTCAAGATACCACTTGAGGGGCTGCTTCAACTTGTTAAAATGGGGCCACATTTTGAGATTACTTCACACCCTTCCCGCCCTGGCAGAATTACCCGCCTTGGACATTGAGTCAGTGGAATTTCTCCAGCCACAGGTGAATTATTCTAATGAGGCAACTCTTGCAGCCTGGTAATTACAGGTGGCAATTTGTTTCTACAGGAAATAATCACATTTAGCAACTGGGACATAGACATCTTAATATACACCCTTTTATGCTTATCCCCATGTGATAACCTCAGCAGACACAAATTGCACTAATAGTCCTTCAGACAAAAAAAAGAGAGTCTACTCTCAAGTAAAGAATGCCCTGGCCAGAGACTCACTCGATAGAAACAGGGACTTGACAATTACTCAAAATCATATAAACAAGGTCATGCCACAAATGGTTGATTCAGGCTGGTTAGCATTGGCACCTCCAAAAAGCTCACGCAATTACCTGAAGACTCCCTGGCCACAACAAACCACAATAACTGGATTAATCTCTGCATTTGCTCCTGGAACATTGGCCGACTCCCCAGTAAGTCCTATGACAATTATTTAATAGTTTACTGGAAACATTATAATTTAGTGATTCTGCAAGAAACATGGTCTACGTCAACAACTCTATCAGGATTCCTAGAAATCTTTTGTCCTGCCAACAAGTAGCTGAAGTACGAGTGCCACGGTGGGGGTCTCACTGTCTATATTTCATCCGCTTTCAAATGCCACGGCGTGACCTGTGACAACCAAAAAATACACTGTTTCATTCAAGGATTTGCTTTAATACACACAAAAACCACTATCATTGGTCCATGTACATATGCCTCAAGGCACCAAGAAAAAACATGAAATAAATGGAAGCCTAATTTTATTCACCATGGATTGAAGGGTAGAGGAAGAAAGCCCTGAAAACCAAATTATGGGTGATTTTAAAATGAACTTAGTTTTTGTCCCTGAGGCTAACAACATGGATTCCTATCCAGGGAACCTGGTATTCAAAACATTGGGATAAAAAAAGTAAATACCTAGGATCAAATTCAGAAAGGATGTCTGCCCCAGGTATGGAGATTCAACCTGAGTGCGGAAACCCTGCCCTGAGTGTGGAATCTCTGCAGTCACAAATATACTATTCATAACTTCCCTTTGCGAATACTGAAAAGTAGTAAAGTTAGATTTGTGGGCTAAACTTTACCTTTGTGTACCAGGCCCTCTATCTCAGAGCTAGAGTGGCTCGGCCTCCCAGTTCTAAATGCCAGATTTGAGTACAGTAAGTTGCCTGCTTTTATGCACCAAACATGCACATCTCACTTCATTCTTGACTACACTTTAGTCAGTTTATCATTATTTCCACATGTAGCTTCTTTAACACAAGAAAAAGGCTGGAAAGTGATCACATACCACAAACAGTTAAACTGGGGGCTAATCTTCCACTACAGTTCTTAGCGAAAAAGATACCCGGTACCCTGATTTAGGTACGTTCTAAGACAATAATTTGGTCGGAAAAGCCAATCAATTCCATTGAAGCCACAGCAGCGCAAGTTTTGAATTCTGGTAAAGAGCAGACTTCAACGGCGTTAAAAACTGGGTATTGTTTCCAGAATTACTATCACATATGTACACCAACTCTTCATTGCACTTTCCATTCAATGCAGACCAAGGATGGACTAGCCTAAAATTAAGAGCTAGGATGCTGTCACCATCTTGAAAGCTGGCAAAAAATAAGCTTAATCAGGCATTGAGAACACTAAGTAAATCAACTAACCCTGAACATTTTTCAAACACATGGATTCCCAGAAAATCGTGGAGAAATGTACTCTGGAATGAGACAAAGAGAACCAATGAAGCTTTTTTGTCAAACATTGTATTTCTAAGCAAGTGACCAAACTCAAAAAACTTTTAGTTAGAAGTGAACTGCATTAACAAAGTGCCCTTTGCAATCAATAACTCCAACATCTCTGGGGACTTGTAGGCAGCCTATCTTACTACCCATTTCAACCCCCAAGTAGGAGACCAGTTTGAATATCCTAGAAAGGCCCACAGTACGAACCCCACAAAGGATGAACTAGAAGAAATAGGTGCACACACTAACAAGTCATCATCTATGACAGCAGATGTTGCAAATCATACCCACACAAATGGAATAACAAGGATGACTCATCCCAAATTGGGAAAATAACCAAGCAAGGACGCTGGGAAAGAGCACCTGAGCTAATGCATCCCTCAGGCAATTCATAAAAACAATATTGGACATAGGGCAGAGGAACTGACCATGGTCTCCTACAGACCCAGATCATCTCTGAATCCTGGAGAGGCTCCATGATCATTTCATTCTTTAAGGGAGAGCAAAAGGCCTAAACCTAGCAACTACCGCCTAATAGCCCTACTTGACAACAAGCAAATTAATTTGCCTCACAGCTTCTTAAAGAACTCCACACTTGGTCCTTGGATCAAAGAATAATATAATTAAACCAAACTGGCTTCTCTTGAGGAACTGGGACCTCCACCAACATCATGCCATTGGCTCTTGACCAAATGTTATCAAAATGACAGCTGCTGGATTAATGCATTTTTTACCTTAAGGCTGCATTTGACTGTGATCCAAATACTCAATCTGAGTAAAACCTGTAACATTTACTGTGAGCAATGCAGTTGCTCTACCCAGACAACTGGCTAAGAATTAGAATTAGTGACAACACTCCACTTTCAAGAAAGATTGCCACACATCAAGGTCTAAAACAAAGATGCTTGTTGGTACCTCAGCTATTCAACCTTTTCAAGGTCGACATGACCACCGCCCCATTCCAAGTCAACTCAAATTTACCGCAGCTTGGTGACTTTCAGCTTTCGAATCTGTGAAATGCTGACAATGTAATAGTTCTAAGTCAAATCAAATCAACCTCCAGGGTTTACTTGAATAATTAAATCAATATTCCCCCATAAATGGGATGTTTATAATTCAGTCCAAATCCAAAGTCATGGTAATCAGCAACCAAATCAAGGGTCACCTTGACTGTACCTGCAAGGGCAACCCCTGGATATGGTGGCGGAATAAAAATACGTCGTTTTTTTTTAGTTTTACAAAAAAAGTTTCCTTTCAGTCTCCAAAGTTACAAATTGCATTTTGTTCTCTAAAACTCATCTTAAAAGGATCAGTACTTGTTTAAAGAATTAAAGAATTAAAGATTGTTGCTGCAAATCTTTCTCCAACCTTGACCTATGGCAGTGATGCCTCGCTACTGGAAACAATAATCTCAAAAGTGTACAGGGGCACCTATAATCTGACTAAAACTGCCTCACCAGCAAAAATATATCTCAGATTTGGGATATTATACAATTGCTAAAACGCAAACAGGGTAGGGAAGGGTCCAAGAGAACAAGTTTAAAGACCAGCGAGGAGCACATCCACTAATTATAATCAATAATAACACAAGACAACCTCAGGTCTATATTGGCACACAAATATGCATCAACAGGCGTGCATGAGATATTGGAAGGACTGGAGTATCACAAAATCTCCCATGTAAACAGGGGGATGATCCCTTTTAGGACGAAAACACTCACCCACCATAGGTGGCATGCTTCATCATATGGGTTTCTCCACCCAGTAGGAAGCCTAGTCCTACTGAGGGCTACAACTCCCTCACTATGAGGTAGGAGCTCTGGGATGTTTTGCAATATGGTAACAAGCAGGATACTAAAATTCCATACGTGAAAGATAGGTGTGGTGAGAGTGCCGCGCAATGGGGCATGATAGAGTGTGTATGCAGTGGTGAAGTTAAAACTATCTAGTGGATGCAAAAGCGACTCTTTATTAACTTGCTTGCACTGGTAGGATTAAAAAAGCAGTGCAAAGAGTAGTATTGATTTAAAACTACTCAAAAAAATAATAAAAGGTCGACATGTTTCAGCCCTATAATGATCAATAAAATGTATCCAGGCTTTCTTCAGGACCAACAATAAATCAAAAATTGCTGAAGCTAGAGACAAACATGAATAAGTAAAGAAAGATAATACAACACCAGTAATACGTTGATGAACGGTATTACTGGGAATATCTGTAAGGGTGAGATTAAAAACAAGGTGCAACAAGTCAGACAACAGTCCTTCAATTCCATTGTGGTGTATTTATTGCTATAAGGTTAAACCTTTGACCTTAAATAGCAACTCCTCGTACATTTGTTTCAGAGAATATATATACACTTACCCATATAATTTAAATAAGTAGCCTCACCTCTACCTGGCGACAGCTCAGGGAAGGGGACTGCGCTCTGTAAGAGACAAGATCTCGCATCACACTTTCCATCTCTAAATGTGGGCACTTATCTCTATATTAGTGTGTGTGCCTAGCATCTAACCATTTATGACGGAACATGCAACTGGACTGTAAAACTCCACAAACATATCTATGTCGTATTACCTGGCTAAGAGCCCGAATATAACAGGCTCATTGTCAATCAAATGGTATATTGCCATATGTAACCTCTCGTTGTTCTGTGGTCAGACCAACTACTCCCGATATCTGGAGACAAACAGATGTTGGATGAACCATAGTAGGACACAAGGCCCCATACCATTGGCATCGTGACTGTAGGGCAACTGCTGATACACCATTTTATTGGAGCAGTAACCATGGGTGTACAGCCCCTTTTTTTTGGTAAGGTCGAATCTAAGTAAGGCGGTGAAATTTGCCATATTGGCCAAAAAGAGATGAATGACCCCCGCTACCTCAAATGCCTGTATGACTTAGTCGAGTAAGAGGGCTAAATTTATGAGAGACATTGTGAGATACTTAAGTAAAGGCACATGGTAATTTGTAATATCTGCGTGCAGCTATAAATTCTTACTGCCCAACCATGCGCCCAGATAATAGTCTGAAGCATCCCAAACAACCCTCCACCATCACTGACCTCTCCGTCGGTACCCCGTGGCGGTACAGGAGCTGCGACCGGAGGTACCGATCGGAGAGGAGATCAACCTTTAGATAATCCCGTAGGAAGTCTCTTTCTAGCGCTCAATAATTTAGGACCCGTAGGTGTCCTAACAATGTGCCAGTGCAAAGGCAAAAAGAAGGAGCCTGCGCATGCGCGGGACTAAAGACAATACATTGGCGAAGGCACCGTAAATCTTCATAACCAAAATAAAAAGTATGAAACAACATGCCTGTGTGGTAGCGCATGCCAAATAGTAGTTGATTACAAGTATATCACTGTTATTGACTTACTCCAAGTCTAACGATAAAACGGACATTGCACATGCGTGGGTGGCATGCCACGCGTGTACGCAAGAAGGTGCACTTGTTCCATTCGCGCATGCGCGCAAGAAGATATTTTAATTCCATTTGAAATTGCATTCTAATGAAAAAACTTCATTCAGGCAAATTACATCAATCCTGGATGGTGTAGTTCCAATACCCAAGTGTACTTATGAGCTGTAACACTCTCTGTTCTGTTGAATATACCAAGGGAACAATAACCTCGTCACACATTAGGCATGTGTTGACGCATAGAGCATAGTACCCAAAAGGTGTGCTGATGTGCGGCAGATGGACAATACTGGCGAATTCATTATACACAGAATCACCTTCACATCGCCAGAAATTATGTTATAATATGTATAATGACAAATGGTAAGTCCCGATGTTTATGGACCCTGAAATCAGTGAATGTGATTAAAGTTGTTGTTGAGAGAAACAGAATACCTAGGGCCATATGTAGGTAAATTACATTTACCGATTCTTAAATACCGAATTTTACCGATTCGGTATTTATGAATCGGTAAATGTAATGTAGGTAAATTATTACCGATTCGGTAAATGTCGGTATGTTAGAATCGGTATTTACCGATTCGGTAATGGCAACTGGCTTCCCATTCATTCCTATGGGCCTGGAGACCCATAGGAATGAATGGGAAGCCAGTTGCCATTACCGAATCGGTAAATACCGAATCGGTAATGGGGGAGGCATCATCATGGGTGGCAGGGTGTCACATTGACACCCTGTTGCACCCCTGATTCATCCATGTGTGCACATGTGGCGCACATACATGCCCTAAGGGCACAAAAATGCTTTTTTACAGGTATTCGTCATTTACCATCAACTATTAGTTGGTGGTAAATAACGAATCCCCACACCAACGAGACACTCCCCCTACATATCATTTCAGGATTCGGTAATTTACCGATTCGGTAAAATTACCGATTCGGTAATTTTACCGATTCGGTAAATTACCGAATCCTGAAATATGCACCCTACATAGCAAAAGCCTAAATACCGGTCGGTAACGGGATATTTACCGAAAATCGGCCGTTACCGACCGGTATTTGGCTTCCTACATATGGCCGCTAGTGTCAAGGGTGGAACAGGACAAGCCCATGCCCTTAAACTGGAGTGAACCCATGAAGTGTCTAAATAAATGTGCTGTATATATCATCGTTCAGTCCTATGGTGTCGCTTTTTATTCTGAAGACCCAGCGTTGTTCCCGTCTGAACAAGAATTTTGATATGTCAGTAATATGCGCCAGAATCCATGGTTGCTCCAAAACTGTCCAATGCAGGTCATCGGCAGAGTGATTCATATCAAGAAAATGGTTTGTCAGTTTTCTGGACCTTTTCTTGCACCGAATGGTGCTCTTGTGTTCTAGTATCCTTATCCTGATCTTGTGGGTAGTCATCCTGAGGCCATGTTCTACATTTAATCACCCTGCGCATTTGGTTCCTGCACAGATTGTACCATTTGAAAAGGCTGTCTTGCATGATGTGAACATTCTGATTGAACAGAATACCCAACAGTATCAGAATCTTTCCAACTCTGAGAGATTAGCATTGCAGCAACTGTCACAGGATGATTCCATTGTGGTGTAACCCGCCGACAAGGGGGGCGCAACAGTGATTCGTTTTACAGTCCATCTGCACATGTCGTCATGAATGGTTAGATGCTAGGCACACACACTAATATAGAGATAAGTGCCCACATTTAAAGATGGAAAGTGTGACACGAGGCCCCCTTCCCTGAGCTGTCGCCAGGTAGAGGTGAGGCTACTTATCCAAATTATATGGGTAAGTGTATATATATTCTCTGAAACAAATGTACGAGGAGTTGCTATTTAAGGTCAAAGGTTTAACCTTATTGCAATAAATGCACCACAATGGAATTGAAGGAATGTTGTCTAACTTGTTGCACCTTGTTTGATAGGAATAACTTTGATAGCAATGCTAGCAAACTGCAGAATAAAGGAAATCCCAATAGGTTCATAAAAAGGGCATATAAAAGGGCCAAGTATTATATTAGAGATCGCATGTTGGATGGAAGTGTGAAGGACAAGACGGAAAACAGTTAAATAGTTTCTGTATATAATTGTTCTACATAAAGCAATAAGATAAAGAATTTGATTAATAAAAACAGCTTCCTTCTAAATGGACAGGGACATGGAGCATTAAAAAAACCTTTATTTGCCTTTAGGAGAAATAGAATGAGATGAAAGCATTGGCCACATACCTATATAGAGACAAAAGTAAGACAAAAAACGAGTATCCTGAGTAATAAACCAATAGTGGGAACTTCCCATGTGGTTCCTTCATCAATTGCTAAACCATAATGAGTCTAGATTAGATCATGCATAAGGGAGGTTTCCACTGCTTTTAAAGCATGGTGAACTGCATAACGAAGAAAGAGATCTAGCTAGTTACTTGCCCATGTGACAAAGGCTATGTGGGTGAAACAGGCAGGGAAATAAGGCTGAATGAACACCGGTCAGCAATAAGAACAAGATGCGAACATGCACCACTAGTCGAACACTGGATGGAAAGAGAACACAAAGAAAGTGATTTGCAATGGTTTATTCCAGAATGCCTCAAGGCATCCAAAAGAGGGGGTGATTTGCATTGTGAAAGGAAAAGGAGAGAACAATTCTGTATGTTCAAGTTTGAAACATATAAGGACGGCTTAAACAACATAGAGGAATGGTAATAGTTAATTAGATAAAAGCAAGTCCAAATAAAGAACACTCCTTCTTGGGTGTAAGATGTAAACATTTAAATATGTAAAAAAATATTGTTGTTTGAACATGAAATACCTTCAAAAAACAAGAGACAAAAGGCGTTTTGCAAAACAGGAACAGTTTGTTTAATTAAACAGTGTGGCCAGCAGAACACTTAAAGGCACAAGGTCTGAGCACTGTCACTTACAATTGGTCTGATTTGGTATATATAATACTTAGAGGGTGGTAAAATATTTTACGGTGAACCTTTTTTAGTAAGGAATGTGAACCTCTGCCTTTGGAGCCAAAAAGTAAGGTTTTGATAAGGAAACTAGATTGTCCTATTTTGCATAGACACAATGTGGCCAGTGGGTTACTACGAGGATGATCGTTTACAGACAAAAACTTTCTACAAACCAACAGTGGAGAACACATTGCTTAAATTTGATAATTCTCACCCCAGGGTGCTGAGGGAAAACGTACCCTATGGCCAGTTCTTGAGATTACAAAGGAACTGTAGCAAGATAGAGGATTTCAAATTTCAAGCAAATGACCTGGGAAAGAAACTAAGGACCAGTGAAATACCCAGAGAGAATAATCACAAACACCATGAAGAGAAAAAGAAACCAGAAAAGAGACGCACTATTGGAAGAAAATGAAAAGAGTCCTACGGTACCACCGCTGACCTGTGTAACCGGGAGACATCCGTTACATCGTGGGCTTCACACCGCAATACATTTACAACACAGGCATTACAATGCAAGTTGTTACAACAACTTGCGCTGGCTGGTTCTATACACTAAGGAATAGTATCATTTACTATTCCAACACCTTCCCTACTGTTACGTAGGCTTGAGTTGGAATAGTATATCATACTATTCCTAAGTCCAGCACCCTCCAGCGCAAGTCGTTGTAAACGTATCGCGGTGTGAAGACCGCAATGTAATGTTATATATTCTGTGTAACCACCTATAATGTTATATCCAATCCAATGATTGGAGAACTGACCATGTGGCACTTATAAATGAATGCAGAGTGACCAAACACCGCAATATACATATGGGAAACACAGGGTAAACTGGTTAGTGTCGGTGATAATATAAAAGCTACATGGTCAGTTCTCCGATCATAGGGCACAAGGTTGTACCACATTTGTTTTATTAGCCCTTTTTGACTGGGAATTTTAAAATAACATTTCATTTATTAGAGTTTCACTTACACACCTTTATGCTCACACTTTTTTACTTCGAAGGTCATAATATGTGTATGTGTTGTGCTATGATGGAATATGACCATCAAGTTATTAAAGTTCCATTTGTTCTCCAAAATAAGACCTGGCTGTCAACTCAAGTTAAGCACCGAGGTCAAGGAGTCATTTGGTTACTTGTAATTATGAGTAAGCCATTTCACGGTTGGTTTCACCAACATGATGCTACATCTGATTCCTTACAGACTTTGATATTGACACTAATTGATTCATCATCTTGAGTACAATCTGTATAGAGTGCTTTGGGATAACTATGTGTGCTAATCAAATACATTGGTGCCGAATCCGATCCTGGAAAAACCGGGTACGAACCGTCGGTCAGAGTGTTTTTCTCCGTCCGACTCGTACCCGGTAAAAAAACCCTACAAACTTGCAAGTACGATTCGTACGGAAACACCATTTCCGTACGAGTCGGAAAAAACACCGACCGACTGTAAAAACACATACCAATGTGATCCGGGACAGCGCCGACGTGACGTCGGGACGCATGCAGGCTGCATTTCACGAACCAGGAAGTACGATTCGTACCAACACCAGTCCGGACGGCATTATTTTTACGGCACCCAAAAAGTGCCGGAAAAGCCAAGTACGGCGCGATGCGAGCGGAATTGGGGGCCCGGTACGCGCCGAACCCCCCCCAGCCCCCGTAAGTACGCTCCGAACTCCCCCAGCCATCCCAGATGTACGTGCCGAACCCCCCCCCAGCCCCTGTAAGTATGCTCCGAACCCCCCCAGTCCCCGCGGATGTACGCGCCGAACCCCCCCAGCCCCCGTAAGTACGCTCCGAACCCCCCCAGCCCCCGTGGATGTACGTGCCGTACCCCCCCCAGCCCCTGCGGATGTACGCTCCAAACCCCCCCCAGCCCCCACGGATGTACGCTCTGAACCCCCCCAGCCCCCGCGGATGTATGCTCCGACCCCCCCCAGCCCCCGCGGATGTATGCGCCGTACCCCCCAGCTCCCGCGTAAGTACGCGCCGTACCCCCACCCGTGTATGTATGCACCGTACCCCCACCCGTGTATGTACGAGCCGTACCCCCACCCGTGTATGTACGGAGCGTACCCCCACCCGTGTATGTACGGTGCGGACCCCCAG